>NW_015090931.1:798811-906329 GCF_001431845.1 Calidris pugnax
GCCGGCGGGGAAGGGGAGCGTGCCCGAGGTGGTCCGGGGCCGTGGCGGGGGGTTGCCCCGGGGCCGGGAGCCGGCCCGCCCGCCGCCGCGGCCCGCGCTGGTGTCCCGCAGCCCGCCCGCTTCCCGCCGGGAGAGGAGAAGTGGGCTGCGGGATGCCGGCGCTGGAGGCAGAGCTTCCCCGGCCGGCGGCGGGCCCGTTGGGCAACACCTGGGGGCTGCGGAGCCTGCAGATGTTTTCTCTAGAAAAGAAAAAAAAAAAAGCCACCTGAGCCGGCTAGATCGGGAGATCGGCCCGTGAGAAAAATCTCGGATCCGGCTGGGTCCGGGAAGCACCTGGTTCTCGCTGGATCCCATCATGCTGAGAAATGCCCCGCTGGTGGGGCTAGGCAATGTGGCTATTTAAAACGTCCCAAGATCACTTCTTTCCTGGCAGAGTTCGTGAGCAGCATCATCTTAGGTTTTCCTGACAATTATCCTCAAAATATGAGTTGCATATGTAGGGTTTGGCAAGGTGAGTGCCTAAAAAATAAACGATTCCACCGCACACTTGAGTGCAAGCATCCAGGCACAGTCAACTACTAGACCGTAGTTTATACCGCATGAATTGAAAGTTTAGAAATGAGCACTTCCAGGTACAGAAGGCTTCATCTCATGCATGAGATTCACAAACAGGCAGCTGCGTTTATAGAGCAGGCCTTTTACATCAACCAGATCAAAGTGAGACCCAATTATTATTTGTGTTGTAGAATGGGTTCCCACATACTGCATCATTGACTCAAAAGTTTGAAGCGCGCATCTCAACTGTTCCCAGTCATTGCCAGCCTGAATAAGACAGCTGTGCTGTCTATTAAGATAAATAATTTACATAAGAAGAGCTGGAAAATGACACTGAGGTAGCACAAAACATGATGTGTAAAGACGCCATTACTTAGAAAGACTGCGTGTCAGCTTGCCTCTTGGAGCACTTGGGCAGGTAGGCACAGCTGGAGGCACAAAAATTCAGGAGGAAGTTTCGTGTCAAAATTGAATCCCCACCTTGAAACTACCATTCAGTAATCCAACCACAGAGTCTTTTTCATTGATGTCTTTCTTTTTTGTCTTGCATCTTTTGCTTAAGGTGTTTCTCTGTATCTGGGCTTTTATAGTGCCGAAATTAGCGACAATTAGTCAGTTGGAGGATGCCCTTCTTCCTCTTTTGTCAGGCCAGCTGGCTAACTCAGAGCCTGCTTTTCTATACCTTGCACATCCAAACCTCATGCTGAATTAAGAAAAAAATGTAGTAAGCTTCTATTGCTTCTTATGTGTCATTGAAAGTGCCACGTATACACCTATGAGATATTAATAATAGATACTTTACTGATCAGGTATACAGATGGGAATGAGAGAAAATAGATACTATAAATAATGAAAAACTGGAAAATAAATTACTCGGTATGCAGATGAAAAGACAGCATACGTGAAGGATACGTAACAGCGTATCAATACCATTGCTTAGTTATACAAATAGGGAGAGTGCAAGTAGAAGACAAATACAAGAATGCTAAATGATAGATGCATGAGCAAGAAAACTTGAGTAATAATATGAACTAGACTGATGGGTGATTTCTCGTCTTCTGGATTTAACCAGCCTTTAAGAACAAGATGCAGGTGGTGGGCCAACATAGAGCTCAGCACTCTACCATTACAGTTGCATAGACCCTAAGAAGTTGTGCATTTGCACAGTCTTACGCAGTTTCCTTTCATTGGTATCATTTTACAATGGCCAGTGTAAAGTTTCTGATAATTCCTTGCAAAATCATCTCCAAATGGTATTTCTGTGAAAGCATGTTCATTAGTATGTTGGTGGTCAGTCTAACATCTGTTCTTTTATTCCCAGCTAAGTGCTTATATAACTTTAATCAGTCTGACCTGGTCGCTAGGTAGAAGTTACAATTTGAGAATTCAGAGTTCATAAAACAATCCAAATGACTGTGGTTTGACCACACGTGGTTTATCATGCAAATATATCATTCAAACCCTGTGTAAAATAATTCTATAGCTGTATTTTTTGAAAATACAAAAAAATGTGCATAATTTTCTGTGAGGCTTATTGGTCACTCTTTGTAGACTGTATCACTTGGATAAGGAAGTTATCTTTACTAACTGATGTGTTCGATTTGCCCGTAACGGGGTTTTTGCATAAATTTCGAAAAGCAGGAGGATATTTGACACAGAACAGAAAGTGCAAAAGAATATGGGGATGGGGCAAGAATCTGCTTATTATTGAGAGACAATTACAAGCAATTTAAAACCTGTATTTGGTGTGAGATGTTGAAGGACAGTCTCTTAGCTGAATACAGTATGAAATCGTTGAGATAACCAGTAAGCAGAATTCTCTGTTAGAGACAGGACTTCACATGCTTAATGTCTGTATATTGTAGCAGACAATTAAACTTTGGTTTTGCAGATACTATCTCTTCTAGTTAAGCTGAAATATTATAATTAAAGCTGCAAGTGTCAGTAAGAGCTAAGCTGTTTACTTCTGCTTGAAGAAGGTAATTGCAAATCTCGTAAATCCAGAAATAATCTAAAATAAAAAAAACCTAGTGCATTAAGCATAATATTTTTGGTTAAATTAAATTTGTTAGCTCACCTTTAAGGGGAAAGTGCAAAAAGCTAAATCCAAATCCCACTACGTCTGACCCAAAGAACTGACTCAGTACAAATGACTCAGAAAAATAATGAAATCAAAATATTAAAGATAAGGGGTAGTGAAACTGTGTATAGAAGATGAAAGTTAAGTAGATGCAGTTGCACAGTTGCAAACTGGGAGTATTCTGACAACAGTTAATTGCGTGATTAGAGCTAAAGGGAATAGTAGAAAACAGAGGAGTTCTTATTCTTACCAACCACATTGTTAATTTTGCAGGTATTGAGATGCGAGGTGCTATGGAAGGGAGAGAGAGTTTAGGGTAGGTTAGGAGTAAAACAGCTAAGACTAGGCAATATGTGGGTGGTGTTTGTGGAAAAACGGCATTGAAAGGTACGTTAAGTTGATCAGTGGAGACAAGGCAGTAGACCCAGGAAGGCTGTGAATTGTAAACACCGGACAACATCCCTTCTCCCAGTTTTTGTTACTTGGTACATTCCTGGTAACAGGCAGAATTTAGCTTTCCCTTTTTTTTTGGTGCTTGTGTGATTTGGAGAATATCCAGTTGAGTCTTGAAATGCCTCTTAAGTCCATTTCCATCACCGTGGTAATGACAAAAGCCTACCTGAATGACCAGACAAGTCAGTCAGAAATAGATGGCAGAAAGGGATGTTAGAAAAGGCCTTGGGATCACCTGCTGGTGAGCAGTTGAAAACTCCCTCAAGTCACAGCTTCTGGTAAACTCCTGATGCGCTCAAATTTCTTCTGAGGTTTCCATCTCTTGTTACAAAAATGTGAAGCTTTAGCTTCTCTGCTTATTGAAAAGAAGAGTTTTCCATTAATTTTTAGGGGACACAGCACAACAGAGAAAGAATCCTCTTTTATTCTGTGTTTTCTCCAGGCTACGTATACTGGTTCTCATTTCCTACAAATTGCTCCAATGTATTTATCCTGTATTTCCTTACCATTACCAATGTGAAGTTGACATTAGACATAAAAGCTTGTTCTTCAAAGATACTTGAAACTCTTGCAGTGAATCTAGTGAGACTGTCATTAATTTTCTTCATCTATGGCTTGAAAAAGCGTAGAGCAGCAACGTAGTCCTATAATTCTATCAACTGTTACTCAGCTTCTATTGGAAAACTCTTTTCCCCACAGGACTGAATGAAGGTGCGTATCACAAAAACAGAGGCAGTAGATCCCTTTACTGATGGACAGAACTGGGCAGGATATCCTTTGGAAAGTCAGTAATTTTGATTGCTCCACTTAGTGCCACCAGTTTTGAGCTTCTGACTTAGACAGTAGGGCCTACTTGAGCTGACACTCAAATTAACAGGCCTTCATTTAAGGCTTGTTAAAGGCCTGTTCCATAACTTCAGACTTGCGTACTTGGTTACTGGTAATATCATTTCTGTGACAGAACCACAGCTGCATTAAAGAAGTTGGAGGAAACACAGTAAAGCATCAGTATAAGCTGCAAAAGAAGCGGCTCAAGATTTCCTGTGTTTCATTGGGCTTTAAAAATTACACAAACATGTAATATCAGGAGTTAAATGCATAGACTTGAATTTTCTTTCTTTTTTTTTTTTTTCTTTTCAAATTGCCTTGTATTGCAGGCATTTCTGGCCTACCCTTGAAATGCAATTAGTAGTTTCTCTAGCAAGCGAATCCTTGTCTCACATAAAAAAAAATGCCTCTGTTGTTTTCGCATGTCTTTTAAGAAAGTGATCTGGACTAGCAAGTCCTCTGGGACTGTGATAAGGTAGTATAGCAAATCAGCCAAGGAGTTGTTCTAAGTTACACGCTGGATGGAGCAACTTGGAGTATAACACATCCTCCAGCAGCTCCTTGCTGACATATTTTACCCCTTTATCTTGCAGTTGCTGCACTGAACAGACCTTTCTGTTAAACCAAAGTATCTGTTACTGACTTTTGGGAAAGTTTCTTCCACTGAACTGCTTAGCTGCTGAGGGTTAAACATACAGTCTGCGTAGCATTTTGTACAATTGGCATAAATATTATGACTGTTGGTAGCATGGAGATTTTTTACTGTACAGTGAAAGAGAGAAGCTTTCTTTTGATACAGCAATGAAAATTAAGGTATACTGATATGTCATCTTGATTCTTATGAATTTCCTCATTTCTTGTAAACACAGCTTCTCACTGGGTATAAATTTGTGGTTGGTGCTAAAATATTCTCAATAGACTGGAGAAAGAAACACCAGCTCATAGAGGGATGACTTGTGAAGCATCTGAGAAGCTGAGAATGCTACTCTGGTCTCTGATGCTGAAGGCTTTTGTGCTCTTGAGCTATTGATTTAAGCTTTTTCCCCTTACTTCCTCGTTTATCTAGATAAAAAAGGAGGAGCTCCAGTAACTGACTTTGGAACATGAGTTTATTTTAATTGAAATATGCGGGCTTCAAAATAAGGAAAGTTTTCTAGGTTTGTGCTATTCTAGAAAGGGGTACCTTATCAGTTTCAGGTTGCTTTTATCAGGCGCCAGAAGTTTCTCATTCAGGCAGGGAACTTTCATTGAAGATGCAGGAGAAACAAAAAACTGATACCCCAAAGATGATGGAAGAATGGAAGAGATAAAGATATCTTATCTGTGGTGCCAACAAGGGAGAGAAATGCTGCGTTAATTAGTATAGGAGCAAACTTTAGATCCTTCTATTCCTTTTTCTTTCTTAATTCTAGGCAGAGGCTGAGGATCAGCTGAGGGTCAGCACTTTTCCAGGTCACATCTTTCCTCTCTTAATTGTATTCTTCCAGTAATTTTTATTTTCTGGTCTCTTCCAGGGTCTAGTGGCCTACTGCCCACCCTTGGCAAGTGGGAGACTACCCCTTCCCTCCAATTTACTTCCTGCAGGGAATATGTGCTGTTTTGCCAAAAACCACCTAAGTGCACTAAGCTTGAGGTGTGGCCCAGGAGTCACTATTAGATATACTAATGTGTTTTTTGTTTGGATTAGTTGTTTGTTTGTTTGTGGTATTTTGTGTTTGGGTTTTTTTGTTGTTGTTTTTGTTGTTTAGGGGATATTTGGGTTTTTTTATTTATTAGGATTTTACAGATTTAAAGCCAGCAAATCATACAAGGAGTTAATAAATACTAGTTCATTTCAAACCTGAGGTTTCAGTGATGGCACAGAGAAGTTCTTGTGTAATAAGATCAATTGATCAGAAAGAATGGGAGGAATGGCTGTTTTCCATTTTCCAAATCTGTTCCTGATGGGAGGCAAATTTTGCAAACTAAGTAGCTGAAATTGGAAGACTAGAAAAAAAGCATTCCATTTAGAGAAAAGGGAACTTATTTTAAGATGAAGAGCCTAAAGTAAGGTTAGTGGCCTCAACAAAGGAAGGACTTTTTTACCATAATGTCCACCACCTTACATGGATGACTCCAAAAAAGCAGGATGGTGCTTCTCTGTGTGCAAAGAAGTTCAGCTACCCCAGAATAATAGATAGACAGTTAATAGAAAAGACATGCCCCTTAAGAGCCTGTGTGGTCACAACATTGAAACAGAATGTACTCTTACTAAAATTGTAATACCTGGGTTGAGTTTAATGAAGTCCTGGGTATTGAAGATGCAAGCATGAGGACTATACTATTAAAAGAATCAAAGCTAGGTGTACTCTAAGGTGTACTCTAAGCATATGCACATGCATATGTAATGCACAGATATGTTGCACAGATACATCAAGAAAGATTGAATTTTCTCATATTCTTGGCAGGAAAAAAAGGTACAATTAGGAACTGGTAGAGAATAACCACAAGATAGAAAGATCTTTGGAAAATGTAAGCACTGAAACAGAATTCTTGCAAATGCTCACATGCCAGAAAAATAGAAAACCAGCACATACTGGAGAACACAAAGAACATGGCATGGCTGATTACTTCATACTTAGCAGTCGTTCTCTTGTCTGTGCAGTTAAAAGTGGGAGAGAGGAGGGAGAGAGAGCAGAGCTTACTACTATTAAATGTGAGCTTTCATTAGGAATTGGATGAAAAAAAGGATGTGCCAAATGGGTTCTGGTAATAGAGGCAATCTAGTAGTCTTTGAGCATTGTTACAAAATGAGGGAAGATGAGACTCTTGTTTAACAACATAGCAGTCAAGCTACAAATTATGTGATGATTTTTTATTTAAAGCCCTTAGGCAAACACACACTAAATTATACTTTTAAGAACAACAATTAGTTGCAAGCCCAACTTACAAATGGCAATGCTTGTGGGAACTGTTCCTCTGAAACAAAATATGTAGAGAAGTGGACCAGGCTAGATTAAAATGCAAGAAGTAGAAGAAATCTGTAAAACATACTGAGGGAAATCAGTAGTGCGTAGGATAGAGTAGAATAGAATCAAATTGAATTGAATAATTTTGGTTGGACTAGACTTTTAAGATCATCAAGTCCAACCATTAACCTAACACTGCTAAGTTACCACTAAATCATGTCCCTCAGCACAGCATCTACATGTCTTTTAAATACTCCCAGAGATGATGACTCAGTCATTTCCTTGGGCACCCTGTTTCAATACTTGACAATCCATTCAGTGAAGAAAGTTTTCCTAATATCTGTTCTCAACCTCTTCTGGTGCAACTTGAAGCCGTTTCCACTTCTCCTATTTCCAGTTACTTGGGAGAGGAGGCCAACCCCCACCTCTCTACAGCCTCCTTCCAGGGAGTTGTACAGAGCAATAAGGTCTCCCTTCAGACTCCTTTTCTCCAGGCTAAACACCCCAGTTCCCAGACTTGTTTTATAGACCCGTCACCTGCTTTGTTGCTCTTCTTCAGATATGCACCTCAATGTCTTTCTTGTCATAAGGGGCCCAAAACTGAACACAGTATTTGAGGAGTGGCTTCACCAGTGCTGGGTACAGGGAGACGATCGCTTCCCTAGACCACATTATTTCTGATGCAGGCCAGGATGCTGTTGGCCTTCTTGGCCACCTGGGCACACTGCTGGCTCATATTCAGCTGGCCGTCAATCAACACCCCCAGGTCCTTTTCTGCCAGACAGCTTTCCAGATGCTCTTCCCCAAGCCTGTACTGCACTCCATGTAGCATTGCACACATGTTATTGTGACTCAAGTGCAGGACCCAGCACTTGTTGAACCTCATACCATTGGCCTTGGCCCATCGGTCCAGCCTGCCCAGATCCCTCTGTAGAGCCAGCCTTCCTGCTCTCAAGCAGGTCGACACTCCTGCCCAACTTGGTGTCATCTGCAAACTTACTGAGGGTGCACTCAGTCCCCTTATCCAGATCATTGATAAAGACATTGAAGAGAACCAGCCCCAGTACTGAGCCTGGCCCCTGAGGAACATCAGTTGTGACCAGCAACCAACTGGATTTAACTCCATTCACCACCACTCTTTGTGCCCAGCCACTGAGCCAGTTTTTCACCCAGAGAAGCATACGCCCATCCAAGCCATAAGCAGGCGGTTTCTGCAGGACTATGCTGTGGGAAACAGTGTTGAAGGTTTTGCTAGAGTCAAGGTAAAGGATATCCACAGCCTTTACCTCATCCACTAAGCAGATCACCTTGTCACAGAAGTTCATCAGGTTAGTTAAGCAGCACCTGTGTTTCTTGAACCCATGTTGACAGAGCATGATCGCCTGGTTGTGTCGTACATGGCATGGAATGGCACTCAGGATGATCTGTTCCATGACCTTCCCAGGCAGCAAGGTCAGACCAACAGGCCTGTAGTTCTGCGGATCCCCCTTCCGGCCCTTCTTGTAGATGGGCATCACATTTGCTAGCCTCCAGTCAACTGGGACCTTCCTGGTTAGCCCACCCTGCTACTAAAGGATGGGAAATGGCCTGGTGAGTACTTCCACCAGGTCCCTTAGTACCCTCGGGTGGATCTCATCCAGCCCCGTAGACCTGTGTGTGTTTAGGTAGTGTAGCAGTTTGCTAACCCTTTCCCCTTTGGATTATGGGGGCTTCATTCTGCTCCCCACCCCTGTCTACTAGCTCAGGGACCTGAGAACAATTGGTCTTTACTATTAAAGACTGAGACAAAGACAGCATTCAGTACCTGAGCCTTTTCTTCATCCTTTTTCATTATGTTTCCCCCCTGATCCAGTAAAGGATGGAGATTCTCCTTAGCTTTCCATTTGCTGTTAATGTATTTATAGAAACATTTTTAGTGTCTTTTATGGCAGCAGCCCAATTAAGTTCTAGTTGGGCTTTTGCCCTTTTAATTTTCTCTCTACGTGGCCTCACAAAATCTTTGTAATCTTCCTGAGTGGCCTGCCCCTTCTTCCATAGGCAATAACTTTCCTTTTCTTGCTGCGTGAGTTCCGTCCAAAACTGCAGGTTTACCCAGCTCATACTTGTTCCCCACCACCTTGTCATATAACACATGAGGACAGCTTGCTCCTGCACTTAAAGGTTTACCGATTGAAGAATGTTCATCCTTCCTGGACTCCTTTGCCCTTCAGGACTGCCTCCCAAGGGAGTCTGTCAACCAGTCTCCTAAATAGGTCTAAGTCTGCCCTCCATAAGTCCAAGGTGGCATTCCTTCTGACTGCCCTCCTTACTTCTTCAAGAATTTAAAACTATCATTTCATGATCACTATGCCATCATATCACTATGTGGTCATGTCTGGTATGATGTGACCTCTGGCTGACAGTTGTACAAGTGAAAGACAGGGAGGACATCACTGCAGATCTGTTTGTCCATCACAGTGGCCTTGGCAAGGATCAGATATGCCCACATCTTTCGTGGCAGATATTTAACCAGTTTTTGAATGTACTCAGTAAGGAAGCTCCACATGCTGGGGCATGGTTAATTCTAGTGGCTCATTATAGTCTTCATCCTGGTGAAGTCTAAGCTTTTGTTGTCTTCTGCAGTTTAAAGACTCTGTTTCTTGTTTTCTCTATGAACATAAAGTGTAGCAACATCAGAGAAGATGTAGCATTCCACTCTTCCTGCCCCACTTTTGTCTTTTTTCATCCAAGCCCAGTTCTTTCCCTTGTTTCACATAGCTCATGCTTTCACTGATCAGTCTTGCTGTTTGACTGGTGTTTCTAAGTGATCCTCACCAGCTTGAGCAAGAAGCTGCTAGAGCATTACAGCTGAGTACAGCGCAAGGATTCCTTCAGTTGTCTTCAGGACAGCACTCCTATTTATGTAGCTCATTGTGGTTTTTGGCTATCCTGTAACTGTGTGACATTGTTAACTTAGTTCAGCTTGTGAACTGCTATGATTCATAGATTGATTCTGCCAAATTCTTAGCCCCTTGTTCTCCAGCCTGAATTTGTCTTGTAGATTATTGTTAATTAGTTGTAGTACTATGCGTATGCCTTTGCTGAATCCTGCCCTATTTTTCCAGATCTCGTTTTACAGTGTCAGTTTGTTCCGAATTCTGTTCCTGCCCCTCAGTGTGCTTTCAGATCCTTTCTGCTTCTTCACGTATGTTATGTTTAATGGGTGTATTTCTTATGCCAATATTCACATCACTAGTTGAAATACAGAACAAAACAGTTTTTAGAGCAACTTTGGCAGGTAGTCATTTGCAGCCCTGCTGTAATAAATAGGTATACCAATGTTGCTTACATAGTTTTAACCTACTATTCCATAGCTAATTTTGTACCCGACTTCAGGAATGCGAAGGGGCCTGTCATTCAAGTAGTACTTGAAGATAGATACAGTTTTTAATTTGCGAAGTATCGGCTCGAAATAAATGCAAAAATCACAAGGATATTGGATTGGGCTATATCATCAGTGACTGAAAATGTATACCTTAGGGGGGTCATAAGTGGATTTTTTACACCAGTTTTAAACAAGTCTAATAAGTTTTAGAAATGGCTTTGTTACTTGTCGTCAATCTGGAAAGTTTTTTTTTTCCCCACTGACTTCCGAATTATAGACCAAATTTAGTCATAGACAGTATATATCTGGTTTTGTGCTTGTGGCTTTTTTGTTTTTCCCTCCCTATTTGCGTCAATCTGGAAAGTTTTTTTTTTCCCCACTGACTTCCGAATTATAGACCAAATTTAGTCATAGACAGTATATATCTGGTTTTGTGCTTGTGGCTTGTCTGTTTCTCCAGCACATTTGCAGGGGGAACCAGCCTTCTCTTTTGCTTCTGTAGCTTCTGGTTTCCTATTAGAAGATAGGCTTCCCACTCCCACAGTCATCCCAGTTGCTGTGTTTTGTTTGACATATGTTTGCTGTGACCAAAAAAGATGGCCAGCTTGTATACATCCTCTCCATTGCTTTGTACAATGTCATAAATAATTCTCTAGACGTTGTCAGGCAAGATATTTCCAGTATCACATTTGCATGTTTTGCAGCTATGTTCTATTGTTCTGTGATTGGCCAGATTTCTCTTCCTCTCCAAATGATGAATTGTAAAATCACAAAATGGGGAGAAATATATGTCAGCCATGGATGTGAATAAATCATGTGGTCCCTAGTGAGGAGCTGTGGTGCTCTTTGTCACCTGCCAAACACAGGAAAAAATATGATCAAACAGAATCCTACTTGCCAGAGATATATAGCTTAAGACAGTAAGTGATTATTTGACAACATGCTGGACCCAATTTGATTGATATTTGAAGAATGAAAAACTCTTTGGATTGAAATGTTGGCAAGTCCAGAAGAGCATCAGAGTTACACCATGAAATCCTGCCAGCATAGCTTGTTGTGGAAATTCTTGTGGATTACGTGATAGTGTGTAATGGAGATGAGATTGTAAAAGGCACGTTATCTGGGCATGATCATGGATTATCTGGTTCTATACAAATTAAGATAGGGAAAAATCCTCAGCATGGATTCTTCTATATAGAAGGAATCTGATCCCACGGGGCAGCATGCTTCCAAATGAGGTGTAGCCATCAGCAAGGCACCATTTTTGGTGAAGTTACGGTTTTTCTCCCATTTTTTTTTAATTTTTAGAGATGTTTAGGGAATAGGACTCATTTATGTTTGTTTTCCAGGGCCAAACTGAATCTGTAGAGATGTTACAAGACACAGTTAAAACCTTTGCTATGTTCTTGTATTTATTCTTGTTCAAACTGGAATAAAACTGTTTTGTCCAAGAGAACTTAGTGGGCAGTGAAAGTTACTGAGTGGTGCTATGTCACTGAAATTCAAGCCTAGAATTGGATAATGAATTGGATAAACAGGAATGAAAGTTCATGCTGTGTCACACGTCTAAAGCCAGTAGTATGACATCTAGGGCATAGAGAAGTAGTTCCTTTAACATTTTTGTTCACATGAACAGCCTTTATTCAAATAGACCTATAAGGATACAAGACCATTCTGGGTTAGTTAGAAGATCCATCTAGCCTACATGTGTATTGCAGTGGTGTTGAGCTACTGTCTGTGGGAGAGAATGAACAAAACAAGCATCTGATGCTTCTCCTTAACTCTCCCTTTGACTGTTTTCAGCTCAGGAGACTACCTGATCTGGATATGGTTTCTGTGTACTTAGAAATTGTTGATGTTTTTTTGTCCAGACAGTTGTCCAGTCTTTCAAATAAAAGTCAGCTTTCAGCATCTGTAATATTCTTTGGCAAGGATTTTAAAAGTTTTCTACTTCACTGCATGAGGAACCACCTCTCTTTTGCTTGTTACTTATTAGCTTCGTTTGATGGCTACTGAAAGAGAAAGTCAATCTCTGTCCACTTTTACGCCATACATGATTTTTTATTTTTCTCATATTTTCCCCTAAATTGTGTCATATCTAGACTGAAGAGTCTTGGTTCGCCTACCTGTTCCCCATACAGACGGTGTACTATACCTTTCTCCATCCTTCTATTCCCTGTTGGAAACTTTTAAACTGTACTATGTCTTTGAATAGTGGGGCCTAGAGTGTGGCAACACCTTGGATTATTCATAGAGTGCAATGTTCTCTGCTTTATTCTCCACATTTTTAGTGATCATGTCTGCTCTGTCATTTGCTGTTGGGACTCCTGCCGTGCTGAGTTTCCATTAGTTTGCCGTAACCCTGGGAGTATCACTCCTCAGTGGTACCGGGCAGCTCAAAACAGTTCATTATTGCGTCAGGTTAGGTTTTTATACCAGTTCATCCACATTTGTCTACATTTGATTTCACTTGCCATTTTAATGTCATCACTCAATTTTGCAGGGTCCTTCTGCAGCTCATACAATTAGCTACAGTCTTTAAATCTGTGATTGTTAACAATAGCTGACACATACACCTCATTGCTTACTCCCTTTTCCATGTAATAGTGTAGGTCCCAGAAGAAATTCTGCCATGGACCCCAGCAGAAATCCAGCAGAAAGCTCCACTCATTTTCAGAAGCTAATTGCTTTTTAATAAACAAATAACTAATTACTCCTAAGCTTTGGTTTCAGTCTTTTTACTGATTGCTTACTTCTGCAAAGACCTTAGGCCTTATGGCTTCTTAAATTCTTAAAAGCTGTTGAAAAAAAACATTGTCAAAAGGCTTTTGTAAGTCTAGCCATAGTATATCTATCTACATGTCTTTATCTATATGCTTGACCTCTTCAAAGAACACTAATAAATTTGTAAAGCAGAATTTTCCTTTATTTAACTACTTCCAAACCAGTCCTTCTTTATTCTAGCATCCATTAACTATCTTATTTCTTAGTTTCTACTCCTTTGCCTAAAATGACTTGCACGTTCATAGTGCTTCAGATCCCCTTTTAAAAACTGAACATCACATTTGTCACCCAGCTGTTCTGAAATGTGAATGTGAAAACTGTTCTTAAGTGCGAGATTTCATGCCACTGCTCCTATTGCTTTCAATTACTTTAATTTACTGAGTGTTTTTCTTCAGCTGTTTCATCCATATTCCTTTCACACTCAGAACTGTAGAATGTTTGTACGTCAAGTATCATATCTTGAATAACCCATCTGAGCTGAACTGAAGCAAACAAATCAATCAAATGCTAAACTTTGAAAAAAATTCGATGCTTTGTGAGTATGCGGGGCTCCAGTGAGCCAAGCATGAATGGACAGCAATGGCAGGGCTTTAAGCTGAGAGAGTTCCCCTCCCCCTCTTGGAAATGAGTAGCGCTGCTTGCCCACAGGAATAGACTGCAGAATAAGCTGTTTTCTCTTGAGCAGCCAAGCCCTGTCCTGCGTGAGAAGCAGTAGTTCTACCAGTTGGGAGCCGACGTACATACGTGAACAGTGGATTTACAGGTCAGATTAGCTCTTTCTGCTTTTAAAGGGAAACACTGGTCTATGAAATTTAGCTAAGAAAAGTATTCGGTTGTAGTTTGTAGGGGCCTCAACAGCCTTTTAGTATGAATATATTGCATTTACAGGTACACTGATTGTATCAGGAAGTCTGACAAACCAGATGTGTCCCATCGCCACACAAGAAAAGCTCCATCCCTAACTAGCATGGCAGTATTAACTATGATAGTTTTTTTCAGTTTTCCTCTGGAAGGATTTGCTCCTCGTAAGCCAAATCATTCCTCTTTCTTGGGTTGGAAGCACAACATTAGTATGATTTTATTCACATCTGTTTGAAGTAGAAGGTCATATCCAGAGAGGGTGTGTATGACAATGAGATTTCCTTGACATTCTTGACACATGTCCATCTCTGCATTACTGTCATTACTCCTTTCTGCCTGTCTGATAAAGTGACACCTTTGCTTCGGCTCACAGAAGTTTAAATATCCATGGTTAGTGAATGAACTCCTCCTGATAATTCTGAGGCTAGTGCATGATGATCGTGGCCAACTAATAAATCACAAAGCCATCGCCTGGAAAAACGGTAACTGGAGTTAAACAGGGCTGCTGAGCCTTGCTTTCTAAAAGAATTAACCATCCCATGACCTAAAGGGGCTCTGGACTATGTTGGCATCACAGGTGTTGCCAATACATGTTTTTACTGTTGAAACAGACTGCTCTTCTGGAAGCTTTATTGTAGATAAATACCATTTCTATCTTACAAAATTGGAGTAATTTCCACTTCTTGCCTGCCAACTACGAATATTAATCTGACATGCTTAACTGCACAATGAGTAATTCCAGTGGTGGCTGAAATCTATGTTGATTTCCTGATGTTTCTGATCTTGTCGGACTCATTTTATGTGAAAACATATGTTTCAAAATGGAAATGCAAAACCATTTATAAAGAAGAATACATAGTTTTATCCAATGCATACATAGTTTTATCCAATGCATTGCTGCCATTCTACCTGACCAACTTTTCCCTATTTCAGTGTTTTTTCCAGTGTATTAAACAAATATACAGTAGAAACATTTCTCCTTTTTTCAAGAAAATCTACTTTCAGGTGTGCAGCTAAGCATTCACTCAGCCCTCAGGTTGTAAGATTCTGCTCTCCAAACAAGAATGCCTCCAAGCAATATTCTTTAAACGTGTGAAATGGAGAGTATATGAAATCTGTGACCTGTTTTTCTTTGGTTTTAGTAAATTTTAACTATTTCATCATGAGGTAGATACCAGTTCTTCTTGACTTTTCCCTGTAGTCTGAAGTAATTTAGAAGCTGGTATATGAATCTAGATATTAGGATACTATCTTCATCTAAAATGTAGGCCTCACGGAGGACTGGATTAAAGCAAAAATAAGTGTTTCTTCATTACATGCTTATTGCAGCTCCCATTAAATACAGTGGAAGAGCCCACTGATTCCAGTGAAAGCTGAATTGAACTGTAGTCTCTCTTTGGGCACTATGGAAGTTTGTACAGCAGGAGAACCCTGAATATCTCTGAATTAATACATCATAATTTTTTGTTGTTGTTGTGGTTGCAAATAGCTTCTTTAAGGGGAATATCGTATGACTATGCTAGAATTAGCAGTCTCTTCGTGTACTGTACTATTTTTTTGGAATCCTCGCTAAATGTTAGTTATAGTGATGTTGGTGTTTCCTTTCTCACTAGGTTTGAATGGTACATTATGCAGTCATTTTGGGCATTATATTTGGTCTTGTTTGCTTACTTACTTGCTTTAGATCCTGTCAAAAAGAGAAATGTTTTTGTTTTCATACTATTAAAATTAAGAAACAATAAGATCTTCTCCAGAAACTGTTACTCATATGAATAATTATTGCACAAGTTTTTTTATCAAAATCACTGACGTTACATGCGGTTGTGGAGACTGCTTACATAAATAATCGTTACTGGCAAACCTTTTACATAAAAAAATGTATAAACTTTGGTTAGCTCTGACATTAGCCAGATAAGTTAGGCGAATGTATGAGCATCATGCCTAGTTCTGGACAAGTTGCATGCTTCTCTGTATTCAGTTAAGCATGTTGTACAGAGTAGAAGATCATCAGACTTTGATAAAGTACAAAGTTGAGGACATACCATCTAGGTCCACTGTAAAAGAGCGTTGAATTTAGTGCCTGCACATACCACGTAGATGAACTTAACTCAGCCCTAGATATTCCTATGAGTCACTTCTTTATTACTCTTCAGTAAATTATATTGGTGATAGAGGAGGAAATTGCTTAAATCAAGTCTCATGAGAAAGTCAGTTAAATGAAAACACTGTATTTACTATGGCCAATAAGAGCTGAATTCAGATTTGTAAGACAAAGTACAGCGTGAAAAGGTTTATTGCTGGCAATATAAATGTTCACTGGAAACAATATGACTACTGTAGGTCAGTGCATTAGTCATTTTGAATGTTATAAACTCTCTTGCTATTAATGTGCTTAAGAGTTTTATACTGATGTTTAAATAACTGGATAAAGATATAACAGTATATCTAACTTGGTGCCTAGTTCTTAAATCTTTTACTCATACAAGTAACCCCATTAGATTTGATTGCCCTTGATTTATGCCTCTTAAATTCCATTAGCTTCAACAGAGGTATTTCTGATTTATGGTTTTGTAAATGAGAAGGGACTTGGTCCCACTGGGACTAAGTAGATGTTTACAAGTTTCAGGACAAGGGATGATGGCTGTTAAATATTTCATGATTGAGATTTAGAAGGAAATGAATGTGAACGTTTGTTAAAAAATAAAACTTATTTCTTAACTTCCCTTTATACTGTTTGCATTATTGAAATAGTAGTGTCAGAACTTTGTCAAGACTCATTCTTACGCTTTATTATAATTATTTATCAGAGAGTACAGATTACAAAGAAACAATAATCCCTAGACTCTGGAGTAGCTAATAATGTATGGAATATGGTGGTTCTGTTTGCTACTTAAATAAAAACTTGTGGTACTGCATGAGTACCCATCCTTATTCTCTCATCATTCTACATTTGTTCAGGGATACAACATGAAATAGGATTGGAAGTCAATTTAATAGTGGTAAAGCTCATTTCAGGTGATGCAATATGTCATCTAGATATTTTAAATTGCAGAGTAGTGATTTAGGAAAGGGAAAAAAAGATTTCAGAAGGCAGTGGCAATGTAGTTGACCCCTCAAAATGTTAAAGGTATTCGTTTCCTATTCGATGGCTTCATTATGAGGGCTGTTTACTGAAACAAACATTACCGTATTGCCTAACAGCTTCTTTGCAGATACAAACAACGTTTGTTATGACTTGAACTTGCAATGCATGATGATGTGTTGAAGTCACTTGAAATATTGCAGAAGTTAAGTTTGTTCATACAGCAGAAAATAAATACACTTTGTTGCACTCATTTTTACTTGCAGAAATAAGGTGGTGACTCATTGGGCTTCACAAAAAGGGGCATGAACTACCAGTTTACATTGAACTGCTTTCTGTATTGAAAAGAAACAATAGAAAAGATTAATGGGAATGAAGGCAGTAATTGATTTCCTTTTGAGAATTGTCATTAAATGTGTAACGTTGCCCTGCAACTGCAAACCCACGGTCACAGGTTGCTGAGCAACCTTGCATTGCTTTATTTGATAGGGACATGAACTTGCCAATTCCTGTGATGCCTCAAAGTGAAGCTCGCAGTGACACTGCAGTTGCAATTATTAACGCGCATCGTTGTACTTGAATTGTCACATTTCACGTGACAGCGGTGGAAATGGCTTCCTTTGCCATCTCCCACCAACTCTTTTAGGCTAATATATCTGCTGGAAGACCAAACCTTCATACAAAACCACTTCATACAAAAACCTTCCCCCTCCCTCTTGCCGCTCCCCCCTCCCCCCCAATAATTAAGGACTCTGTGTTCATTAATTTTTAGCTACTTTTTTGAATGTTGTTCTTGTAGTCACAACCTGTTTATCAGTCCTAGAGAGAAGGAAGCTCTTCCTTTCTGACTTTAAAAGAAAAGGCTTCAATTACTATAGTGAGATCAGTTTCATTTTAATGTTTGAACGATCAACATAGTGCCCAGGTGTCTTTCGCTAATCACATTTTATTCATTCTAACTTTCACTGAGGGCACATTTGTATGGCCCTTCTCTGGGGCAGTGGTACCACGTAGCACATGTTCAGAGGGTGCTGATGCACAGCACAGTTCAGATTCAAGGAGGGTACCAGCTTTTCCCCCTCCTCTAAAGCCTGATGCGTGTTCTTGTTCTCACACCTGCAAGAGAGAAAGGTAGGGGCCAGGCTCAGCCTCTGCTTCTGTTGTAATTTTTGGAAGGAGTATGTATTTACTGTGGTCTCATATGACCTGTGGTGTATAAGGTACAATTCTCTTCACTGCTCATCCATGTAAGACTCAAACATGTTCACCTGGTCTTTATTCAGGCAGCTTTTTATTGGCTTTATTTACCCGATGGGTATCTTCGGGATTTATCTTTTTATGATTTGATTTCAGTATTCTTATTTTTTTTTCCTGCACTTTTAGAAGTAGCATTGTTTGTAATTAAATATGATCAAAGTGTATTTTCATTTTAAAGAAAATCAGATGGCCTGTCCCTCCTTTCAGAACCAATTAATAAGGCAGAAAGATCTTCATTCCAATATCCACAGGATTTATATGAATATATAATCCAAAAAAGATGCCACAATCCTCTTTGGAAGGATTGTTCATCCTGAATAGGAAGGTAGATTAAATTAATAAATCTTAGTGTGATTTAGCATGTATTAGAATAAAACTATGATACAGTTCTAATTTATATCTTTCTAATATCTAAATTCATACTACCTCCTGAGACCTGTGACCTCTTTTATGATTTCTCGCTTTCCCATTCTTGCAAAAATAGGCGTACTAAAACTTAGTTGTGTTACATGACAAAACATTTATTTTTTTGATGAAGCAAAACATCCTATATTGCTGCTTGGTTGTTAAATTTTTTCTCTTTTTTTTTCCCCAAGTAATTCCACATGTTAATAAGGTTACCAAGAGAGCACTAAAGTACTGGAATCTCAAAAAGCAGAATTTCATTTGGCAATGTTTGTTTTAACTGTACAAAATAACCTGTATGCAGAAGGTATGATCTAGGAAGCTTTTCTAATTTACCTGAACTTTGTAAAAATTATAGGCCAATTATCAATCTCAGAGGAAATTTAGGTTTTTTTATATTGCTAAGTGTATTTTATAATATATTTAGAATAGAGCACTTCTCCATTTAGAGAAGTAGAATTTTGGAATTCTAAAAAGATTTTAAAATTAATCTAACTAGGAATTTAGAATTCTACATTTAAACTTAGATTTTAATTTGAATTAAATTTTAATTACAGTTTAGAATTGAGATTTTAATTACATTTAGATTATATTCTGAAATGCAGTAGAAAGCCATGAAATTAGAAGAAGTATTTTAATAGCAGTAATCCAAAATTAAATATATGGACTCATGTAAAGAGTTTGCAAATTTTTATATTTTTTTAAACTGCATTTTTACTGAATTTAGCTACAGTAGTATTTTCTGAGAATTTTAAAGCTTCCTAACAGATACATAGGAATTCAAAGTCACATTAAAATTTATGAAGTGACTTTAAAAAAATCTCAACCTTGTTACTGAATTAGAATGATATCAAGAATTATAATTGATCTCCAGATATTTTTCTTTTTTTATCCTATTAACAAAGGCACATGAAATGTTTTAAAGACTAGAAAGCTTGTGTTTATTTTTACAGTGAAAGGGTTAATGTGCTTTAAAGTTTAAAGCAAAATACAGTAGCTTGTAAGCAACTGCAGTGATGTTGTCTGAAAGAGCATAATGCAGAGGTACTTTATTTTAATGACTCTGTTATTAATTTTTGACATCAGCTGTTTAAAAAGCCAGCTATACTTTTCTAGCTCAAGGTAAGTGCCCAGACAAAATTTCTCCATTCAAATAGTTGAAACACAAGGGAAAAAGACAAAAGAAGCCCAGAGTGGCATATGTTAATTCGGTAAGGTGATACGTTTTTCTCCCCATTTAAACAGAAGGAAAGGGAATGTCAAGGGTGGTAAAGTGTTAGCATGTTCCTACTTTGTGAAGAGATGCAACCTGATATATTTATGTGGAAATTGTGATATTTCTGCTGTAATAGCCATGCGGTTTAATTTATCTGCTGGTTTTTGGGTTTTGTTTGTTTTTTATATGCAGGAGGTTCAGAATGGAATCTCCTCTTTCTGGCCGAACTGTCCTGTCCTCTAGACCAAATATTTAACAAACGGAGCAAGAACTCTTGATTACAGTATATATATATTTTTTTCCATCTAGGAGATTCAAAAAATCTTTCAAGAAGGAGGGGTGTCCAACTTGTTCTGAGTGTCACTGTTCAGGGACAGCAACGCTTTGCAAACTTACTAGTTCCCTTTAAAACAAACCTGAAGCGAAAGGGACATGCTCATGAGATATGAGGGCAAAGATATGAACTGCCAAGTTAGGCTGTTCCTACCTCGAGCACATACGGAGTTTTCGCAGTGTGGCCTGTTGAATTTCTGTTAGTTAACTGGGTTTAAAGTAGAGCACTGGGATACTTGGGCATTTGAGCATAGCTGGAATTGAAGCTTTCAGAGGAGTCTGGGTTGCATCTGAGGTGACAATCTGTGTTCATACTCCCATCACCTTAGTTCTGCTATTGCTTCAAATTCTTTTAGTTTGGGCACATCAGAAGTGCATTTTTTTCCCCTCACCCGGTAGATATTCCTATTACCTACAGATTCAGAGCCTCTCTCATACAGAGACTAAACATCACTGTTTCCATCCTTTAGTCGTCAGAGCAGTATTATCTTGCTACTGCAGCTCAAGACTAAGAACACAGTGTTCAGCAGTGCCAGTGGTTTCGTTTGGTATTTTTTTAATGTTATCTGCCTGGAGTAATCCAAGAAACTTTTACTCATGTAGGGTAGTGTAACCTATCAGCCCAACAGTGGATTAGCAGAGCCTAAATATTTGGATAGAAGCCTCTTCTTAGGAGATGGAATTTTAGGTTTGAGACTGAGTAAGGTCTGTAGGGCCTGTGCTTCTGTCTCCTAAATATCTCATAAACTGGTCTTTGTGAGAGCCCCAAATTGTCCAAACCTGGAAGTGCTCCAGTCTTTTCACTTCACTGCAGTGTGCCATATATGGGCAAATTTTGCAATTATTTCTTGTGAATGACACATAGTAGGTGAAATTCCCCATTCTGATGACAAACAAAAACCAATGAAAAAGCTTTTGATTAGAGGGTGTATGTGGGAGAAAAAGAGGCCCCATCTCCGTCTGCAGGTCAGATAGGGGAGGAGCTCTGCAGCTGTCGTCATGGTGGTTGGTTCTCCAGCCTCAGCGTGATGGAGATCTGTCAGTGCTGACCCAACAGTGGGGTTTTTGGGCAAGAAAGCTGGAGGTTAGGAAAGTGTTGTCACTATAGCAGTACCCTATAGAAAAAAACAAACACCACCCCACAAAAAACTCCAGTAGACACTTTTGCTGCTTAGAATACAAGTCAAGTTCAGGTTCCAGGTTTTGGTTGAACATGCTCTTTCCAGATATGGCTGCTTTAATCTGAGTAGGGCAGAAAACAACTAATAGCCTCTGCTATTTCTTACCCCTAAATGCTGATATCCCTGTTTTTAAGATGTTGTTTAGTACTTCCTAACTCTGGAGGGACACAAGAAAGAAAGGGAGCAGCAGCTTTCTGTAGTATAAATAAACCTGTCTTCCACCTGTGGATAACAAAGGACCACAAAGGATGAGAATTGAGGTCTATGGGCTCACCTCCTTCATGTTCATTACAGAGAGGTGTGTGTTGAAGGAACGTAAGCAGTATTGTAACCTGTGTCAACATTTGGTTCTGTCGAAACGCTTTGTGATATTAGGTTGGCTTCAGTGGTATTTAATGCAGGGAAGAAACCTCTGGTAATACCAAGATACTCCATTTCAACCTTTTCAGAGTAAAACGTTTTCATTTTTGCTATGAAGCATCATTTCCAGTGTACTTTGTATAATATGACAACATTTTAAACATTGTAATGTTTGAAATATAGTTGAAGTGATTTTGTCAAAACGAGATGATGGTAGTAAACCTGATAAACTTTTTTCATTTCTCTGTTCTTAGTATTTCCTTCTGTGAAGGACTTCAGCACTTTGGAAATTTGTTGCAATTCTGAAAGAAGTGATCAGATCTTCAGCCCCATGTGAAACACATTGCCATAGCTGTTTATAATGGTTTATGTTCCAGGTCTGCACAGGGGTAGCACGTCTGTGCTTCTTTGGCTCTTCTAGCACTTTATAGAATTCAGAAGTAGATTTGGACCTGATCTGCCTTCCTTTCTCAATGCATTCAGGACCAAAGTCATTAAAGACTGGAGAAGCAGCAAACCTTACAATATATTAACCAATTCACTAACTCAATAGCATATTTTCAATTCAGAGAAGTGTACTTTGCAGCCAGATGTCTAGATGATTATTGTCTTACAAAAAAAAAAAAAGTTATTTACTAGTACTTATTTACTAGTTAAGAAACTGTTGGGAAAGCGTCTCCTGGGTTTCTTCCCATTAGCTTGACTGACTTCACTGCTCATGTTCTGCTACATGGAAGTTTCAGTTGTAGTTTCAGAGCTTTGTCAGATATGTTAGTTTGGTGATCACATAGATATTTAACATATATTTAGCATGCAGCTTTAGCATTTGTATTTCCTTATAGTTTATGAGGACACAATGTGGATGTAGATGAATTCAGTAATTGCCCTAAATTGTTTTAATATTGCCTTAGAGTATAAAACTATATCAAGAAGAAAAAACATAGAAAGTTTGGCTCTTGGTTCATATTATCTTTAAAATTGACAGATTTTCTCAACTTTAAGTAGGAAATGAGACCTCATAAATATAGAAGTAATGTAAATATGCAGATGCTCTGGTTTTCTGGGATTCTACTGTGATATTGTAGCTTTGTTACTTCCAGGAATTATTGTGTCCTTGAATAAACATTGTATGGTACTGTTAAAAAGTATGTATATATCTATTTAAAATGTTCCGTGATGTAGATAACTTTTAGGCAGAGTAAGTCTCCCCCTCCCCCACCATCCATTCTCCTTGCTTTTGACTAGGCAATTCCTCAGGAATGTTTCTCTATTTCTTTTTAAATAAGTCAGGTCCTCCAGGTCAAAAAGGAGATTACAAAGATTTCCCAAGGATAAAACTGTTAAATTGCCATCAGTCTCTAAGGTAGTTAGCTCTGCAGTCTGGTGTTTCTTTCTTTGCATTGCTTTTCCTCTGAGAGTGACTCTAAGACCTGGTAGTTAAAAGTATAAAAAACAATTCAACAAGAACATCCATAATGATAAGTTTTATTGTGCTATATTTCCATCGTTTAACTGTTCTCCAAGTGGTCCAAGGATTTGGAAGGTCTAAGTAAATTCCCATTAAGGGAAAAGAGGGCAATAAAATTTTTAATAATGCTGGTGTTACCTTACTGTGAGAGGCACTGGCAGTTAGTGAATATGAATTAAATTACGTTTAAAAGATTTGGGATCCTTTTATTTCATTGGCAGTTATGAAATAAAGCTGTAGATCTCACAATTTTAATTAATTATTATTGTTAATAATTGTTATGTGAAAAATGATGGTGCATGGAAGACATGGTGTTACAATTACCGCACTTAATTCTAAGGTTTTAATTCTGTCTCCTGAGCCCAAAGTTTCAGAGGGAGCACAGCTGTCAAGCATTGCAAAGCCTCAGGCTGTCCCCCTTTTGCTGGAAGGTAGAGCATGCAGATCCCTCCACCCTCTTTTCTGTGGGTGGCTAGTGCTGCTAAACTATAGGACCTCCAGGAGTGCAATTAGGTCATCTCCTAAATTTGCTGTTTTGGATGCCCTCAGAGAGGTCAGCTAGAGTTTATTTTAATAAAATAAAATACAATAAAAATAAAATATCCTCAAACTACTGCAAGACATGACACAGAGAACTGGGTGATTGATATTGAGATCTGTGTAGCACAAAACAGGACATATGTTTGTTTTTCCTAAAATATGACCTTTCTATTTATGCAGTTCTGTGCAGTGGTAAAATACAGTTACCTGTTTGAGCTGTGTCATTGCAGTAATGTGTGTGCTTGTGCAGACACACACGCACACAAAGTAGAAGGTTTCTAATTAATTCTGAAGACAGCAAGATCCATAAAACATCTGTAACCTTTGTAGAGTACTCTGGTATGGTGAATATGTACTTTACTGGTCTCTGAGGACTTCAGGAGCCAGAGTAGTGTCACTTTCCTACTTGTAGTTAGAACTTCAACGCTGTTTGAGGCTGTGGATGAATCCAGGAAGTGCCCAAGAAGTGATTGATTACACCCCTTTGTCTTAGGGAAGCGTGCTGTCACCTGCACTGGTGCTAACCCTGGCACCAAATTTCAATGTCTGATATAAATAATAATAATTCAAAAAGGGCACAACAGTAACCTGATGCTAAGGGCTATTCAATGTGCTAGAGGCTGTTAAACTCAGAATAAAATCCTCTAGTTAATGCAGTAAAAAGTGATGCAATAGAATAGAATAGAATAGGACTATTTCAGTTGGAAGGGACCTACAATGATTATCTAGTCCACCTGCCTGACCAATTCTGGGTTGTCCATGGTAAAGCATGTTATTAAGAGCATTGCCTCGTAAACACTGACAGGCTTGGGACATCAACCACCTCTCTAGGAAGCCTGTTACGGTGTTTGACCACCTTCTCGGTAAAGATATTGATGCCGTGAAAGACGAAATCAGGACTCAATAGCCGGGATGACTATTAAGCAGGTATTCTTTATTGCAGCGCTGGACGCACAGGGGATCGCTCCTCCAAATGTGCGTGCCAGACGGAGTCAGTTTGACAACATATATGCATACATACATACATATTCATGTAAGGAGTTTTAACATATTCATTAGTTTCCAGTAATTCATTACCATACGCTACCTCCTTCTTGGAGTTCTCCATTTGTCAGAGATAAGATAACATTGTGCTGGCCTCATGATTGTTGCCTACGTGCCAGCCTTCCTGTCTTGTTACTTATCGTAGCTCTGCAGGGGTTGCAGGCCCCTCTTTATGGTCAGTCAGGCTACATTTGCTAAGTCATACTTAGGTAAGCAAACCTTCAAGCCATTCCTGGCCTTATTCTTTAATTCAATATGGTTCCTAATCACCAGTTTGAACTTCTCCTGATGCAGCTTTGAACCATTCCTATGCATCCCATGACTGGATCCCAGGGAGCAGAGATCAGCACTTTGTTCTCCGCCTCCTCTCTTCAGGAAGCTGTAGAGAGCGATGAGGTCACCCTCAGCCTCCTTTCCTCCAAACTAGACAATCCCGAAGTCCTCAGCTGCTCCTTATAGGATATTCCTTCCTGCCCTTTTACCAGATTTGTTTCTCTCCTCTGGAGGCATTCAAGGACCTTCATGCTATTCTTAAGCTATGGGGCCCAGAGCTGCACACAATGCTCAATGTGAGGCTGCACAGATGCTGAATACAGCAGGATAATCCCCTCTTTTGGCTGGCTGGTTGTGCTGTGTAGCCCTATTCACTACAACTCTTTAAGCCCTCCATTTCAGCCAGTTCTTCACCCACCGCATCATGAACCTGCTCTTCCCACAGCTGGACTACTTGTCCAGAAGGAAAATGTGAGGGACAACCTCAAAAGAGATCAAAAGCCTTGCTAAAATCCAGAAAAACTATACCCACTGCCTTCTCTTCATCCACTAGATGGGTGACCTTATCATAGAAGGATATCTAGTTAAGTTAAGCAGAATTTTCCCTTTGTGAACCCGTGTTGACTGTGCCTGATAATTGCATTATACTTTAAATGCCTTTCAATGGAACCCAGTGTAATCTCTGTAATTTTTCCAGGAACTGAGGTTAGACTAACACAGCTGTAGTTTTCTGGGTCTTCCCTGATGCCCTTCTTGTAAATTGGAACAATGTTGTCTAGCTTCCAGTCAGCAAGGACCTCCCCAGAAGGCTCAGGGTCCTGCAGTTCTTTGGGTTGTCCACAAGAACGCTTTCCTGTGTATGTTTAAGGAGGGTTTATTCATAACCAGGCATGTGGAGATGTGAGACCAGGCTCATCCGTGCTACAGAGTTGTATCACTTCAGCTGGAGTTGCCTTTCAAAGAGAAGGAAGCGAGAAAATTATTATCACAGTGCTAATGTACTTTAATTAATTAGGTTTAGTCAAACCTAGTCCTGTTTAATTTATGGTAAACTAACTTGGTTTAACTGCATGTTTCGGTATTTGACTTAAACTAAACATGTCATTCTTCCTGAAACAAAAATGTCAATGGTCTAACTGCACAGACTGGGATTAATATTTTAGCCCCTATTGCAGTTTTCCCCATTAAGTGAATTAATTTAAATTGTTGACTTCATTTCCGCCCCCCCCCCAAAAGGTTCTCCCTTATTCCCCTGTGCTGTCTACATATTTAAATTTTAAGCTAAAATTTTAAGCTAATACATGCTCCTTGAGAATAATAATTTTCTATCAATATTTATTCTTAGTGTACTTTGACATTTTCTCAAGATTTTTGTTTTCTAATATTCTAAAAGCATATTCTTGGATTTTTTTTAGTGGTGTATTTCGAGTTCTTTTTTAACAGTTACTGTTGAACTCTCAAGTTTCCTATGTGTGTATTCTTACAGATGCAAATTCAGAATACTGTTTGATTGTTTTTTTTAAATCAGAATTTTTTGAGCATTGCTCCATCCTCTCTGGTGATTTCATTCAGATTTATTTGCCAAACCAAGTCTGTTTGCTGAGGTCACTTTGATTTTCAACTTGAAATGGCACTAAGCTTAATTGTCCCCTTTTTGCTCATCGTTAAGGAACTATTAACTAAACTATTATGTCTTACAAGATTTGCAGTGTAATAGAAGGTCAAATTCCGAATGAGTTGTAGAGACATTCTCCCTAAAGATAAGGAGACTCAATGTTTGTTTATAGGGGCGTGAAACTAAAGTTTCAAGTTATGAGTGTTTAGATAGTAAAGACTCTGGAAAGGAAAATTTCTTTGTCAAATTGTGAATGCTGTCTTTGTTTAATACTTATTGCTACTGTGTACTGAGGGGATGAACAAGTAGTGTTTTTATTTTACCATTGTGAAATTTGCTATTTTGCATGAATTGATTTTGTACTTCAAGCTAGTCTTTGTCCTATGAAGTTACTGTTTCCATCTTTCTTTTACTTCTTTCTTGCCCACATTTGGCAGAAAGAGTAACCTATTCCTTTTGTATAGTCTGATGCTGTGGGTGTGCTATTTATAACTTAATTATAAAAATAACCAAATCTAGTACATTTTACAGTACATTTCCTTAAGCAAACTAGATGAAATGCTTTTTAATAACCATATAGCCATTTGGTGATTTTTATACTTGCCATTTGAAGACAATTTCAATATAGATTAATATAGAATTACTTAAAGTACTGCATATAAATTAAACATTAAAAAGGTAGATACAGCCAGACTAAGCAGCTCAATTATAATCTTTGGTTATGCAGTTACTGCCTCAAGGACACTCCATCCATTTCATATCATATGTCCTTCTTTTGAAAGATGATCAGTGGGTTCAAGTAACATTTCAGCACACAGGAAATTGCATAATTTATAGACTTTTAGAAATGAAAAACAGAAAACTGGTTTCATAAATTAAATCTTGCTCTCTTTTTTTCTTCTTTCCTCTTACAGATTGGAACACTCAAGGATTACTACCACTTCTACCATAGTAAAACAATTAAAAGGTCAGTTCTCTCAAGTAGAGGTACCCACAGCTTCATTTCCATGGAACCGAAGGTAAGAAAATCCACCTATGTGTCTGAGGCAAAAGCCTTTGCATTTTTTATATGAAATATCATACCAGTGGACATTCACCTGAATGGCATATAGCATTACAAGAACTGACATGCTATCTGTTCGCTAAGGTTCTGCTTCTCATTAAAATAAAGTGAAGACAATACCATGCCATTAAGCATGTGCTATTCTTGGAACATAAGGTCCAACATTATTCATGGAGGAGTACAGGAATTTTGTTAATGCACTAATCACTGTGCTGTGCTTCTCTGCAATGTGTAACATTCATGTGTGCAGATCTCCTGTAAATCAGCCAGCTTTCAGAATGAAGATGAGCAATGTGGGATGGTACAATGTTGAGAAAAGAAAGTTTCTCTTGCTTTTTTCTGGTCTTTTTCTGGCCATGGTATCCGAGGGATTAAAATAAGAATGTTCTTTTCCATGGTCCTTTTGGCAGTTCCTACTGATCTTAATTTTAAGATACGTTTGAAAAATGGTGTCATGTCTTTGGAGTATATACCATAATAGGCAACTGTCAACATTATTTAATTAATTATTTATAGTTAAGAATAATATTGTCTTTTATCTGTACCCATGATACACTTCTGTTTTAATCCCTTAATTTCAGTCAGTTCCATCACTGACTGTAGAATTGGATTTCCTCTGGTCAAGCTTTTTTTAAGTCCTTGGATGATGACTGTTGACTGTAAATGATTTGTCAGGTTTTACCTGCCAAATAATTCATTAGAAGTGAAAGTTATCTGTAAAAGACAGTTTGAGTACTGTAGAGGGAGAGTGTACAAGTTGAGCATATAGAGGAATAATTCTAAAACTGTATTTAGGACTGAAGTTCCTTTTGAGAACGGGACAAGACTAGGGAGGTGCACATAAATCATGTTCACCCCTGCATTGATAGGGCTGAACTGCTTAACCTTCTACAAGCACCAACAGCTCTGCTGAGCAGCATATTTTGGGGATTAGTCTCAAGTCTCTGTTTCCATGAGTGCTGAGACCCCACCATTCAAACAACAAGCACTGCACATAGAATAGGCTGTACTGCAAAAGGAAGGGGAAGTGTTCATGTCTGCATCAGTCTGCACTGTTTCTTATGCACAGAGGTGGAGCGATTTACACACAAATGCACGTACCACCATAAACTTCTGGCCCAAGAGATTGCGGGGTTGATTGACTAGGTCTTTAAACTAGATGTGAAGGGGGAGAGGGGTGATAACATCAGGCCTGTCCTTGAGGCTCCTGAGGCAAAAGGAATCCGGGAATCACAGATAAAACACCATGAAGGAAGGCCACCTGAAGAGCAACATGAAGGAAATGGAGCCATTCCAGCCAGTAATTCAGCCTCATTGGACACCCAGCTGAAGTGCCTTTACCCAAATGCAGGCAGCATGGGGAGCAAGCAAGAGGAATTAGAGGTGTGTGCACGCCTCCAGGGCTATGATCTTATTGGCATCACAGAGAGGTGGTGGGATGGCTCTTACGACTGAAGTGTTGGAATGAAGTGTTACAGACTCTTCAGGAAGGACAGGATGGGCAGATTGGGGGTGTATGTTGCCCTCTATGTCAGCAACCACCTGGAGTGTGTGGAGCACCACCTGGGAATGGATGAAGACCTGATGGAGACCTTAAAAGGGGCAGGTGATGTTATAGTAGGGGTCTGCTACAGACCACCAGGTCAGAGTGACAGGGAGGATAGACAGATAGGAGCAGCATCGCACTCGCACACCCTGGTCCTCATGGGGGACTTCAGCCACCCCGGTATCTGTTGGAAGGACAACACAGCAGGGCACATGAAATCCAGGAAGTTCTTGGAATGCATTGATGATAACTTTCTTCTCAAAATGATTGAGGAGCCAACGAGGAAAGGAGCCGTGCTGGACTTTGTCCTTCCAACAAGGAGGGGCTGGTGGGGAATGTCAAGTTCAAGGGTAGCCTCCACTGCAGCAATTATGAAATGGGGGAATTCAAGATTCATAGGGCAGCGAGGAGGGTGTGCAGCAAGCTCGCTGCCTTGGACTTCAGAAGAGCAGACTTTGGTCTCCTGAGAGATCTGATTGGCAGGGTAGTGTGGGAAAAAGAACTAGAGGGGAGAGTGGCCCAAGAGGGCTGGTTGGTATTCAAGAATCGTCTCTTCCAAGCTCAGGAGAGGTCCCAAAAAAGAAGTAGTCAGGCAAAATAGCCAGCAGGCCTGCGTGGATGAACAAGGAACTGCTGGACAAGCTCAGGATCCAAAAGGAGGCCTATAGAGAATGAAAGCAGGGACGGGTAGAATGGGCAGAATATAGAGAAACTGTCCGAGTGGTCAGGAATCAGATCAGGCAAGCAAAACCCCAGGCAGAACTAAATCTAGCCAGGCACATAAAAGACAATAAGAAAAACTTCTATAGATATGTCAAGGATAAAGGCAAGACTAGGAAAGTTGTGGGCGCTCTCCGGAAGGAAACGGGAGACCTGGCCACCACATAAAAGACAATAAGAAAAACTTCTATAGATATGTCAAGGATAAAGGCAAGACTAGGAAAGTTGTGGGCGCTCTCCGGAAGGAAACGGGAGACCTGGCCACCCAGGATATGGATAAGGCTGATCTACTGAACAACTTTTTTGCCTCAGTCTTCTCCAGCAAGGGCTCTAACCACACTGCCCAGGTCATGGAAGGCAAAAACATGGGCTCTGCGAATGAAGAACTGCCCACAGTACGAGAAGATCAAGTTCGAGACCTCTTAAGGAACCTGAAGGTGCATAAGTCCAGTGGCAGCCAGTGATGAGTGGTGTTCCTCAGGGGTCAGTACTGGGACCAGTGCTGTTCGGCATCTTCTCTGGAGACAGGGCGGTGGGATAGAGTGCACTCTCAGCAAGTTTGCCAATGACACCAAGCTCGGTGGCGCAGTTGACACGCTGGAGAGAAGGAATGCCATCCAGAGGGACCTGGACAGTCTTGAGAGGTGGGTTTGTGCAAATTGCATGAAGTTCAACCAAGCCAAGTGCAGGGTCCTGCACCTGGGACGTGGCAACCCCAGGCACAAATACAGGTTGGGCAGAGAATGGCTGGAAAGCAGCCCTGAGGAGAAGGACTTGCGGGTGTTGGTGGATGAGAAGCTTAACATGAGCCAGCAATGTGCACTGGCAGCCCAGATAGCCAACCTCATCCTGGGCTGCATCAAGAGAAGCATGGCCAGCAGGTCACGGGAGGTGATTCTGCCCCTCTACTCCACGCTTGTAAGACCCCACCTGGAGTACTGCATTCAACTCTGGAGTCCTGAACACAGGAAGGACATGGACTTGTTGGAACGGGTCCAGCAGAGGACCACGAAGACGATCAGAGGGATGGAGCACCTCCCCTATGAAGACAGACTGCGAGAGCTGGGGTTGTTCAGCCTGGAGAAGAGAAGGCTTTGGGGAGACCTTATAGCGGCCTTTCAATATCTGAAGGGAGCCTACAGGGGAGTCGGAGAGGGACTCTTTGTCAGGAAGTGTAGTGAAAGAACAAGAGGCAACGGTTTTAAATTGGAAGGGGGGAGATTCAAATTAGATATTAGGAAGAAATTCTTTACTCTGAGGGTGGTGAGACACTGGAACTGGTTGCTCAGAGAAGCTGTGGATGCCCCATCCCTGGTAGTGTTCCAGACCAGGCTGGATGGGGCTTTGAGCAACCTGGTCTAGTGGGAGGTGTCCCTGCCCAGGGCAGGGGGGTTGGAACAAAATGATCTTCAAGGTCCCTTCCAACATGAACCATTCTATGATTCTATGAAACTTTGGTGTTACACTCAGCTTCCAGATACCTCTCCTGCACTTATGGCAGCCAGCCCAGACTACTGTGGCCAGAATCATGAGAGACTATAAGGCAGAGCACAGCAGAAAATCAGAGCCATTGATTATTTTCGAGCACTTTCCATGTTATGCCATTTAGGTCTTGTCCCCAATCTGTGCTGCTGATGGTACAGAATTTCTGAATTTCGCAGTCATTGTTAAATGTCACTTTAATATTGAAAAGCTCTAGTGAGAGTTGTGCAAGGTACTCAACCCCGTTAATAATTTCGTACCGAAGAGAAGTCAGTGATCTAATACTTAGATCTGGCAAAAGTGTTTGCAGTTGACTTGGTGACTACTCTACTGAACCTGGGCTTGGGAATTCTTATTGCAGACGTGTCAATATACAAACATGTATTTGTAGAATAAAGGCCAGCTTGTCCGCAGTGTGTATAACATTTAGTGATTATTGAAGCAGACTAGAAATTTAATTGTATTATGTTAGCTTCACCTTTTAAAAAACAAAAGGTTTAATCTTAAATAAGGTAAATTGGATGGCTGTGAGAATTTTAAAGGGCCGGTACTTTATGCTATTACTTTTATGAGTGTGACTGTATCTAATGCCAATATTTGCAGCAGATTAGATGGCATGTGTATTTGTGATCAAAGGAACACTGAAGTTTGTTTACTTTCCAAATAATTTAATGGTAGTTTACTTAACGCTTAAAGCCCTCACCGTGTAACATGCACACACAATTAACTTGATACTTCAGATGTGGATCACTAATTTGCTCCTTTATGAAATTTTAAATGATGACATTTTTATTGAGTGGCAATTCATTATGTAAATAGCCTGCATATAATGGAAGAATCATTATGAAATCTGGTATTTCTAAACTACCTGTGTGGATAGTGTTTGATTTCATTGTGTGAATGCAGAGGGAAAGATACATAGGTAATATAAAATCTTACCATTGTGGATTTCAATTAATGAGTTGCTTTGAAGATCTTTGGCTTGATTTTTTTCTTCTGGAAAAGCCTCTTGACACTGTCATAAAAAACATGAGTACATTCAACAGGGAACATAAACTGAAGATGTGTGGATTGCATATTTTGACATTTTTCTCAGCATTTACCAAACGTTACTCTGCATTTAGGTGAAAAGATAAAAGATATGCAGTGTAACACAAATTAACATCCACATCCTCGCCTGGCAATGCTACATGTTGTCATTTAGAGATGAAAGGGATTAAGTAGTTTTAGGCAGAGATGCTCACCTGCGGCTTTAATGTCCCTAACATAGGTTGTCATGGAGAAAAATTGAAATACCGCTTTATCCACAGCATCTTTTCTAGGGCTGTGTGTACTTATGTGTTGTTTCATATGTGTTGAGAGAAAAACAAAGAAGTGAGAGAATTTTCTAGATTGAAAGCAGAGAGTAGTAGTATGCATCAAAGCTAAGTGTTGAGTGAAATCTGTTACAGAGGTTTCCGGTCTCTCCAGCTGATATGCTGCTTGTGGCTGGCCTTTGGCAGGGGTCGATGAAAGCATCATACCATGAATCAAGAGCCTTTTCTAGCTCCATAGAGTTTGCTCAGCAAAGGTATTTTGATGACGCTACAACGAATGAAACAATGGGAGCAGGAGTGAAAAGGGAGTGGGAAGACGGACAGAACTAGTCCATAGCTGAAAGGTATCATGATGTTCTAATTCAACTATTAAATAGTTGAGTTTATTGCTGGTAAGCCCTGCATTGAAATCAGACTATTACAGAACTTCCAGAGGTGGGAAAAAAGAACTGTGGTGCTCCTCTGGGTTTGCTCCAGTGCTGATATGAAGAATCACAAAGTGGAAAAAAATACAAAGAATGATTGCAACCTCAGTCTGTAAGTCAGACTGTGCATCAATACAAAGCATAAGAAAAATCAGGTGGAGCTTTTCTATCACTGGAAAGATTGCTTTTCCAATGAAATGTTAAAATTGAAGCCCTTTTGCATGACAATAATACATAGAAGTTAAATGGACAGTATTGATGAGAAAGCTGTCTTTATACTGAACTGTTAGGTGAGATGAAGAGTTTGTAGTGAAGGGCTGTTATAATGAAATTGGTGACTCATATGGTAAAAAATATCCCACAGAATCAAGTTGCATAAATGGCAAAGCAATAATCCTAGAAGAACACAATTCTTAATGTAATAAAAGGCAGCTTTAAGAGTGATAATATATTCAGATTGATGTATGTATGAACTAAAGTTTGTTCCATTTTGCTTATGAGGTTCCCCAGTGCTTTGCATCACAATGGAGATCTGAAAAAGACGTGGCACACAACAATTTTCAAAAATACAAAAATAATAATTCATGTTCCTGTAAAGTCACGGAATCACAGAATGACAGAATTGTTGGCGTTGGAAGGGACCTTCTAGATCATCTAGTCCAACTCCCCTGCCAAAGCAGGATTGCCTTCAGGACTGCATCCAGGCAGGTCTTGAAAATCCCCAGAGAAGGGGACTCCACGACCTCCCTGGGCAGCCTGTCCCAGGGCTCTGTCACCCTCACCATAAGAAGTTCTTCCTCATATTTGAATGGAACTTCCCATGTTCCAGCTTGTGCCCGTTGCCCCTCGTCCTGTCGCTGGGAATCACTGAAAAGAGTCCAGCTCCATCCTCCCTCAAACGACCCTTAGTGGTCAAAGGTGTCACATTTACTAATGGGGAAAAAAATGTATAGCATTAGTGTTTATCAGTCTCAACTAAGATGACATCTTTTTTTTAATTTTAATTAATTTCAAGTAGGTTTATTTGGGGTTTGAACTCCTGGTTGATGGGTCAGGTTGACTCGTCTTTGAGAAATGGAAAGATTTCCAGTCTCACTTCCACTGAAATAAGAAGTAAAGCTACCCAATTTCAGCAAGATACCTAGCTTGAGCAGGATTTTGCGGAAGTGTCGTGCCTTTGTTCCTCTATTCCAGGATCAGGATACCTGGGGAAGCATTACTCCTGACGTTTACATTTTACCCAGCCTGACCTAACCACATACAGAGATCTGTATGACCTGGTGATAAAAAAAGTTAGTACCAGGGTAGAGAGGAGGACGGGGAAGCCTTCCCTGTGCCATAATAAGCTGAACAGAACTAGCTGTTGGTAGCAGCATGTGAAGCACTGGCAATTGTATCTTTGATGAGACAACATCCGATGATTTGGGCTGTCTTCGGAGGATAGAAAAGTAATGCCAGAATCCTCTCCTTATTACTGGTAGGACATTGTAGATGTTCATGAGAGAGCAGAGGGGAGCAGAATTGTAGCAGCCATGGGTAAATGGCTGCTCATGTTTCAGCATGTTTCTATGTAGTTACACCAGTTCATGATGCTAAATAACATCCTGGGTTGATATGGGAGATAGCTGTCTAAAGAGTGGGGGAGAAGATGGGCTTCACCGCAAGGTGATGGTCTTGCTTTGGCAAGGAGTGTGCCAGTACTTGTGGAACATGCTTTTGGGAAACATACATTTGAGATCACTCTGGATCAGAGCATTCATTGTGAAGAGCGAGGAGAGTTAAAATTTTCAGTGCTAAGAAGATCATTGTCAAGTTGTGTTTTCCAATTATTTATGAACTTAAATATTCCAAAATTGCAGCATGAGGTTGAGTAAGGAGTAAATAAAGCTTCGAACAATTTGGATTTAATGTAGAGGGCACAAAATTCGGCAGGAATAAAGAATGTTGTTACACTCCTAAAACCCCGGGCTTTTAAAAGCCGGCATGGTGGATTTAAAGCTTAGAGAAATTCAGATGAGAATGTTGTTTTGACTAAGGTTGTTTCACATTGGCAACGCTAAGTGTTAAGTTGTTAAACCTCATTAGTGAACAAAAAGATTTTGTTACCCAAATAGAATAACACAACAGTTAAACACGGGGAAGAGGTGAGATACTCATGTCTGACTGGGTAGCCATAATCTGTACAAGCACTCAGAGGACAAAGAATCAATACTGCTCTACTTGGTTGCAAAATAATAGGAACTGTCATGCTGTTTTCCATGTTCAGAGTTTGACTGGAGATTTAAGTTAGTTATTAAGTAATGCAATATTTACCACTGTGGACCCTTTATTTAATTGCCTCAAAAAGCTTTTACATGAGCAATCCTTCCATTGTTAGCTTAGTCAAAATCAAGAATCAGACTTGCTATTTCCAAGGAGCCTGTTGCTGGGTGAGTTAGAACATGAGCTGAATCACAATGTGTGAGAGGGCATAGCAACATCTCCCTTTAGTACCTGCCTCCAGAGTATTAAAAAGTTTCATGTAATCATGAGCAAATAGTCCTACAACTTGGACCCTTTTTCAGAGATTTTTGAGATACGAAGTTGCTGTTCACTGACAAAGAACTGCATTAGGTCCCACTGTAATTAGTGTTGTTCTAGCTGCTTATCATGTGGTTGTAAAGTTTGGACAAGTTGGTTGATATTTTTTTTTGCTTAATGGTGATTGAAATCTGTACTTACAGGGGTGCCCGGGATATTAGTTTTATCTTGAACTACATTCTCTGTCAGCAAAAATCCCTGGGAGGTCTGTGTTGCTTCATCAGGAATCAAGAATAATTTTACTGTGGTGAGGCTGCATCAAACTTACTTTCATTTGTGACTGAGTATGGACTAGGCTGAAGTTCATTATATATTTAGAGCTAGAGGAAATCCACAGTGATAAACCCCAGTGAGGAGAGCAATAGTGGAATGAAATTGCAGCTGCATTTTGTAGCAGGTGTCTCCCTTGTCTGGAACCAACCCAATGCCTGAAACACTTGAGAAGGTAGGGTGAAACAGCCAATCATTCTGAGGAATGGCCACCTAAAATTTGGTGTTCCTTTGAGGCACCTGGAATGATGTTTGGTGTGTGGATGATGCAAAACCAGCTCAAAGCTAAATCCTGGGTGACTGTAACCTACAGATGAAAAGCTTAATCGAGAGCATGTTCAGACAGTATAATGAATACATGTGGCCTTCCCCTTGTACTCTACTGGCCAGATCCAGTGCTGGTCTAACAGCATATAATAGTTCTTCAGTCAGAAAATTTTGTCATATAATGGTAATTTCTCTTCATTTATCTACAGTAGGTAGAAATATTTAATGAAGTTAATTGTAACACTAATGGGACTGCGGTTTATTTGTGAAAAATAAAAGCCTTGTTAATGCTTAATTCCATTACTATATGAATGAGATAACTGACTTTTTCTGTTAGTAGTTAAAGGGACCCTCAAAAAATAATCACTGAAGCTTCCTAGTGGAATTATCTTTTGATGTTTTCTACTGAAAGCAGAAAAATGGCCAGTAGGATTTCAGTGTAATATAATTTTACAAAAGAAAAACACCCACTGTCAGGGAGTATGTAAGCGTTTCTTGAAATAAGTTACTGTGATTGATTATCCACACTTAAATTTCTGTTTCATCATGATTATCCCACTGATTATCCCAGTTGTTAGCATCTGCCTCAAGGGGGTTTTGTCCCATCAATATCACTAACTGCATGTGCATTAAAAGGAAATACTAGATTTCAGAACATTCAGAACATTGGTTGCCAAGTCATTTTACAGGACTCCTTGGCAAAGACAATCTCACTGTTAACTTTTGGGCAAGAACTGGAGATCAGTCAAGAGGTTTTAACTGGCTTACTTCCTAATTAGTGTAGCAAATGTTTGAGGAATGAAAGAAACTTTATTCAGCAGGATTGCATTCTCTTGCTGTTTTCATATGGTTATTTTCTTAGCTGGTAATGAGATGGGCAGGGAAGTCGAAAGACCACAGGATGGCAAGGAGCTGGGTCAAGATTTTGACTGGCAGTATGCTGTGAAAAACTTCAGTGCCCCACTGAACTTTAATCAAGTTATCACAACATCACCGATGCCCTGTGTCAGACCAGCTGTCAAATATACCATTCTGGCACTCAACAGTATTGAGTGGATTGTGGTAGTGGATTGCAGTAGAGCTGCTATAGCGGTCTCTGGACTTCATGGTCAATGACAAAAGTGTTGACTGACTGTAAAGAGGCAGGAAAGGACTCAGCTGTCTCTCAGAGAAGTAGTAAAATCTTCTGAGAGTAGAATATTCAAAATGAGGCAGATCTCATCTGTCTCTTGAGTTTGATGTGTTTGGGGCCTTCTGGTTTTGGAGAGGTAGAAGCAAAAGACCCTACATATATGCAGTGGCCTGGGGCTTTGCAAGAGACTCACTCTATCAAGAGACAAAAAAAAAAGAAAAAGAAGTAACCCATTCTGAATTTTGCAGAGTATGTGTTTTGAGTATAATGTCTTAAAGACTTTAAAAAGTTAGGTGGATTGCACGTGGATTGTAGCTTGGAGCTGTTTAAAAACATGGACAATTTTTCTCTTGAGAAATTATGTTCTTTGACCTCTCTGCACTTTGTGAATTTAAGGGTTGTGCCAATGAGACTCCTTGGCTTTTGCTTCATAGTGTGTGTTCTGCTGTTAAATCATATTATCTTTCCAGTAAACATTTTGAGAAAAAGTTAAGATCAGTGGCAATACTTGTGACTGTAGTCTAGATCTTGTTACAGAAATTTGTTTAGGAACCTTCAAAAATACATAGAAATGTTCTTTAGGAGTGACCGAGAGGAAAACTCCCTTCAGGGGATATTTCTGCTGTGAAGGGAACAAATACTTCTGAAAGGGAATGTTACACAGTGCTGCATTCACAATTTAAGATTTAAGATACAAAATGTAACATACCTCTTAAATTTCTTGAATTTAAGAGGTATAATTAGTGAAAAGAATTTTGTACATATTTTTGTACTGTCAGTAGTGGAACTTCAACAAAAACCCTATATTTATGTGTCTTAAAGCCTAAATCAAACCAGTTCATATGTGATAGTGGTCACAATTTTTTACTGGAGCTGCAGTGCTAATCCCAGCAATGCATAAATTCAGAAAAATGCCTTACTAGACCGAACTGCAAATTAACATTGGGTTTAGCAGTTGTTATCTTGCTTTAGAAAATAAAAGTACTTAGGATACAGATAATTAGTTGTGAATACTTGTTTTGGTTCCTACCTTATATTCTGTAGGTATTAGAACATTTCAGGATATCATAATTGCAAAGTTGACTGTACATTAATTTAAGAGTGGTCGGGCATTGGAACAGGCTGCCCAGGGAGGTGGTTGAGTCACCATCCCTGGATGTGTTTAAGGGACGTTTAGATGCGGTACTGAGGGATATGGTGTAGGGGAGGACTTTGTAGAGTAGGGTCGATGGTTGGACTCGATGATCCCAAGGGTCTCTTCCAACCTCAATGATTCTATGATTCTATGATTCTATGAAATAACAAAAGCAAGGAGGAGAAAATCTCTGTCCATCCACTGCTTCGTCAGAGGTCACTTCAGCATCGCAGCCATGGAGGGAAAGGTTGGAGAAATGGTTTGGACAGCACGCACTCCAGTACACTGCAGCACACGATGGGAGTCTTCAGCTGGCGATTGGTTGGAGCAGGGCCTCATGCTCTCCCCACGCAAGCTACGAGTGCTCGTTGTCATTCAAAGTGAGACAGGGGACATACCACGCATGAGCCAGATCACACTGGCCTGTGCACCTTTATTTTGTTAGTACAAATGATACATTAAAAAAAAGCCCAAAGAAAATCCATTTGCAGCCTAAAAAGTGTGATACATTCCCCTCACAATTCAGGAACTGGTAAAGGATTTTGCTCGGCCTTAATGATGACAAAAGCACTTAAAGTAAATCTGTGTGTGGGAAATTTAAACCCACAGGATGACTGTTTCATCGTAGCAGTTATAAACATGTAAAAGCAGAGGTTTAAAAAGGAAACAGCTTGGCAGTCCTTAGCCCATAGGTGCTAGAAGGCGTTAATAACATTTGAGTTTCTTTACAGTTCCAGTAAAGTAGTACTTGTTCCTGTTTTTTTTAACAGCAAAGCAGGTTTATAGGTGAAAAATGATAGTGCAACTAAATGTTTAAAAAAAATGGTAAGGAGAATTACTGCTTTCATTTCTAATCTGTGTTCCAAGAGCTTGCCAGGGGCGGCAGGAGCTCTGACAGCTGCAATGGTGTTAATACTAAGTGTGCTTTTGCTGTTATTAGAGTCAGTTTGCATTGCTAGTGGCAGAGAGATAGCAAACTGCTGTTTTGGCTACTGGGCTATAAAATTGCTGGATGTCAGAAAGAGTCAGAAGAGGAGGAAGTGGAGACATCCTAGTTCTGAACCAGGAAAAGATGCACCAGTCTGGAAGAAGTTGATCCTGCAGGGCCAAATGCCAGCTTATCAGGAGAGAGAGATAAGGGCAGACGGACAGACAGACAGAGACAGGGAGAGACAGAAAAGAGATTGAAAGAAAACACATTTTGGAAAGGAGCATCTCAGAGCAGACTGTCTAGGAATGTGACAGAACAGCTTCTACACACATTTCCTGAGAGGATCCAGCTTCATCTGGTACTGATGGTATTGGTTATAATGCAGGATATTCATAGAAAAGTGGATTAAAGGTCTTTTGTTTTTTGTTTTTTTTTTTCCTTTGCCCTTCTTGCATTTGGAAAAATTTCTGGGAGCAATGTGTAACCCTGTTGTAACGTGTCAACATTTTTATGCATCTGTCAGCCTGCTTCTGACAGGCAAGACAATCATGTTTAATGCTAGTTGTTATCTCACTCAGCTACTCTAAATGGTGAAGAGCAAGAAATCATGATACATATAGATAACTTCTCATAACTAGTATTATTAACGGGCAGTTAGAGACAGGGACAGGGAGCTGGAAAGATACCCATCAACAAAACAAAGCGTAAGAGTCTGTCCCCCCCGCCCAGCTTTTTGTGTGTAACAACCTTCTTTTAGGATTGTTTTTAAAAGTTAATGTCACTGAAAAGCTCCTCATTTTCCTTGGCTGATCTGTTTCACTCCAGCAGATCCTCACCATGCGGTGAGCTGCAAGTTTTAACGGCTCAGAGAGTGTGCCAGGCAGTTATGTCCTGTTCACAGCTGTGCTGCTTAAATGTGTGTGGCTTTCGCCGTACGATTTCGCTCCTTCGTGTTTCTGACACCCTACCTGTGAAACGGGGACAATGCTGACAGTTGAATAAAAACTTCTGCAAATGGCAAATGCACAACAAGTACTATGTATTTTATTCTGTGGAATTGTATTTCTCTTGGTGTCACACAGAACATTTTATGAATACAAACAACATTTTAGCAAAATAAAACACTCATTTTAAATCCTTCCCATATAATCCACTTAAAGGAGTCATATCTATTGGTGTGTTGACTGTTGCTTACATAAGCTGTGTTTAACCTAGATTATTGTTTGATACGATTTTTCCCATTTTTTGAGGGCGAGTAAATGCTGTCACTTCCATTGACACTGAAGTTCTAAATAAATATAAATGCCAGAATATCAGTTTAACTTTGCTTTTGTAAAGGTTCCAAATTAAAAATTTCTTTTTAAGTATGTTTACCAAACTGAGACTCAATCCACTGATTCATCAGTAGCTATTATAACAGCTTTGTGTGATTGTATAATAAAACCAGAATTTCTAAATTCTAAACAGTTTTCTGTTTTGCAGGGTATTCCTAAGAAACTATTTCCCCAAAATATGGTTGCCAGTAGACTCGTAGTCTGTAAGACCAAAAGGAAATATTGTGGTCATCCAGTGAAACCATCTTTGATCAGATCTCATATGGCTCACCAGCATTAATTTCTATTTGAAGCAGAGTGCAGCTTTTAGAGATCTTCCAATTTTAATTAAAACACTGTCAACAATGGAGAGTTTCTAGAAGGCTTTAGTATGTTCTTTTTTGCTTTATCGGAGGTTATCTAGTTTCAACATCTAGCCATTTCACATTGCTATAACTATCTGTGAGTTTGAAGAATGTTCCTCTATAGCAGTTTGATGACCAGCAAATGTGTTTGGACACTGTGACCTAAATGCTCATAAATTTCCCTTTCCTCATCTCAGAACAACTCCTAGAACAGCTTCCTTGTGGATCCGTTTTTCTTCATCATTTTTAGGCATCTTTCCTGGGTCCTTGCTTTGTCAACATGCTTCCTTTGCCTTTGATGCAGGAAGATTTCGATTGCAGTGAGATTTGCTCTGTGCAGATGTATGGTAAACTTATTTGTTGTGTTACAAGCCCAAATATGCTTTGATAAGGTAGTCTAAAGAAGGCATTTGGGTAATTTAGTACTATCATCTTTGTGAGAGACTGAGATTTCTTACCATCTCTTTTGACTTTCATACTGTCCTGTCAAATAGTAGTAATGCAGTCAGGTGGTTCTAAGCTGTTGTCTGATGATAATACATGTGTTGTTAATGCACCAGAGTCCAGTTTTGTCTTTCATTCCCTCCCATGAGCAGATAAAGGAACTGAATGGATGATTAGAGATATAATATCTGTTCTAGTAGGAAAGTTTATGATACCAATTACAATTTCCAAAGTTCTGAATTCCCTGGCCAGAGCAGACAACTTCTGTAGCACATCCCAGATTTTACCAAACAAAGCTTATGTTTGTGTATTTCAGAAGATACATGTTTATGTTATTTGAAGATTGTCTTGAATTGGCACAGAGAGTATTCATAGCCAGTAATCCATAAAGAACCAGATTTATATTAGGCCATTTTGAAGTCCTTTTATCCCAACAGAAGACAAAGTAGAAATAGCTCATAAAGATTGCTATTGAATGACATAAACATAGATAACAAAAAATTTGGCAAGACTGTAGAGACCACACTGCAACCTCATATAAATGAGGTCTAATTGGAGACTGAAAAGTTACATGCCATTGAAAAGTCTATCCCATAAATGATAACCATGGAAATAATAGTCTTTATTTTCTTTTTCTCAATTTATAATTTGATGAGTGTTATGAATGATGAGTCCAGAGAAATGAATTCATAGCTAAGTGACTGTTCTTGGCACCTTTCTGATGTCAGAACATGCACAGAGACTGTCCAGGAGTTGCAAAGCTGAGATGTTGCCCATGTTTCAGGGAGGACTTTAAAATAAATAAAAGCAGTAACCAGCAGGTTCATTAGTCAAGCATCACTCCAGCTTTCGTGTGGTCTTACTTGAACAAATTAAGAGATACTACTTCGCTGGAAGCACTGTCAGCAATTTGTGAGGTGTGAGAATAGTGCTTTAGTTGAAAAAACATTTGCTATTCTTCAGTGTACTGAATGTAGGAAAAGGAACTTCAGTCCTTTTTCATTTGCCTGGGGATGAACTGCAATGTTTCCTCAGACTGGCTATGTCTTTCACAGCTAAGTCTTTGCAGATTATTTCAGATGGCGGTGATGATGATGTTCAAGGGCTGCAGCAATCAATATTTTAGTAGCAGCAAACTTTACTGCCAGCTGCAAGACTGGAGTTCAGGACAGAAAGACGTATACTGCAACTTGGGTCACAGGCTGAGAAAAAGAGAGATTAAGATAGCAATGACTTAAAAGGACACAAAGGTTTTTCCCTTTTCCTTTTTTTTTGGGTTGTTTGGTTTTGTTTTGTTTTTTTTTTTTTTCCACTATAGCTTGTGCCAGAGGAGGCAATGGTAACGATTCCTCTATCTTGATTTGAAATGATAGATCAGAGACAATCGTGCTGGCCATGAGAGAAATAGGAGTACTTATCAAGTTGTGCTATAAAGGCATCTGAAATGCCAAATAACTGGTGAAATGGGGTGGTGTAAAATACACCACCGATACTTCCACAAACAGGAAAACCCAATTATTTTTAATATTTCAAAACTCTGAAGCTTGGTATAAGCACTTTTGACACAATTCTGAATTTTAAATACCTACTCCTAATATATATGATATAAAAAGGGTAGATTTGGAAAAATATATTAATCCTTTTCTCATGAATAGAAATATACTAAATAGTAATGATACAGGCCCAACCCAAAAAACCCAAATGGGACCAACTTTTCCTGCGGTTTTAAGTATTCTGATCACAAAAATGCTTGATTTGATATTTTGTATATGCTTTGTGGTTGAATTTTTCCACGGTGAATTTATGTCAAAAATTTCCATGTTGGTGAAACATCATTAAGTAAAAGTGGTGGAACTACACTAAGTAGTAAGTGATAGTTTCTTCCTTTGTAGAGAGAAACATTACATAAGGACAATTTCAAGGGGGTTTTGGTCAGTGAAGAGACTACTCAAGAGGAAGTATTTGCTTTGGCAAGACCAGTATACCACTGTTGGATATTGTATATCACTTAATTATGGAATACTTTTAGTGTCTCACTAATTCTCAGTGGATTTGTTGGACTGCTGTGAACATCTATAGCAACAGAAGCCATGGCAAACCCTTGTCTGAATCAACACCTTTGGAATTACAGTGGTATTTTTGATATTTCAATTTGACCCTGTGGGAGAGATCTGTCTTTCCTAAGAAGTCATTTAGTAAATGATTTAAGACCATCTTACATTAGCACGTGCAGATGTCTGAAGGACTTAAATGATTTATAACAAGAGTTGTAGGACTAGCCTAAGGAAAGAAAAAATCCATCAGAAACTTCTACAGGTTTTTTTAAAATATATATCATCATTGCTACAGTAATATAAACAGAAAACGCAAGATATTTCAACTGCCAGATGTTAGACTGCAAAGCTAATTAAGTTTAGAGAGTTTAAAGTTTTATCCCCTAGTGAATACTGGATCTAGAATCATCCTTTCAGTTTATTAAGAAGATGCAAGTTTAGGTCTAAGTTAGATGGAATTATGACATAACATTTGAGTTTGGAGTAATATTAATACTATTCTTCATGATGTATTGAAATTCTAGATGATTACACTGTCCCAAGATGATTACACTATCCAACTGTAGATATACTAACAGTGTATGTAATGGTGTAAGGAGCACTTTAGGGACTGTACCAAGCAGATGTATCAATTAGAGGTCATTTTTTTAAATTGTGTTGCCTTGTAGCTCTTGAGTTGTTACAAGGTGAGTTGTATAACCTGTGGCTATTAATGATAAAGTACCTTGCATAAACATAAAAGTTCCTTTTAAGCTGGTGCAGTAAAGATTTTCCCTCGCTTTTCCAAGGCTGAGTTATTTTAGAAACTGAACCAGAGCATCTGAGCTGGTCAGGGCACTTCAGGTCTGAGGAAGGGAAAAATCCCCAACTGCTTAAGACATGCTTTGCCTACAACAGCTGGTGCTGGTGCTGCTGGAAGCCACCGGGCAGGAGCCCAGGCTCCCTGGAACTTGTTTTCAGCTCTGCCACAAAGCTGCTGTGTCAATTTTCATCCTGTAATTTTGAACTGCTCTGTGGTCTGCTGTGGTACAGCATGCAAGAGGGGAGGTTGGGCAGAGACCGTGGCCACATTCACTCAGCAGTTGCTGCAGTCACACCTATGAATAGAAAAGCTGCTGAAACTTCCCTAAGGAGAGAAGGTGTGGGTCTTTTTGCCTTTCATTGTTCCCTGCTTTTCCAGTGGGACAAGAGTCCTGGCCAGCAGCAGACATGCTGAGCTTCTCCAGAATTTCAGTGTGATGCTTGTCCTTCCCAGCAGCTCTGGCTGGTAATAAACTGCCTTGGGACAGAGACTTTGCATCTCCATCTCCAGCCAGGCTGTGGCCTTTTCTCTTGCCAACTTATTCCTCTACAGTCTTGCTCCCAAAGCAGGAAGAAGACTTTGCTGCTACGCACAGTTGTAGGCTGATACATATTGATATTTGTGAAGAGCTCTGAGCTCTGGGGGTGGGAAGGCAAAGGTGGGAAGGCAAAGGATGTTTCGGATGTGTTAAAATGCACAGCTGTAGATCATTGTATCTCGCGGATGTGGAAGTATAGCTGTAGTGCTACAATGGATCACTTGTATGTAGCAACGTAGGTGGAAACCACCTAATTCATATCAGGATTGACTGGCTTTTCTGCAGAAAAATGTGCACTGAATTTCAGCTTTGTTCCACGGATGAGACTGCAGTAGCTTGCCCTGCTGTTGTGCAAGATGTGTTTCTCTGGGCTTAAGTGGTAATTTCAAGCATTCTTTGCTGCCTTCTTTCCTCCTCTGCTTTTCTTTTTTCTCCCCAGCCTGTCCTAACATCTGTTTCCTTTTTTATCTTGCCTTTTTTCAGAATGTGTAGCATAATTATGACAACTGCTTTGATTGTGGATTGTCATTGACCCTTGTTGAAGAAGCACTTTGTCAATCAGCAAGAATGCATCACTTAACGCTGCTGGATTCACTGACTTTTTATACAACTTTAGACCCCTACAGTTTGTGAAACGGTATCTGCAATAATTTTCCATCCTCTTGACCTATGTCAACAGCTACTTTACCCAACTGTCTTCATCTATTTTTATGGTGCAAACTGGCTGCTGCTACTGCAAGTCAGAGAATACTGATAAGTTAGGAAAATAGCCTGGTGTTAAATTATAATTTAAAAAATCCACAAAATTCTTGTTAAGCTGAAAAAAACTAACTTTTGTGGGGGGGTCTCACTTTTGTGACTCTGCACGTGGATGGCAGGAGGTGTGCCAACACTCTGAGTCACCCCTCCTGCATTCCTGAGTAATGGCTTGGGACTCAGTTGTTCAGTAACCACGATATGACCCTTGGTTATTGGTATACCCTCCTACACACTTTAATCCTAAATTTATTGACTTTCTGTTTTCATTACAGTGTGAAATGTAAAAAGAGTGTTGTCAAATGATATGCTTATGTAGAGCTTGTGTCATGGAAAATTTCATGATGGGAAAACTAAGATACGTACCGTTTTTGTAAGAATCTTAGAATCATAGAATGGCTTGATAATGTAGTTCCAACCCCCCTGCCACGGGCCCGGATGCCTTCTACTACATCAGGTTGCTCAAAGCCCCATGCTGCCTGTCCTTGGAACACTTCTAAGGAGAGGTCATCCACAACCTCTGCCTTCAACAGTAAGACCAGTTGTTCCCTGAGTACCCAGCCCCCTGAGCTAGTAGACAGGAGTAGGGAGCAGAATGAAGCCCCCATTATCCAAAGGGGAATGGTTAGCAAACTGCTTCACCACTTAGACACACACAGGTCTACGGGGCAGGATGAGATCCACCCGAGGGTACTAAGGGACCTGGTGGAAGTACTCACCAGGCCATTTCCCATCCTTTAGTAGCAGGGCGGGCTAACCAGGAAGGTCCCAGTTGACTGGAGGCTAGCAAATGTGATGCCCATCTACAAGAAGGGCCGGAAGGGGGATCCGCAGAACTACAGGCCTGTTGGTCTGACCTTGCTGCCTGGGAAGGTCATGGAACAGATCATCCTGAGTGCCATTCCATGCCATGTACGACACAACCAGGCGATCATGCTCTGTCAACATGGGTTCAAGAAACACAGGTGCTGCTTAACTAACCTGATGAACTTCTGTGACAAGGTGATCTGCTTAGTTGATGAGGTAAAGGCTGTGGATATCCTTTACCTTGACTCTAGCAAAACCTTCAACACTGTTTCCCACAGCATAGTCCTGCAGAAACCGCCTGCTTATGGCTTGGATGGGCGTATGCTTCTCTGGGTGAAAAACTGGCTCAGTGGCTGGGCACAAAGAGTGGTGGTGAATGGAGTTAAATCCAGTTGGTTGCTGGTCACAACTGATGTTCCTCAGGGGCCAGGCTCAGTACTGGGGCTGGTTCTCTTCAATGTCTTTATCAATGATCTGGACAAGGGGACCGAGTGCACCCTCAGTAAGTTTGCAGATGACACCAAGTCAGGCAGGGGTGTTGACCTGCTTGAGATCAGGAAGGCTGGCTCTACAGAGGGATCTGGGCAGGCTGGACCGATGGGCCAAGGCTAATGATAGGAGGTTCAACAAGTGCTGGGTCCTGCACTTGAGTCACAACAACCCCATGCAGTGCTACAGGCTTGGGGCAGAGTGGCTGGAGAGCTGACTGGCAGAAAAGGACCTGGGGGTGTTGGTCGACTGTCGGCTGAACGTGAGCCAGCAGTGTGCCCAGGTGGCCAAGAAGGCCAATAGCATCCTGGCCTGTATCAGAAATAGTGTGGTGAGAAAGACTACAAAAGTGATTGTCTCTGTGTACTTGGCACAATTGAGGCTGTTCCTCAAATACTGTGTTAAGTTTTGGGCCCCTCACCCCAAAAAGACATTTGAAGCTCTGAAGTGCATGCAAAGAAGGGCACCAAGGCTGGTGAAGGGTGTGGAGCAAAAGTTTCATGGAGAGTGGCTGATGGAATTGGGAGTAGTTAGTCTGGAGAAAAGGAGTCTGAGAGGAGACCTTATCACTCTCTACAACTCCTTGAAAGGAGGTTGTAGCAAGGTGGGTGTTAGGACAAGAGTAAACAGCCTCAAGTTGCACCAGGGGAGGTTTAGATATAACACTATGAAAAAGTTCTTCACCAAAAGGGTTTTCAAGCATTGGAACAGGCTGCTTAGGGAAGGGGTTGCGTGACCATCCCTGGAGGTATTTAAATGATGAGTAGATGTGGCACATAGGGACATGTTTGGTGGTGGACTTGGCAGTGTAACATTAATGGTTGGACTTGATGATATTAAAGGTCTTTACCAACCTAAATGATTCTATGATTCTAAATTCTCCACAGGACTGCTCTCGATCTACTCATTTCCCAGCCTGTATCCATGTTTGTGATTGCCCCAACACAGGTGCGGGACCTTACAATTGGCTTGGTTGATCTTCATGTGCATGGGATCACCTCTTTAGTCTGTCAGGTTTGCTCTGGATGGCATCCCTTCCCTCTATAGCAGGAACTGTCAGAACAATTTTTCCCCATGGCCTATTGTGGGACAAGTACAGTTTTGTGTTCTGTCTCGGAGAGCGCCATCCTCACTCTTGTCCTTCAACAGCTGGGTCTACAAGAACTCATATATATGTGGGCGTTGAGGGTCTTCAGGAGAGTGAAGAATGAAGTGTGCCAGGTGTCCCAGGTGCATCTGCACAGAGAGGGAGGATGCTCACCCAGATCAATTCCTCTGTAGACAAACTCCAAGTATAAGTGCTGCAATGCTGTCCAGTGTCAGCTTTCCACATATGAGTGTTGCGGCTTCTACTGATCCGTCCTGACTCCATACAGATTCACTGCTTGCTTGGCGATACTTTCCACGTCCCCTTTCTGAGTTTTCTCTCTCTTTTTCTCTTTAATCTACAATGTTCTTGTGGCACCTGCTTTCTTGTTTTCTGAGTAGGAATTTCTAATTTCTTCTTATGGGCATAGGACAGATTGAGGTGAATGATGGCAGTACAAGGGATAAAACCACGATTACATTTGGGAGTGCACCTTTAACAGCTCTTTTGCACAAACTGAAGACCCACACCTTCGTGTTTAATTCTGCAACATAAAAATCATAGATTATGATAAGAAATGTCTAACCTGCTTCAGAACTAGGCTGTTTTTTTTATGCCATGCATATTTTCCTCAAAATGGAAAGGATTACAACCTCAGCTTCCTTGTAACTTCTGCTTTATAGTAATGGGATTTTCACATACTGGACTTGACACATTTTTAATCAATTCCAAAATATTTATTCAAGCAGACCCTCTGATCATATATTTGAAAAAGTGCTCTACCACAAGATTGTCTAGTGTTTGTATGTTAAAAATCACACCACTTTGATAAAATGCTGGATTATTTTTTTCAGGATGTTAATTTTTTTTCATATCTAAAACTTTTTCACAGTTTATTACACTGAAGGAGGTATTATAACAGCATACGTACATGGGACTCCTTTCCCAAGAGTTCTCTTGAATCAGAGAGTGAAAATGGTAGAAAGTAGTTTTGTTTCACACAGATACACCATTTCAATGTATTTTTTAGCACTTAAAGAGAGTAAAAGAGTGGTATGCTTGAATTAGCTCAGAGCAGCTTTTATGCCATAGCAGCATTCCATGCAGGTCTGTGAAGAAGAGCTGCATCATGCACAGAACAGCCCTGTGAGTGCTGAAGTGAGGAGACTGGAAATGGTGATTTTTGTAAAATAGTTTGGTCTCCAATCTGGCTTGGCTTTGATTTCTAGACATTCAGGAAATGGAACTTTCGAAGCTGAAGTCAATGGGAAAATGTGCAGTGTTCCCCCTCAGTAAGTGTGACTTTATGGAAATGTTAAAATGCACCTCATTGTTTGCATAGAGTCTCCCTTTGGCAAGAAATAGCAATCTGTATAATCAATCACTCTGGAGATTTTCCTTCAACGCCTTTGGGTTAGGAAGTGTGGACAGTTTTTTAAAAAATATTTTTGTACAAATGAGCTCTTTTTATACAGAAGTGAACAAATCCAAGATATACCAGGCATTTGACAGTGGCATGTGGATGAATGCCCATAAAATACTTCTGGAAGTATATGTCAGAATACTAAAATAACTACTGAGTCTTGACCTTGTATTCATTAACATGACCTAGTGATTGTACAATTTAGCTTAAACTGGCTAGTTTTTCTGTTCACTTATTACAGAAAAGCCCCAAACCCTATGGTTCAGTGGAGTAAACTCTTCTATTTATATAGAAATGATATTTTCTGTAGACCAGATTTTACGCACTGACTTGTCAGATGAGAAAATTGTCTTCCTGTGATGTTTTTAATTGTATGCTATTGGGTCTAATCATGCAGGCTGCATAGCCCCTCTGCAAAATTACTCTTTCATATGTTTTTCCCTAACATTGCTAGGAGCTGAGGCTATAGGAATTATGGGCCACATGCAGCATGTAATAGGGGCAGGCCCTGCAACAGGTACATAATCTGAAGCACAGTTACTTACTTTTTTCGTCAAAAAGCACTGGATGAGATACAGAAAAATATTTATCCATACCTCACAAAAATCTAACTACCTACTATACTACAGCCTTGCAGATTAACTCAGTTGATACAGGCATTTGGACAAATATATGCATGTACATAAATTCCCACATGTATACAGACTTCTTTATATATCAAATTGTTGTTGCAATAAACTGGAATTGTGCAGTGACACAGTGTTTATGATTGCTTGGACTAAATAACTGTCTGATAAATGTTCTCAATAATATTGTCTGGAGTAAAGGAAACAGAGAAAAGGAATTAGTGGGCATTTTTTGAGGCATCAATGTAGGCATATATCAGTCTCCACAAGAACTATGCTCCCTTTATGTTTCAGTGTTTTTAATGGCCAGCAGATACCTCCAGCTGAACAGGCAGTAAATAAATGGAGACAACATATTTTCACAGTGAATAGTAAACAGATTTGGAATTTGTCTTGTCAGGAAAAACCCTTTCATTTGTCTGTATAGAAATGGTATTAAGTTGTTGATGTTCTGGTTAAACTTGTGTATTGCGCAGGCTCCAGGACTGTTTTACAATACTCTGTCTCCAGTTACAAAAGAAAGGTGTTTTTCAATAACTTTCAAAAAATCAGTTGCTAATGGTAATTCTTATAGGAGCCTTGATGCTCAGGAGTCCTTAATGCCAACATAGATGCCCTGGGTCACTGATTTACAGCTCCTCTAGAGACAGAAGTGTTGGTGACTAACTTCTTCCATTAATGTTCATGCATGTAAATCAGAGGTAGCAGTGGTTGAAAGTTTAATCCCATTCTGCTGAGTCTATCTCATGGATTTTTATTTTGTGGACAGTTTTACAAAACTATTAGATCATCAGATTTTGTTGGTAGTAGGCATTTGTAACTCCTTCCCGAAGACTCAAGATATAAATGAGTTTTTGTACTGAGTTACCATGCATGGCATGGTGTGTTTTGTGTGCTCTTGGCCTGTGCAATGTCGAAATTTGTTGACTTAAACAACTTTCTCAACATGGTAGCATACTTAGTGATTAATTCCTGCAGCTAAGGATGAGTCAAGATGACAGTAAATGCTCCTGCAGCATAGAAGCCTGAGGCCTCTCCCTCAGTTGAAAATGTTTCTAGCACCGAGACCGAAATCTCATAATAAGGCTTGGAAGGTGGATCTATATAAGCCCTGAAAACCATGCTTGCTTATTCAGACCTGTTGAAACCTTTTCGTTACTGACTGCTAAATAATAGAAGAAGAGAGGTCCATGATCTATGCCAATCCAGGCAGCTGCAGAGCCAGAGATCAAATGGTACATAGGATGCCTCTCAGTTGGCTTCAGATGTATTGGGAGGTCTGGGATACCTGCAAGGAAAGAAACTTTGAAGAAAAACAAGTTTCTGTGTGAGGGTCTGGAGAAGAAAGCATATATTAGCAGCAAGTGACAACGAGGTAGGGTTCATTATAAATCAGCCTTTTTTTGTGAGGAGATCTAGTTAAGACTTTTGTTGATCCCACTTTAAAGAGCCATAAAGCTTAGTGCTTATCAAAGTCTTCTGGCTCTCCCTCCTTTGGTCTTTGCCCAGATATGCTCTGTGCATCTTACAGGCCTCCAGACTTTGTTTCATCAAATGGCGCCCAAGGCTGATTAGCTGTCAACTCCTGCTGAAGGGACCTCTGGATCCTGTACAATCTGACGGGGGCAGTCAGCTCTTGGCTTCTCAAGAGTGCATCCACCAAGATGGATTTCAGCCTGAGCTGAAAGAGGAGCAAAGTAACCAGGAGAGAAAGGCACACTATCAAATTTCTCAGATCCCTTAGAAGCAGAAAGGGATCTATGCTTGTTCCTAGAAAATTTGACAGAGAAATGGATTTCAGTGTCAACACTAGCTGAGAGGCTGTATTCTTAAACTGCATAATTTCTATTCTTCTAGAAAAATACTCTTGACCCTGAAGTTAATTCTTGGGATGGGAAAAATTGATTTCTTCTTTATAAAGAAAACCATGAGTTGGCCTCCTAGGAATGTTCTAGGAACCTTGTCATCCTGAGTTCAGGGATGTCTTCCTGTATTTTCTTCTGACCAAGAAGTAGAGGGCAGAGGTGGTATGGTAGAGGTAGTAGAGATAGGTATGGTACGGATCTCAAGCAAAATTTCTGTTGATGTTGATGGACCTGTGTGTCTAAGGATTTGAAGTTGAGTTGTGGATGCACAGTAGAGAGATCAGCCTTGTGAGAGAAAACACTAACAGGAACTCTGACAAGTGACAAAAAAGTACGTGAGGTGAAAGTAAATTTCTTTTATATATTTGTATGTTTGTGTGCATACGCAGATAGTCATAAACAGCACAAATAAAAGGTGCAGAGTTGCCTGCTAGTAGGAAATGGCTGTCTTGGTTGAAGAGAGGTGAATTGAATTTTTATAGTTATATCCCATGAAACAATTCAGCAGAAATATGAGCTGTCAGGAAGCTAGATGTGTGTAAATATAACTTGGTTTTCTCTGTGGATAGTTTATATTATTTACATTTATAGAAACTAGCTCCCATTTAGAATAGCTAATGCCGAAGTAACTGTGGATTCCTATTTGCTCTTAGGTTGATGTCACTTTTGGTGTCACCCTTTCTGGATGTATCATGAATCTTTCAAGAGGGGTCAGACAGACAAGAATATAACTATCAGAACTAGTTTTTTAACCCTTATATTTATTTTCCTGTTTCAAGCACTTTTTTTGTTGTTGTTGTTTTAATTTGACCTGTTGCTTAGTACCCAGCTGTTTCTCCTTGGGGAGAACTTAGTATAAAATAAAGTTCCAGAATGCCTGGCTGAGAGAATCTTGACAGAGTCATTTCGCTAAAAATACAGTTTAATTTTGTTTTTTCACTCCCAATTGGTGAAGGTGATTTAGATATTGATTAAGCAAAAACAGTATTTTCCTTATTTTTTCTGAATGTTTTTGTTTACAGGAAAAGACTTAAATAAAAATTAGAAAAAGAAACCAAAGCACAAAAAAAACGCCACTGTGTCAGAAATGTAATTAATTTATCATTGTAATATACTGTTACATTTTGTAAAAGTAACTGGTTTTATAAAAGCGAAAGAAACACTAGTCAAATAATGAAAAATAATAAAATAATAGCACTCAAAAGATGGTAGCCAGTGAAGTCCTTCTAGCAGGGAATTTAAGTAGTTGTTCAGGGAGATTTGTAACACTAACTAAATTGGACGTATTCCTCAGTGAACAGTATGCCAAGGTGAGCTGTGCGTTCCCATTGCCAAAATGAACTCTTTAACATGAAATATGTCTTGGACTATGGTAATGGGAAACTTCCCAAGATTTCACACATTTCTTGATAATCTCCACGGAACCCTAACACTTTCCATATGTTTTCCTGGTTGGCAGGTGGAGTGGATACAACAGCAGGTGGTTAAAAGAAGGATAAAGAGGGATTATAAACCTGGTGGTACCCAATCCACTTATTTCAATGATCCCAAGTGGCCAAGCATGTGGTACATGGTAAGTACGTACAGGGTCATTGGCTCTGTTTCACGCTAGCATTTAGTTGTTGGCTGTGGTATTTTGAAAAGGGGCAGAACACTATGTTCAGAAAAAGCAAATTTTGGGGTTTTTTATGTAACTAATGAAGGTCTGTAAACTCCTTACAAGTATTATAAAGAATTCCCAGTGGGCCCTGCAATAGGAAACATTTATTAATGCATTCATTCATGAATGCTTCCTATTGCAAGATGTCTTGGGAATTACTTATTAGAGGATAAACTTTCAGCAATGAGGAGGGAAGGAACTTAGCTACAGTCTGTGAGAGCAGTGAAACCACTTGCTTTCAATATACTTAATTCACTGTCTCCAACATCAATGTGATATAAATTTCTTATGTCCTGAAACAGGAGAAAGGATCCACAAACACTGACTGTTGAGTGTTATTGTTACACAGTTTTTAGTAATGAACAATTGCATTGTTGAAAGAAACGGATTATTTGTGCTCTTTCCTGTCTGACATGAGTTGCATATTTTCTGAGCAAAATTTCTTTTTTTTGGCCTGGTACTTACAGTTAAAGCCTGGAGTGAAATTTCTGTATTCACACTATTTTTAAAAAGTCTTAATTTTGCCAAGCTAGTTGTTAATCATCGAATGGTTTCGGTTGGAAATTACCTTTGAAGTTAATCTAATCCAACTCCCCTGTAATGAGCAGGGATATCTTCAACTAGATCACGTTGCTTAGGTCCCCATCCAGCCTGACCTTGAATGTTTCCAGGGATGGGGCATCAATCACCTCTCTGTGAAACCGTGTACCAGTGTTTCAGCACCCTCATTGTAAAAAATTTCTTCCTTATATCTAATCTGAACCTACCCTCTTTTAGTTTAATACCATTACACCTTGCCCTGTCACTACTGGCGCTGCTAAAACGTCTGTCCCTATCTTTGTAAATCCCTTTTAAGTACTGAAAGTCTGCACTAAGGTCTCCCTGGAGCCTTCTGTTGCCCAGGCACCTCATCCCCAGCTTTCTCAGTCTGTCTTCGTAGGAGAGGTGCTCCAGCCTTCTGATCATTTTTGTGGCCCTCCTCTAGACCCGCTCCAAAAGGTTCATGTCCCTGCTGTGCTGAGGATCCCAGAGCTGGACACAGTACTCCAGGTGGGGTCTCACCAGAATAGAGTAGAGAGCCAGAATCACCTCCCTCAACCTGATGGCCACACTTCTTTTGATGCAGCCCAGGATACTTTCTGGGCTGCGAGCACACATTGTCAGCTCATGTTGAGCTTCTCATCTGCCAGTACAATGAAAAGTTGTATTTAGTAGGCAACTGGCTCTAGCTGACATGTCCCCATTTTGGCTGATAAAAGACGTGCTCTCTTTCTCTACTATCCTGTTGACTTCGTTCTAAACCTCTACGTGTTGTTTTCTTGCTACATCACCTATGTTGCTGACAGTAAGACACTCAGGTTTTATTACTTGATAGGTTGAATTGCTTTAGACAGGGAGGAGAGCATGCCTTTCTGGCAACAATATGAAAGATAATTCTCCTGTAAGTAAGATGCTGTCTTTTCAGGTATTTTGTTACTTTCAAAGCATTGTTTAGTATTTCAGATGAATGAACAAGATTGTCCTGACACAGCTTTAAAAATATTTTTAAATTTTTATTCATTTCATTTAATTCTAGCTTGTAGTTCATTGTTGCATGCATTGAAAAACAAAAAATGTCATAGGTAATTTGTAACTAACAGTTAATAGTTGCTATTAGTAAACAGTCAGAAGTCCTTATCTTCATGAATATGTCATATGAGCATGTTGTCAGTCAGAAAGTCTAGTGGCTTTGCTATTCGACTTCTTGAATTCATGTGTTTTAGTGAGAGACTAAGTAATAACTTCTAAAATTCCTCTTTTTTTTTATTAAAGAACTGCACTACTGACTCTTCTTTTCCAATGGAAAAAGTGTTCCATGTTACTCTTTCTGAGCTATTAGAGATCTGTCTTGCAGGAAGTAGCTTTCCTCTTATACAGTAGAAATCTATTTCATTTCTGTTTCATCACAGCACTGGGTTGATGAAGCTAAGGAGTTTTTTTAGCAGTTCATTTTCCACTTTGTAAATAGCTTTTATCCAAAATGTAGTTCTTTCCAGTTGTTTGTGAAAGCTGTATTATTTTGGATCATGGGATGATGGCAGGTCTTTTCCCAGTTTACTGAAATGTGTATACTTGTCTGTCTCCACTAATATGTATGTTTATTCAGTCTGCTTATCCTATAAATATGTGCATAAGGTGACAGATTCCAATAAGTGGCAGATATTGTGTCCTGTCAGTTCTCATTTTTAAAAAAATTATTTCAGTATTTTTAATTGAAACTAGAAAATAACAGTGATTTATGTTTAAGTTGTCTGCTGTTACTGCTACAGACTTTCTGCTCTGTGATAGACTAAAAAGAGGGAGGGCAGATTTCAAGAGAGCAATAGTAGTCAAGCAAAAGCCCACTGTATATCATGTAGGGTAGCCTACGTAATTTTTCCTTTGTGCTCCTAGATTTGTATGCAAGGTTTTTAGTGCCACTGTAGCTTTTTGGTGGAACGAGATTAGTGGGGGTGAGGAGGTGTTACCTGATAATAGATGCTTCTAGCAGTTGCCTCTAATTTTGTTCAGGAAGGCAGTAGTCTCCTGTTTTTAAATCAGTTGTGTTGCCTATCCACGCTCCTTCACAGCTGTCCCACAATTGCCAGTCTGATGCAGAAGGCACCTTATGGCAGGAAACGGACTTTACTGTTTGTCCTGTACAACTTTCAGAATATTGTAATTTCTATGCCTGTGGAAGAAACTCCTCACTGGCAGACCCCCTGGGGAGGGGCTGTTCCTGACTGATTGCATTTACCTTTACTGAATGACTCTGTGTATTTGCAATATCCTTAATGGTAGTGGTTTGATGATATTTTGTTGAAAGTCACCAGTAAAATATTAGCGAGTGCACTATTTCAGCAGGGAGAATAGCTAAAAATACATGAACAAGTTGGCTTCAGGACTGACTTGGGTCATTACCAGATATCCTCATATGACTGTATTTCTGACTGTAGGCATAGCTACTTTTGTTAATCTTACTTACTTTTATAAATTGAAGAGAAAAAAGGAATTTGAGGTTAGTTAATGGTTTCAGTCATTGCTATGTCAGAAAGAGGTTTTTCGGTTGCTGGCTGCAAATGTGCTATTGAGAAAGTAATGAAGTATTATCATGTACGGGTTTGCATTTGGATTAATAAGTAACTTTGTTATGGGTTAAGATTGATACCTTTGGCCGTTGAACTGGCATAATCTCTAACAGGACCGTAAATATAGTCCAGATTTGTTGACACAAGTCCTTTTATTCAAAGACTTTGTCAAGCAGTATCTGATTGATATTTTTCCTCCCCCAGCTTTTTCTTTGCAAGTAATTGTAATTGTCTGAGTAATTTTTAATTTTATAATTTTAATTGTCTGAACTAGAAATAATTCATTTTTGTTTGTGTGATATCCATGGCAAGAAGTTACAAGGGGGATTCAGGCCTTCTTTCTCTTTTGTGCCATCACAAAGTTTGAAAGTATCAATCAAGAACTATTCTGTGAAGAAATTAAAAGGTCTTTTTTTAATCACTCTATTTTTCTCCATTTGCTCTAATCACATTCCTAGAAAGAGCACAGACATAAGGAATATAGTTATTTAGCACCTTATGTTTCTGTGGAAGATGAAGCGGGCAGAGCTTCCAGAGGCACTCATCACCTGCACAAGTATACTCATACTTTTCATTACCAGTGGATTATCTATTGAGAAATTACAGTTTTTCATGCTTTCTAAGAACAAGGAAAAGGAGATTTTCTTCTGACTTTGTCCCCCAAAACAAGGAAAGCTGGAAAAAACCCAGCTGCTTTATCGTGACCTCTGAATCCTGAGGCATCTGTGCTTAAGGGTAAAATAGAATATTTTTATAGATTAAGTAGCATGTGAAACTTCACCCATTCAACTCTTTTTCAAAACTGACCTATGGAATTGGGTCCAGCTTGCTCAGAATGAAGCAATATCAAAGAAATAAAAACAAAGGGAAAGAAGGTCCCTGGTTAACATCCCTTTCCAAATTGTAAGTCAGGACAGAGCTAAGTCCCATATACCCTCCCCAGAGCTCAGCTATCTTTGTATCATCAGACTATATTTAATAAATTCCTTCTCTTTCACTGATGTCGACAAAATAACTTGTTTGTCAATAACCAGATGAACTGTGTACAATCAGTTTGCATAACTGAAAGAGGTCGAAGTCAACCCCGAAGCCCTACTGCTATCTGAAACTGTTTTACTTGTAATAACAACAAACAGTGTCTTTGGAATGACTAAGGGGACTTTGTGCCCAGCCAATTTTACTGTACCAGCCAGTTTGTTTAATGAGTTTCCTTATCCTGCTTGCATGGAAAAATGGCCATAAAAACTAAAGAAGGTAAATATAAAAAAATTAAAAATGTATGCAAGGATGTGGTCAATAACTTTGACTTTAATAGACTTCAGTTACAAGACTCTCTTTGCTGACCATTTGTTTTTGCTCCCTGCTTTAGAAGGGCTTCACAGTGGTCAGCTGAAACTGGAATCACACAGGCAAACTCACACAGCTTTCTGCAGCTGTAATCTAGCTCTGCGGGCTCCATTGCATATTTTTTTTAAATAGAACGTAACTGCAAGAAATTAATTTAGCCATTGTTTATTTTTTTAACAAACCATTATTAGACTACAAAGACACTGACTATGTTTTTGCAGTCAGTTCAGACAGGCACAAGTCTTTTTCACCACCTATAATCCTCTCCAGTACTGTTATCATCCCTTCTATTGTTAATAATAATTGCTAGTGCTGACAGGCATCTCTGAATTGGAGAAGCTTCCACTTCCTACCAGGTTTTTCCCACTCTGCATGTCCTAGTTACTGCTGGGCAGGAATTGAACATATAATAGGGTATTTCTGTGGGGCTGAGAATTTACTGGAGGAGGAGGAGTATGGTGTTTTGAGACGTGAGGCTGGAGGGAGAGGCACTGCTCTGTAAGAGCACCTAGGAATAAATGTGATAGTTAAAGCATATAAACCAAGTGTTTTCTCTTCACTGGCTGCCACTTCATCAGAGAAAGCCGAAATGTGTATCCAGAGATACACATTTTAAGCTCTCCTTATAGCTGGAGAAGGTATGGCACTCTCAGAGAGAAAGAGGGGCAAGCTGGAGCTTCCAGGATTGCAGTAAATCACTGGGGCGAGATGGTATTTCTCTGAGAAACTACAGCATAAAATAACTGAGCTACTCACAAAACCAAATAATATAACTTTAAAAATTGTGTTATACTCAGAGAAGAACCTAGCCAGGGTCTCTAAAATGAATACTTGGGGGTCATCCTGAAAATTTTTATAGCAGTGAAATTTACCTGAGAACATAGGGAAATAGCTGACAATACCACTGGAGTTGTAAACCACATCAAGAAGTGGAACACGGAAACTTGCCTGTCAGCTTCTCAGATAGTCACATTCACAAGCTGCGAGGAAGAAGGACATCACCTATTACATGTATTAGCCCAAAAATTCCACTGTCTTTTTAATTGTCATTGCTAAACACATCCTACAGCAACATGAAGGTATAGTTCAAAGCCTTATTGAAGTAGAACTTTCAGTTTGTTTTACATGTATCTTTGGTTCACAGTGATGTTCGGCTCACCTCTCAATTTTGAGGCCGGTTTTTGCTGTTGATCTCTACAAATGAAGTTAAAAGATGTGCAAAGAATCTTAACTCATCAGCCAATATTTATCAGTCATCCTTTTATTTTGCACTGTAGGATTTCTGGTATAGACAACTGAAATATAATTTATACTGCAATTGAGAGCAGCCCATGCAGACCACTGAGATCTGAATTAGTTGCAGCTAGGGCTGGCTGCCTTGAGCTCTGATGCTGAAACCAAAACCCAGGAAAAACTGCTTACTTTGCACTTCCAGTGAGGACTGTGAAGTCAGCATTGCTGTGAGCTTCAGCAAAGGGTATGGTGAACCCAGTTTACTTTGTTTCTTCAGAACACTCCTGCCACGTTGTGCTCTCCGGTGATATTTGTGAGCTCCCAGGTGAGCTGTACTGGCGTTCACAGGCAGGGACAGGCACTCCTGCTCTGACACGGTATAGTTGACTCTGGACTGCAGCCAGAATGGGGCTAATAAGCCTTTATCAGCAGTGAGTAATATGAGTCTCCAAAGGTCCTGTACCCCTGAAATAAGGTGAGGGTGAAGAGCTGGATGGGATAGTTGTCTCCCTTATGCCGCTGATGAGGTCTATGGGGAAGTTGGCTTCTCTTGTGCCCCTCTTCCAACTCCAAGTGCGAGGGGGAGAGCAGAAGAAAAGGATTTTGCGTTCCTGCCCTGGCCCTTAATGAGGTCAGCTAAGGCGAGTGGGGCTGTGAAAGGAGGCAGTGGGGACAAAGGAAGGAGGGACAGGCGCCTGGTGGGACGGGCTGGAGAGAGGCGGAGGGAGGAGGAGAGGTCACACTAGGTCTGAGTGCAAGCCCGGGTACAGGGGAGAGAATTCAGGACAGAATTTCACCTGCCACATGCTAACACCGCAGCAAATGAATACGTGTCACCCTCCTTTACAAACTTTCTAAAAATTTGTTTACAACCCACCTATGCCAGGCATCGGCAGCTAAGAAAAAAACTCATTCTCTTTTTATTGCCCTCCCAAGAATTGTTCTCTCTCTCCTTCCCTCTGTGCAGTGGTAGCCAAGTCATTGTTCTTTCTGAGGTGGCATGGCATGCTTGTGAGTGATTTGCATATTTTTTAACTTGGTTTGGTTGCTGCATGCACTTTTTGTATTTGTGTGTGGTTTTTGTTGCATGAGAAAATCGAGCTTTTGGTGTTTTAGAAAGTTAAGAAGATGATCTGTGACTTAACTTCAGTGGAAGTGCTGCAAGAAGGAATCAAACTGCTTGTCAAAACATTGCCTTGCAAGTCTGTATGTGAAAACACATCTCTTGTTTTCTGTGGAAAAGGTAGAACTAGTAACATAAGGTCAGGTAATACACAATTTGACCTAAATTCATTTCCTGTTGGAAGACAATAGCATACTTTAAGTAATCAAAAAACTGTAGAAGTGGATTTATCCCTATCTGCTGAAAACAGATTATTAGTACAACTAGTTTAGCAAGATTAGCAAATAAAGACAGAATGACTGGATAGATTGCTTGATCTGTTCCTCCGGGACATTCAGTTCTGACTTCCAGATAAGCAGCGCTGGAAGTGCCCAGGAAACACAAAATGGAAGCCAGCACTGTTCAAGGGTTGGCTAGTATTTTCACTGAACCAAGAAGCAGCAATACTGGAACCATTTTCATACTTTCTTTGGGATAGATTTTCCTGAGTGTCAAAGATTTAGTACTATATCATACAGTGATAGCACACATTCCTCTGCCTATTTACTGCAGTGATTTTATCATCAAAGGGAGTGTAGTCACTTTTATTTTACCTTTCAATAACTTAGTTAATTTTTTTTTTCTGGGAAACTGCTGAGTCACATTAAGAAACTGCAGGTACTTCTCTGTATAGTGTTGTTTATGGAATATCATTCGTGTATAAATATTATATACAGATGATTTTCTGAACTCCGTTTTTCTGACTAGTTTCTGCAATTAGTAAGGAAAGGAAAGTGCCACAAAATCTTTGCTGAATTTCTAATGAGTTATGATAAATATCTGCCTTTAGCTTTAGTTCAAAATAAAAACAGCTAACAATAAATTATATGGAATATAAATGGATATAAAATCGCTAATATTAACAAATGTAAAGTGTGCCATACTGGGGCATAATTTGCTGTATTTTAGATTTTATCTCTCATAGCATTTCAGGAGGAAAAACATTCATGTGTGTACAGAGGTACATACTTACCTGGAAGTACACTTCTCAAAGGAGAAGGAATTTGCCTATCAATAATATCTAAGAGCAGTTTTCTGAGAGCAACTTCTTAGTTAGCTACCCACTTTTCAGAATTTTTTAAAATTAAAATCAAGTAATAAGAAATAGCAAAACAATTTCTTTCATTGTGCAATAATGAGTTACTGAAAAAAGGAAGAGGTAATATAATTAATTGTAAAAAATACTGCTTTGTTTCAAACACTCACTGTATGTATTTTTTTGCTATTGTTTGCATACTTCAGGAAAGGCATTGCTAAGTATTATACTTAGCTAATATTTTCTAGCTTTTTTTTCACATAAAGAACACTGTACAAACATCAGGAATCCCAAAATGACCAGCAGTCCACAGCCACAGTACAGAAGAATTGATTCTGATTGCCTGTCTTGTAGTCTGATTGCCAAAGAATGAATTCATAACCTGTGAGACTTACAGAAATTTCTGACACAACCAGTAGCTATATTATTTCCCAGTCAGGGAGCAAAAATCAACATTGTGCTTCCATAAGGCAATTTCCTAACCATTCTGTACAGAGGAGAAGCCTGATCTGTGTAGTGCCCTTTGCAAAGGAGAAATTGGAAAATGACTATTTAGGTTTAGGATGTTAGGTCTCGTATCAGTCTTTAAATATCATTTTGCTCTTCTTTACTGAAGAGAGATGCCCTAAGACATAGATAGGATGCCATGAAAATGGGAACATCAAAACTCCATGCAGCTTTCCTGATTCCTGCATCCATGCTTTAACATATCTTCCTGTATATCACATGAGCAAATGCTATGACTAAAATTAAAAGTATGCAGAAGACATTAGTTCTTGCTGACCCTTTTTTGATGTTAATTTTTCTTCCTTTTTCAACCATGTTTAAAAAAAAAAAATCAACTAAAACCCAACAACAACAACAACCACACCAAAAGCAAACACAGTGAAGGCAGAGACTTCAATAAAGTGTGTTCTACACCACTCATTAGATGCAGGTCATCCTTAGCATTGCTTGTAGCTACTTCTGATGTCATGAAATCTCTGCTATGAACTACATCTGCTGCTTAAGCCCTGTGAAGAGGATTTTCTTCTAGCCAAACAAGAAACAGCAGAGACTAAAAGTACAGGAAACTCTGAGTCCCATTTTGGAGAGAAGTCCAGCAAGTGTTTGCACATCTGCGTGACTTTTAAATGCACTTTCAATTAAAATGAACCTCAATAAATTAAGTGATCACTTTGAACTCAGTCACTAAATTCAGGAGACACTGTCAGCACAAGACCCCAGGTTATCTCAAAGAGAGGCAATAGGGCTTTTTTTGGAAAATATACCAGTTCTATGGTGTGGAGCAATACAGGCAACATCTGTGCTTGCTCTTTTGCTGTGGAGCTTATAAATTCTGCAAAAACTTAAAAAATAGTTGTTTCAAAGTAAACTCATTCCCAGGAAACAACAGAAATGCATGGTGGTCAGAGAAAGGAATGGGCAGGAGAGAAGAGCATCAGACAGCCCCAAGAAGTGCAAGTGTGTATTAATAAACAGTAAACTACTGCTTGGGTGATTGTGTTTTGGTTTTATGAATATCAACTCCTGGTTACAAGATTACATTTGGGAGCCAGAAATCCCATTTAGAAAAAAAAAATAAAGACAAGCAAAGAAAAAATGTTTCTGAAGTTACAAAGAGGTTGAATAACTTCTCCTTTGTTCAACTTCCATGTACTCTTCTGCAACCAGGTTTAGTGTTGAACCTCCTGATTCAAAAGGAGGTTTAATCTGACTGTTTTTTTTTCTTACAAGTTTCCTGGTCTGGTACGCTGCAGAGTAGGCTGTTGAGGAAAGTTTGTTAACTGCAAGCTTTCAAATGCACTGTTTGAATGGGCTTTATATGACCCCAGCTGCTGAAACACTGAAATCTGTATATTCTTGATTAACTAAGTCCCCCTCTACATGAATTGAAATGTGGATAGAGGAATTAATAAAGCCTACTTAGAAAGTGTTACAGCCCTTACATCTTGGTAAGGAGTTGGCCTGCTTACAGAAAACATGATTCTGGGAAAAATGCCTGAATTCCTGTATTCCACTGAATTTGTGTCTCAAGACTTCCTCAGAGCCTGCATCTGATAATGAAGTTTTCCAAGACATGAAAGACAAGCTCAAGGCTCTGTGTGTCACATCCTATGACCTACAGTATCTTTGTCCCCACCTTCTCAATCCTGTTCCCATCCCTTGTGTCATTCTTATGACTGTCTGAACAGCAGAGACCAAAAAATATGAAGCAGGATTAACTTTTCTAACAATACTGAGAAGTTAGATTGAGTGTCAACACCCTCAAGAAAGCTGAACCAATTTAGAGTATCTACTTTAGTAGTTTAGATTTCACGATTACCTTCATATGGTTTTCCTTTTTAAAACACTGTCTCCAGCAATTTCTATCTGCACCCACTCCAGATTAGCGATAAACTACTACGCAAGAGGATAAAAGTATTGTGAAAGTGAAAGCATCCTTCTATTTTATGTCTGTCCTTTGAAAATATTTGCCCAAAGAGACCATGACATTGATCCATTTTTTGATTAGCAGGGAAGCTGCGTGATACTGACCAGTGAGAGAGAACAAAATTCTGAAAGGTTCCTGCCTTTTAAGCAAGCCCACTCACATTGGGCATACTGTCTGACTTTCACTATGTGTGGCTACTGCTTCTTCTCCACTATTCAAAAGTTTCAAGTATTGATCACACTGTGTGAAATAGCTTTGATCTTGTTTGGAACTTCAGGAAAACTGATAGCCTGAGACCATGTTATACATTGTGTAAACTACTACCACTGAAACATTTTGAGGACTAATTCAGTAGATACTCTCAAGGAGTGAATCTACAAGGGTGGCCAAAGCTGCTTTGTAAGCTTGGTTTGTTACTAAGAAAAAGCCTTATATTTATAGTCTCAGCATTTGAAAGTCTCACACGCAAGACGTTCCCGACAATCTAATAGGAAAACTAAACCTAAGGCTGAGCCATTCATCTCTTTTTGCTGCTCAATAGGTAGAAGTTGTACATATGAATGTGACTGTGAATGAAAACAGAGGTTATGACCCATGTTTGCTGCCTCCAGGCAGGCACTGAGCGTTAGAGATCTCCTGATGCAGTTATGTTGTATGGGGAAGGACAGGAAAAATTTAGATGTCTGCATATGCATTTAGAGAACAAAAGTAATTTCTAAATTATCACCATTTGTCTTTTAGGCAGTTGTGAATAGGGGGCCTAACAGGAAATTGATTCAAATAGTAAAGTTAAAATTAAAAGTAAAGCATTCAATGACAGCACTGAGCAGGTTTCATCCATTTCTCCTTTCTATAGCAACCCTGTTATTTTAGTCACACTGCATCAAGTGGTGCATTTGATTCACGTGCTGGTTTGAGGGAAAGGCATAGAGAAAAATACAGAGCAATCAAACAAAACTTTTCTTGTGAATCGAAAAGTTCTTACCGAGATTCTTGTTTTGCCCTTTGTATCCATGTTAGATCCTGGACAATAGGTTAACTGAGAGAGAGTGGCTGAACGAAAAAAACACCACAAAAACATTGGGTGTTCATAAGGAAAAAAACCAGAGAATTCTTTAATAATAAAGTAGCTACTTGCAGTGATGCTGTTAATGGCATGGTGTGCAGTGAAGTACACAGCCACATGATCAGGTCTCATGCATTTCACTGGAATTAGGCATCTATCAGAATGCTTTGCAGATCAAGGATAGATTTAAGCATGAGCCTAAACTTAAGCATGTACTTTACAGTTTTGTTGATTTTTTCAGAGTCCTGCAGACTAACAAGTTTTTGGGCTGCTAACTGATCCCACTTTGTGCTGAAATAAGCCTGTTACATTGTAATTACTTTTTAGTTGGTTTTGTGGATTGTTTTATGTCAACCCTAGATCTATACAGGAATTGGCAAGGGTGTTTGTAACAAGACACTGAAATGGATCTTCAGTTGAATCAATACAAAAGCCTTCTTTATTTTATATTGCGCCAAGGTTATAATAACACAGCCAACTTTCTTCTTGCTTTTCTTAAAAAACCTTTTTTCCTTGAAAGATCTTTATCTTTCATACAAGTAGAAGATCGTCCACATAAACTCATATGTTTCTGTTTAAAAATAATCCATACCTATGCACAGAAATGCTCATCAATTAAAATGTCTACATTTTGCTCCAGAAGTAATAGAAAATTATTTTTTTCAGAATTTTTTTTTTACCCACTCCTAATGTAAAGGTCAAAGAGGAAAAAAAATCAAAACATTACCTCATTTGAATGTTTAATGTCAATTCTTTGCATATTATTTCTTTGACATTATTTCTTTTGTATATTTAATTGCATTTTATTCATAGGAATTAATGTTTCTGTGTGTATATAGAGTGGAGTTGTTTAGGATACGCTTATATTTAAAGTAACATTTAACTGCAGACACCGAAACTCCCTCTCAAAGTATTTGAAGGCAGTTGAACAGCAGAAAAAGTTCATTTCTCCCAGATTGTAGTTCCTAGCTGGGGCTTCTGTGGAGTGAGTTCCCACCGCAAAGCTGCTTTAGTCTCACAGAAGCCAACATCAAGATCTGAACTCCTTTGGTGGATTCATTTCATAGATATGGCAGAAGATTGTGTGATTACTTTGTTTGACCAACAGTCAGTACAACTGGTAATCTACAAGCACAAGCCTAGAATTTCTAATTAAGCTAGAGTAGGTTTTCAGTAAAACATACATACATTAGACAAAAGATTGGATTTGTGAAAGAGTCACATCTGTAGGTGCATTGTCTTAACTATTAAAAATCTTACACCTTGCAGTTGCATGTTTTTCTTGCTCTGTACTTACCTTGTTAGGTCATTCTCTACTAGTCTAAAGAAGTGTTCCTCCTCCAAAAATACCATCTGTATTGAGTTACTTGCGTGCTACAATCAAGTCATGTCTTCACCCTCTTTTAGATATCATAAATTCTTTGAGCTTGTTAAGAATCACTGTAAATTCTGTTTCTAGCACTTGGTTCAGAAAACAAGCAGCAAGGACTCACTGCTCATTTTCCAAGAGCATCTTTTTTGAACCATCAATACTAGGCACATGCACGTATCATTCCAGGAGTGGTAGCATTGCTGTGATTAAAAAAGTGTGTTAACCCACTTTTCCTGCTATCCCACTACTTAACTATCAAAGAATAACGCATGGTTTCATAGAGCACCTTCTTGAAGTTGTAGATGACTGACTGCCTTACAGCTTAAATCCTTTTCACCATTACTGTGTTTCTGGACACTTTCATTTTATGCCTTGCACTCTTAGTCCTACGTGCATAATTTTATGTATGATTTAATATAAAATTATATTACAAACACACCGCTTAAATAGATTCACCTTCAGAAGTGATCCAGATCACTCTGTCTCTGCCATCATTACTTCCCACTCCACTAATTTCTGTGTCATCGGATTTGAGAATATGCTATAGGAGAATGTAATTTCAACTTTTCTGAGCTACAGGGAAGCATTGTAACCTCTTATGATTTGAGACTTAATAATTGCACATGCTCAGTAATGTTTCCTTAAATAAAATGTGTATAACTATATCTGTTAAGCCATCATAATTGCTTCAAAGTACAAACTAACACGTTAAATCCTCTGTTAGCTTCCTTATGAGTGGCTATGTTATTAAGTGCTTACAGATTCATACTGTGTCTCCAGTGGATCCAAAGATCTCATTACAGTTTTTAAGTAAATAAAAACCATTTTTGTAACTGCCGCATGCATTTCCATGGTAGAACACAACAGTTGAAAAAACCAATTAGTTTTCAGGAGGTACATTACGTTTCCCTGAGAATCTCCCCTTTTACTTGGAAGACACTTTTTAGCTCTACAATGTATTTTTGTCACATGTTCATGTTAAAATAGTATTTCCACTTAAACAGCAGAGCCAGTAGGAGAAACAAAATGAACAGGGAAAAGAAGATCCATTTACAGCTGAGATTTGAAAATGGAGAAGACTGAGACTCAGAAGACCAACTGACAGGAATCACAGAAGAGATGGATAGAGACAGTATGAAAGACAAGGAAGAACACAGACAACAGAGGAGAGGAGCCAAAAAGTGTGTTTTGTAGCTGTAGTACCAGGAAAAATGGGGGACACACAAGAATTGTAAACAATCATAAAATTAAGAACTCTTACCTTTAGTTTATTTCTGATAAGTGTATGATTTTCCTTCAGACAATGCTCTGTTCATAGCTTTCTTTAGTATGTTCTCTGGGTGTCTCATCTGCAGACTTCCTGGGCTTTTTAAGATATCTGCAAATGCTGAGGCAGTTATGGTTAATGGGTATCATTTCAAAGTTGAGACTACCTTACACATAGACTCTGTGTAAACCTGACGGTCATGAGTGTGATTTTCCTCCTAGTTCCAGTTAGACAAAGTACATTTTTAGTCTTTGATGTGCATAAAAGGTGTTTATACTAAGGTTGTGTATTCTCTCTGTCTACAGGAATACATTCCTTAAAATTATGTTCTCAGATCAGTTCCACATATTCAATTACTGTACTTGCAACTGGGGGAAGTTCCTTCATAGTACTGGTGCAGTCAACATAATCTAAGTGTCTTGAGAGATAAACTTGGGGGTTTAGTTTAGCAGCAGCTCCCCAAGACCCTTACAGTCCTGTTATTAGAAAGCTCCATAGACATTGGTCTATGTCTAGTTCTCTATAAAAACAGCGTTTGCAAATATGTTGGACTTCTCCAGAACCTTTCTGCAATATCTTTATTTTCTGAGATAGCTTGAATCCTGACACTTTGCTGAGATTTCCTGTAAGACCTTTTGCAATTTTCAGAATATTTTTGCATTCATTGCTTATTTTGCACAGTCTTTCATGCAAAGCTGTGTCATATGTCTTTGGACTAACCTTCTTCAGCATTGCAGAAGGACTGCAACATTTAATCAGCCAAGTCAAATTTCCTGAAACAGTAACGAGTAACTGTGTGGTATGCTTTTTCGTTATGCAAAACTTGTTTTGTTTTGTTCTTGAATAGCCTTTCCTTTTCCTTCCCAGGCCTCTCTAGATTTCTCTGGGCTAGTTCTCTCATTTCTGCCAGATGATCTCATCTGCAAAATATAACTAGCCACTCCCTCTAGTGGTTTGGCCTTATCTTCCCAGGTTTCTCTTATAATACACAGTGGGCCTTGCATTCATCAACCATAGCACATTCAAATCGTGAAAAGCCCACTGGTGCCTAGGGCACTTACTTCCTTATAGGCAAACTAAAATAGCAGCCATTCATCTTAGTCTGATCCTGTACTGTTAATGAATTTTCACAGCATGCACTTCAGTGTTAGATTAAACATTTCTGTAAGGCTGTCTAAGGAGGGTATGGAGTGATTTTTATACTTCTGTCTCAAGAGAATAGTTTCATGAGCTTAAAGTTTGTCCTCTGGCAAGTTATAATCTCCTCTGACATACCAGCCAAGCAAATAATGGGACCAAGGGTACAATAACCTGATGGCTTTTTATGGTTCTTAGGGAAAAGGCTTCTAGGTATCGAGTAGCATAGATGTTTATTGCTGAAGTAAAGGCACTGTGAAACAGTTCCAGCCTCAGGAACTCCACATACCTACAAGAAAACGGGAAAACTCCTTCTCCATTACTAATAATGGAATATGGGTTTGTCATAAGTTGCCCTGCTTTTCCTACCCACTTTTGTCCCTTGAGGAAGAGTAGGGATGTATATCTTTCCTTCAGCCTCCTGAACACGTCCTGTTGTCTCACATCCCTCCCTCTTATTGTCCCTCTCTCCCTCCTTCTCCCCCGAGGACATCCCACCATTAACAACAGATGTCACCAGGCTATTGCCTCATGGATCAGAGGGACCAGACCACAACACAAAATAGAGAAAAAAAGGACTGCAGTAGTGCAACAGTCCTTAAAATTTCAGTATGTGCAAATTCATCAGTTTCCTCACAAGTCCCCTCATTCCTACAAGTTCATAACATTCTCAGAAAATCAAATTTGGTGGTCCATCCTATATCAGCTGTCTGCTCAGCCCCCACTCCCAGCAATCACATAACAGCATATCCTTTTTCTCTTTTCTCTGCAAAATGGAAGATAGGGGATGGGGAGGGAAGTGGGTTTGTAAAAGACCCAGGCTCCTCCCACTCTCATCATTCTCTGGGAAGGTTAATGATTAATTGAAGCCATCTGCTCAGGGCCTTCTCTCCATGTGGTTAGTTTGATTCTGTCACATATGTTCACACAAAGTCTAAATAAAACCACCTTCTTCTCCCATGCTTCTTAACAACTTGCCATAGAAGTAATGGTCTTTAACTTGAAAACAGCTTAAAAAGTAAATTGTGAAGAGACTGTCTTTAGTAGTGTAGAAAGAATCCTTAGAAACTTATGGAAACTATTTTAGAGCAAGACTTACCATGTCTCTGTTTAATTGGTATCTTAGAAATAATGAAAACATCAAGTCTAGCTAGAGAGAGAGAGGGAGAAACTTGGTCTTACGAGACAATTGTGACTCCATGAACCGCTGCATTAAAAAAAGGCATCTTGGGACTTTATGTAAAACTGACCTATTTCTCTTTCTTTTTTGGACTTAGATGAGGTCAAATGAAAATATGAGGCAAAGGCCACACAAAATGGTAGAATGGAAAGAACTGTCTCTCTGAGGAGTTATTCATCCTTCGTGAATACTGGATCCCCAGGGTTGATGGTGCACAGCTGAGGCCAGGGCACAGCAGTTCTTTTCACGTATTTTCTCTAATTAATAAAAGAATTGCCATACTTTTTGTCCTAGACGGGACTTCAGGCAGGTAAAAATGCATTAACTTTTGATCTGCTTGCTGGCCTTTCCTTTCTAAGTAGGCTGTTGGTATAGTAATGGTAGTGTTGGTAGTAGCAGTAGCAGAGTAGTAACAGTCATCATACAGTCATCTTAACAGGATACAGCCACATATAGAAATGCATGCTTCTTTCCTGCCTGAATTTCTCAGCAGTAGCCACAGGCAGTGGGAACTAGTTCTTTTCTCCCCTCTCTGTCCTATACTGGCTGCCCAAGATGTTCTGCATTACCTTCCTATATTTCTCCCAGTGCTTCCCAGGGAGAAATATGTCCCTGCATTGACACATACCTCTCAATATGTGAACACTGATTCAAGGGTATACAAGATGCACTAGGTCTGTAATGTGCCATTCATATGGACGATTTTTGCATCCAGGATGAAATGGACACATTCTATCTGCCTTTATTTCCTCTTCTTTATTTCCTGTTCTTCTCCTTTCTCTTCTTCCTCTTCCTCTTCCATTTCTTTCTGGACGTATATGTGGTTTTGCTCTTTGGGATGATGTGGTGCACCTTTTGCAGTTTTTGTGGATGCCACTTTTCATATTTGCCTCTTAGTGGAGGTGGCAGAACATGCACAATCACCATAAGGGATTTTTAGTGATGTTTCTCTCTTTGCCTTCAAGGAGTGTCTCGTGTTGCTACCACATGGGAAAGAAATGGGACTAAATGCAGGCATCCTAGTGGAGCCACGGGTCATGCCCCATGTAGAAAGAAGAATAACATTGGAGGCAGATTATTTCTCTGCCTCTGCAGGTTCCAGAACTTGCAGCTGGGAGAGAAACTTTGCTGGGTCTGCGGACCCAGAAGGGGGGAGATTTTCTCACTCCTAACAAGGCTGCGTTGTCAGCCTGTGGAACGTGGACATACAGGACTTCCCTGAATTAACTCATGTTTGAGCCAGCACACAGGTTACAGAAAAACAAGCAGTGTTGGCTTTTAAAAAGTGCCAGTGATGGGAAAGTGATGGAATTGTCTTGAATACAAAATTAACACATTATGAATTATTCTATTTTTGGAAAGAATAGCAATGTAATCACAGCCAAAGAATAAGATTTATGAGTACCTTATTTTTCACTGCAAAACCCCATATATATAGTATTGTAAATTATTCTTGTCTCACTATAGCTATCAGATACTCCTATGAATACAAGAAGCTCTTTTATATTGATTTCCTGTTCTCCTTCATTGCTTAAACAGGCATAAAATAATGTAAGTCTGTGATTGTTCTCATTGGCCTCTAAGTGTATTTTTGTTTGTTAACTTAGAGAATCAATAAAGCTTAAGAACCAAATTCATCTCTGAAGTAAATTAACTAAACCTTCTGAAGTTGCACAAGCAATAAATTGGTGTTAAATATTTAATATGGTACACTCTTGAAATACTATCTTGATGCAGACACAGATAAAAAAGTAGCAATTCAGTAAAGCATGACTCCAGAAGTCAGATAGTATTTAATGCAAAAAAATCTTGTATTTGAGATGAATCAGACTTTATATTATTTGCCTGCTTTTGCTACAGCTTAAAAATATTGTGTGCAGCAATAATCAGATATTATTTGAAGTTGAAACTCAGAAGAAAATAATTTCCTATGCAGTTCGCAGTTCCTGTGTATCATGCACTAAATATCAGGTTATGTTGGAGAAAAAATAAATAAATTTACAAGTGCACCTTCTTCTTCTAAAAAACCTTCTTTCACCTTCTGTGTATTGTGATGAAAGACTAAACAAATGTGAGAAATACTTTTAAAAAGAAACACTAGTTTAATAGTCTTATTAGAAAATGTCGTTTTCAAATTATTTTCTACTAGGAATTAATTTTAGTAGATGATATTAACTTTACGGGTTATGATGCTCTTCAAAGCCTGTGTCACAATTTCTATTACATTACACAAGTCATTTTAATAAGAAGCCTACCTTTCCAACTCAACTGATTACCTCCTTGCTTACTTCTTTCATTCCACTTTAAAATTGGATCACATCAAGAGCATAAAGAAAAGAGACTACTTCTCCATTTTGCAGGAAAAAGAGAGAATATTTGGAAAGTTTTAATTTAGAATACTGCCCCAAACTGTACCTCAGAAAACTGAGCATAGCATCAGGATGTCTGCTCTACTGAAGTAACAACCTGATAAACTTTGCTGCCTGTGCATTTGCCTAGACCAGCTAAGAGTGCCAAATGCCCCACATTACACTGACAGAACAGGTAGATGGTCTGTTTTTTCTGATAGCTCCACAAAATGCCAGGATTCATCCCTTGGCCCTGTGTGTCCTCCTTCTCTCTGCTTGTGTTGATCAAGGTCAATGTGTAGGCAATTGACTGTTCTTCCTCTATGTACGATCTTGTGCAACTTCTCCTTTCCTCTCCATGCTCGCAGAGTAGTAGCTGACAAAACCCCCTGATGTAGAGAATGTGACTGTAGTCTGCATGTTTCCATCTGTGGCAAAGACCATTTAATTACTACTCTAATGAAACCAGAACAACTGTCATCTTGTTCTTATTCTTACTCTTGTTCGTGTTCCTCTTCTTCTGTTTCTCTGTATCCCCTTAGATATTGACAAGATCTTGTCAAAGAACTCCTTCTAGCTCAAAGACTACAGGAAACCAATGCAAGGTACCTCATGAAGCCTTGCAGTGGGCACAATATGCCCTTTCTGAGAGACTGCATGCCACAGGACTAGAAACTTCTGTTTCTATTCTGTTTTTGTAGACAAACAGGCATTGCAAAAGAACAGAATTTTATAGTCATTGTTCTTTTAATTTGATTTTAATCTCTGGGATTCCAAAGAATTTTGACCATTGATATGATTCTTGATTTCTCAGTTTAACTGTTCAGTTTTGTTATTGATCCCTAACTGAATACACCAAGCCTCTGACCACAAAAATTAGTGCTGTGGACAAGAAACATTAACCTAATGATAATGATTCTAAGCTAGTTTTTCACAAAATAGACAAGAGAATCCAGGCCCATGTCTGATACTGAAGGCATCATGCAAACATCAAAACAGAAAACCTTTCTAATATTATGTCTGCTTGTTAAGTGCACAAAGGCAGGCTTCCAAATTATCTGTCCAAAGATATCTAAGTGCTTCTTTTGCCTTTTTATGCTCATAAGCATTGAATTTAAAGTATGAGAAAAGTTAAATATCGAAAATTTTTCTTACTATAGCCTTCTTCCTTCCTACGTGTACTTAAAGAGTCTCTTAACTTTGCAGATGGTTTCTATTAAATACTAATGGTGGTATCATTAACATTTTCCAATTAAACAGTCCAAAGAAAAACATCATCCTTTGAATGCCTTTTAAAAATCTCAATAAAATTACTCTATGTAACTAGGTGAGAGGTCGTTTATTCCTTTTGATGGTGTCCTCCAGGCAATAGATGAAAACAATATATGTTGAAATAGTGCTGGCTTACTGCAGTTGTCTAGTCATGGTACCAATGCAGGAAATTTCTGAATTACTTTATCTGCTTGAAGAGTGGGGAAACTCTGTAGTCTAAACTATTTTATACTATTCCCTTTAAGATTCAAAGAACAGCAGTTCAAAGATTAACAGACTAATAAAAACTTGCAAGCACACTGGTTTTGTACATTATCATGACAAAGTTTGGTTTTATTCTAAAAAGAAAGAACAGGAAAAATAGATTGAAACTGAGCTATAAAATTCAGTACTTGCCCATTAATATAAAATCCAGTCACTCTAAATCACATATTTTTTATTATCACAACAGTGTTTTTATTATTTTTTATTTGGGTTACACTGTAAATTGAAAAAGTGCTTCCAAATTAAGTAAAAAACTGCTAAGAAAATGTAATTTGGATAGGTGGTAAAGAAGCAGCACACGGTTAAAGAAAAATTTTAGAGTGGAACCCAGTAGCGGAAAATCCCTTACAAGGAATGTTTTTGACAGAAAGAGGAGTTTAAAGGGACAGGAAAGAGTGCAAATTAAACCAAGTAATAGATGGCGTCTTAGATGCTGTTAGATGTGGAACAGCATATTCATACCATATTATATAGTATTTGAAAAGTAATTGCACTCCAAGATTTAAAGTGTTCCTGATAAAAGCTAAATCTGACTGCTTTAAGAGAATCTGATTAATCTGGAGAAAATCGGACACTAATCTGAGGGAAGGTATAGTTTGTGGATAAAATATGGGAATCTGAGATCGGATGTTGAACCAAACAAAACTGGAATTTAAGTGGTAAATGACAGTATTGGAAGAAAAGAACAAGGGTAGGAGAAGGGAGAGAAGAGTGTAGATAAAGAATTGAGAAGAACAATGTAAGGAATAGCGGTGAAAAGAAAACAAAGATGCCATTTTTAATAGGACCTGAGAATTAGTTATATATTGTAACCATAAGAAATAAACCCTTCATCTGCTGTTGAACTACACCCTCTGGGATGCTTGTTTGCTACCTTTGCATTCTGGATCCTTATGTTACGTATGCTGTGATCCAAAGTTATCAGTGGGCACGCAGTTACGCCTGCTTTACCCCTGGATTTTCTTTTATGCAGAAAGATTTTGTTTAGACTAGCTTTCTGCCTCGTCTTGGAGCAGAGCAAGGTAATTTAAGCATCTATTTGACCTGGCATGACTCTTGAGAGAATAATCAGAGCACGCGGTAAAGAAAGAGGTGTCTCTTGTCTTGTGTTTGTCTACATGCGTGTAGCTACCCCCATTCAGCTACCCCCTTCAGCTACCTCTACAAAAGCATAAGTTCAGGTAAGGTAAGTGAGGGCAGCTGACTGTGCCAACATAATTAAGGGAAAAAGCAGTGATCTTCTGGCAGAGCGCCTAAGAGCTTGCAAGGGAATGGGGATTAAAAACCCATATGCTTGCTCAGCCTGAGTGGTTTGACTGGCATGGAAGCAAGACAAGCCCATCCTGTAGGAGGAGAGGACAAGACAGTCAGCAAAGCAGCCAGAGGGTCATTTGGCATTTCAGAGAAGGGGATAAAGTACTGGCCCAGTAAATTTGACTGAAGGTCAGAGCCAGGAATCCTTATTGCCCATTGCAGTTCTCTCTTGGGATTACTCTGTGGCTGGAGGCTGGTGTTTCCACCTTTTTGTCTTCTTGTCTTCACATCACTAAAATGTGAATAATGATATTAGTAGCTTTTGCAGGTATTTTCTGATGCTTAATTCAGTGACACTTTCGAAAAATGCAAAGGCACTTGGAAACATTACACACTTTTAACCCCCTTGTTTGTACATTAGAAACCCTCATGTGTACAGCCATTGCATTCAGTGTCCAGATGGCAAGTTTAGGCTGTAATTAATTTCATAAAGCCAGCAGTGTGAGCATTTCCAAGCAATACACAGAACAAAAGCATTAAGCCTGCCCTATACATTCCTTGGAACTGATCCCTGAAGTCCTTCAAGCTCCTTTGTGTGCAGATGGATAGACAGAGAGAGAGACACACACACATATTTGCAGACACAAGGGAAAGACCATGAGAAAGACTTTATAATGTGTACATATATATAGTACCTAATCATATAATATTTCTACAGTAACAGCAAATGACCACTCTTAAATCCTCTGATTTGTGTATGGCAGTACAGGGTGGTGAACTGGAGAAATAGGAGGAAGAAAATTATGATTTAATAGTAATTTGAGGTCAGTTTGCACCCAGTATGGCTAACAGATCTTCAGCTTCCATTCAGGAGGAGAGGGGTGGACTAAATCAGGGAGGAGTGCATGCCTCTGAATGCATTTGTACTCCTTGCAAATTGTAGAGTGCCAAAACATGAGACTGAAGTGGGGACACGAGGCATTGGGGCAGGGAGTGAGGTGGAGCAAGCTCATGTGGCCACTGTTGCTATGATACAAGTTTCTTTTTTAATTTCTTTTTCCTTCCTTCCACTCTTTTTTTTCCCCTTTTCCTGCACTCCCTCTTTTTTTTTTTTTTTAATTTTTTTGCCTGGTGCTCTGTCTGAGCCTGGAGGAGCTGGAGGAAAGCAGCGCCGAGGAGGGGCTCGAACCCACTTCACAGGGGAGGGCTCTGTGTGTGGGTTAGAGAGTCACTAATGGGGCATACGAATACCGGAGGGTCATGTCTCATTGCCATGGCAAGCCAGATTTCTTCACATTAACTGGGTGCATTCATGTCAAGGAAGAGGCTTTCAGTTTTAATGTACCCTAAACTTTCTTTCTCCACCACACTGGACTTGATTGCTCTGAAAGCTGTACCGCAGGCTGTTCTCAATCTAACTATCTACAATTCATGAGACACCCTAAGCTGCAAGTTTTTCAGGGTGTTGTTTTGGTTACAGGTTCTTAACTGCTGCTCATCTCCTGCTGATATTGCACAAAACCTGCCAAAAGCCTTCTTTTGTAGATAGAAATGAATCTGGATCAGTTTCCAGACATTCTGTCAAGAAATTGTACAGCACATAAGCTCCAAAAAGCAAGGTTTTTTTTCCTTTTTTTCCATGACCGTTTCTGTACAGGCATTTGTCTACTTTTATCCACATATGGTTTGTTTTTCTGAAAAAATTCAAATAATTCAAATGTACATTTCAAATGAGCGTGTTTAACAGCCAGGAATAGTTGCTTTGTTTTACTCATGGCTTCTAGTGGTTCAGTATGGCTGGACGCTTCCCTTTTCTATTGTTTAGCATGACGAGTAATTAGGGAAATAAGCAGGACTAACAATTTGCATTTAATTTGGCATTTCTTTTAAAATTATTTTCTGTCTAAATGAAGGTGTTGATATAGTTGCTTTTCCAATCAATATGCTTATGTGCTGATTTAAAAGATGATGTTAATCTAAGTAGAGTAGTATCTCAGCCCCTCAACTGCTCACTAATCTGCAACATCCAACATCTTTATCTCCTCTTCTCTCCCCAGCACTGCAGTGATAACACCCACCATTGCCAATCAGATATGAATATAGTAGGTGCTTGGAAGAGAGGTTACACCGGAAAGAACGTTGTAGTCACCATCCTGGATGACGGCATCGAAAGAAACCATCCAGACCTGATGCAGAATTATGTGAGTGTCCAAAGGAGTCCAGATTTGCTGCTTTATTATTACACCGAATAAATTTGCTGCTCCTGGAAAGATGGAGGGAGGGAGGAGAGAGGGTGAAAGAATCATACAAGGGTTTCCTCAAATGTTAACACTGATGAGAAGAAGGAAGACAGCTTTTGGTAATCTGTATTATTTTAGTTAAGACTATGTTCTATCTGAACCTATCAAATATCTGTATGCGTCTTGTAGCAGAGTCCTGAATTTCTGAAGCACTGGAACCAATCATCAGATACTTTTTGTTTTTTCTGCAATTATTTTAATTAATATCCTCACACTCTTCAGAAATGGAATACACTGTTTTTCATTTAATGCCTGCAGCTGAAGTCCATTTTTGGCCAATACATTTAGGTAGCAAGACAGCAGCTTTTCTCAAAGACTGTAATTTTAGGCATATTCTTCCATGCATTTATTTTTAAAGCTGTTTATCTTGCTGCTAGAAATAACATTAAAGGAAAAGCACATGACTTGTTATGATTCACTCAGTTAAAAACAGGTGTAGAATATTCTGGGGTCTTCCTAGTAAATCTCTCATAACTCCAGTGAGTCCCCTCACAATTTGTAATTGAGCTGTATCCTTTGTTTTCTGTGTCCTATGTCTCATATCATGTCAAGAGGTTTCTGTTTGCTTGTGGTTTGTCACAATTAAATGATTGGATTAATATACCTTGGTGGGTTGTTTAACATGAGAAGAAGGTCCTTCCCTAGTGGGTGACTTCTTCTGTTAGTGTCAGAGTTTGAAGTTGTTCAGATCATCAAGACCACACTTTGCTGCAGTGGTTAGTCCTGTGCTTTGGGAGTAGGCCTTACCTGAAAGTGCATGACCTCAAGGACCTTATCATTTGTCTGAAATAAAGTGTGCAAGATGTACATTCACATGAGGTAAGAAAACAAACAAATATATTTGGATTGAGCCGGACACTGAAGATGACCAGCACAAGACATGCATATACCTTCAGTCCCGTTGCAGATGTAGATCTTGTGAAAAAACCCTGAACACATGCTTTTTGCCAGCAAGCATATCATCTTAACAGAGCTGTGAAGAGATGAAGATGACAAAAACATCTTTAACTACCCATTAAAAGCTACAATTGTTTGCACAGTTTCAAGACATTTATTTTAAATCAGCCACACTTACATCCGTATCCTTCTCTATGCTGTATGTGGAAGTCACCTTTGAAATACATGAGGAGGACTGCACAAACACAAGTGACAGGCAGTTGCCCTATTTGCCAGTGCATGCTTGGCCCTAATGCATGCCACATATTTCATTTTAATCTCTTAAATTATTTAAACAAACTAAATATAATTTTACCTCTTCAATGAATGACCCGAATTGTATCGTATATCACCTCATCCCAGTACTGTCCTTCCACAAAATTTAAAGCAGCTATTTATTCCCTTACCACCTCCTCTCTCCCTTTCCTTACGCCAACAAGGAATTCCCCCAAAGCAGTACACATCGCTTGTTTGATGACAAATGCCTTCTATATGTCAGATTATTACTGGTGTGGCTGCAAAAGGGAATATTTGAGGTGGATGTGGTAACTGGTTTTGAACAAAGAAGAGATTAAAAAGAGCTGCTTGTCATGTCAACACACCACATGCTACCACATCGATTAATGAGAGCCATACAAACCAGCAGCTATTTACTCTATAAACTATTTTCAGCTGTAAGAACCCTGGTAAATGTAGAATATGGAACAAAAATACAGAGATATCTTGCAAGTATTTGAAACTGTTACACTCCCAGGGAAATGGAAGTTTACGCTGCATTTCAAGCTGTATTTTTATAGTAATATTCTTAAGAAAATGATACTGTTCTTATTCCTTGAAGCTATGACTGAAATTTCAGTCATCACTATGCAGGTGATTTCTCAAATCTTTAAAAATTTAGTAAAATACCGATTTTGTGAATGAGCTCTATTCCAAAAGTTTCTTTGAAGAAATGTAGTCTTTTGGTTACACGAAACATCACTTTCTATTTCCTCTCTGACACTGGAACTATGCTTTTTCAGAACATTTGTTATCCTTCTCCCTTTTCCAAAAAGAAAATAAAATATGTAAATCCTGTAGTTATGAAATATATAATCCTTTCCTAAAATATGCAGTCACCATAAAACCACAGGTATGTTAGTTAACCTAATTGCTCTCTTGTAGGAACCTGCTGAAGAATGTATAGGCCACATGAGTCAATGGCTAATTAATGGGAAATTGGTTTTCTTTCTCCTGTTGGCTACAGGACTCACAGGCCAGTTTTGATGTCAATGGAAATGATTTTGACCCCATGCCTCGATACGATGCCAGCAACGAGAACAAGTAAGGCACTATGACATTCATGACATTTTCAATCTAGTTTCTCAAGTAGAAAGTACCAGTTCTTCTATGAAATTCTAGAGAACTTCAGTCCTCATAAAGCAGTATGATTTGCATTTAAATCTTTGTAAAATACATATTTATGTCTATTCCTTGCATACTTCATAACACTTACTCTTTGAAAGCATTTGGAGCCATCCAAGATGACATAAAAATTAGCTTGATGGTTCTAGGCATGTGAAGTGAACCATTGGGACGCAGAATACAAGGGGTGACTCTTACTTTTCTAAGATATCTTCTTATTGATTTATTGGGGGGTTATTATGTGTGACAACTGTCTTGGCTTTGACTTTCTTAAACTTTGTAGACTTTGTGTATTGAAAAGATAGACAACATAATGGAGATTTTATTTTCTCTTATAATATCTGTTAAAGTGATGGAGATTTTACATGTGGAGGTTTGATAGAAACCTTGTAAACACAGAAGTGGCAATTCTACCAGATTATAATATCTGTGTCAGGTGACTGGTTAGCTATATCTCCATGAATGATGTATTTCTCCTTCAGAGCTCTGCTTCGTGATATTTGTCATTCCAACTCTGCTCTTTGGATATGCTGTGGTGAAGTCTAGGGGAGACAGCGAGGGGACACCTCACCTCAGGAAAGCAGCCACCTTTCTGCCCCCATGGGTATCCGAGGGCAGTTTTGGGTTGGTAACATTTTTCTAACTAGGTACTTGGCAGAAAGAAATACCTTTCTGTGGAATTGCGTGAGAGAAAGGAGAATCCTACTAGCTGTCAACATGCTGACTGCATTTTTTTTCTTGAGGTTTTGGGTTTGCTGTCTTATTGTGGAAAGCATTTGGTAGTGTTTGCCTGCAGAAGAGAGACTACAAGAGGTGAAACTTCATCCTTTACACAACTGAGATGCCTTTGGGTTTGTGTTGTCTCTTCCTTACCATCCCACAAACTTTCTCCAGAAGAATGCAGCAGGTGTGAGCTGGGATTCAGCAGCAAAACTTAACATTGGTTTGACTGGAGAAAGCAATTGGAGCAACCTTGGGTCACACTTTGACAGGAGAATCCTCTCCTGATCAATACCTTCTTCATACCAGCAAGGCACCATGTATGGACAAGCTAAAGAACAGGGCCTCGTTATTCATAGCTGCCTGTTACGTATATATCCACTTATCTTACAGTGAATCTCAAGGAGCTATCATAGCTACTTTCAGCCATAGGGTGAAGTAACTGAGAACTGAGGTGAATTCTGCCAAATTCTTGTTTGCTCAGTCAGCCTGATGCTGCCTGGTAGGCCGAGATGAGAAATATGTAAGGATTTAGCTCTTAGAAGCTATATAAATAAACGTACATCTTAGTAGTGATGACTAGAAATACTGTTTAACATAGAAACATGTTGGCATTAATTTAAATAATAATAGTTTATTTATTTGGGACTGCAATCTTGGCATGTGGTCTCATTCAGTTGTTCTTGTTTGATGCTGTTTACATGCTGCCAAATATTTTGTCTAGAAACAAGTACATGCAAGAGCTGTTTCTTTCACTTTTGCCCATTAGGCATATCTTTCTCATCCTGTTTTTGTACAGAAGCTCAGTTTACTGAATTGTAGTAACTTCTCTAGAAATTTCCTAAAGCAAGAGTGCATGAGACAACAAAAAGATAAATTCAGTAAACCCCTTTGTTTTGAAATATGTAAACATTCTGCATGTGCAGGCTAGTTTAAGTTTAAGCAAAAAGAAAACACTGCTGTAGAACAAATAGTAGATAGCCTGGTGGCTGCATTGCCTCAGTTAAGTTAGTGATATGCTGAGGGTTTCAGACCTAGATGCTCATACGGAAAATGCGAATACTACACTGAAGGTGTTAGGAGGTATCCTCGAGACACGTGTTCATTGAAACACAAGAATGAATAGAAGTCTATCAATTCTTACTGTTTCCAAAGACGCCTATTTTTCTTATAATTGAGGAATTTCATGTGCCATTATTATCTGCTTTAGAGGTGTCCTGTCACAGGTATAGAAAGGTCAGAATCAGCAAATTTCTATAAACTTTTGATGGCTAATGAAAGAAATCTTTGGTTTGGTTTATGAGAGGTCTCAGGATGGCAAGCAAGGTTTATAACCATTCTAGTTACCTGAAAATGAATAGGAACTTTAAAACATAAATTGTTTACGGTCCAGACTATGTAGGCATTGCCGCTCAGCATGCTGCCCCAGCTAGTTTGTATGACTGACCACTTCAGCATCAGCCCTAGCTTAAAAGTAGGTGTCTATACCATAGTCCCACACAAAGTTTTGGAAAAACAAGATGATGGCTACTTGATCACCACAAAAGGGTGCTCACCCCCGCTCCTTACCTCATGTTTGCTCTTTCCTCCTTTCCCCAGCCTTCGTGCAGCTCTCCGGAGCGGTTCATGCTGAAAACTGTGCTGCCAACAACAGCAACAACAAACTGCATTTTCAGACAGGTACCTCATTCAGCTCAGCCTGAAATGAAAAAAAGCAAGAAAGGAAAAGGAAAAGGAAATCAAGACAGACACAACTGGGGAAGACAAAGCATAGCCTGCACCTGTCATTCGCAATGCTAGTTTTAGGGTGACTGTATGGTCAACGCCGAAGTTCCTATGACTGTTGTCCACAAAACTAAGTGTCACAGACATGCAGTTGCCAGCAGTAGCCTCCAAAAAGTTTTGGGAAAAGATGTGATAGTCAGCCTGGTCCTTTGCGAATACTCCTCAGCTGAGCTACCAGTTTACATCACCTCATGTCCCTCTGTCCCTCTCTCTTGCTGTCCACCGCCCTTCATCCCCCCATGCGCTTTGGGGACACATCCTGGCTCATCTGCATGAAGATGCTCCTGTCCTTGGAGTTGGCACATGACAAGTGTACCTGAGGCCTCCTAATTTAGGTGCACCTTCAGGGATTCACTCTCTTTGGTGCTGTGAGGAGCCACGTACCTCCAGCTGTGAATCACAGCTGAATGTTTTTCTTTGGCTGGGTATTGAAGTCATTATTTTCTTGCAAAACGTCAAGCAGGGCTGCTTTCTGTTTTGTTGCTAGTAAAGAGTTTTGTATGGAATATAAAACTGTACTGATTCCTTTCTCTCCTAAGGCTAGGGGATTTGAGTTTTTGTACCCTGCCTCACCAGTGTGTACTCTCACAACCCAACCCCTAAGGTCCTGTGGTGAGATAGAATCATAGGATCATCTAGGTTGGAAGGGACCTTCAGGATAATCTTGTCCAACCATCAACCTAACTGACAAAAAGCGTCACTAAACCATGTCCCCCAGCACCATGTCAACCCGTCTTTTGAACACCTCCAGGGATGGTGCCTCAACCACTTCCCTGGGCAGCCCATTCCAATGCTTGATAACACTTTGAGTGTAACAATTTTTCCTAATATCCAACCTGAACCTCCCCTGGCGCAACTTGAGGCCGTTTCCTCTAGTCCTGTCACCTGTGACTTGGGAGAAGAGATCGACCCCTGCCTCTCTACACCCCCCTTTCAGGTAGTTGTAGAGAGCAATAAGGTCTCCCCTCAGCCTCCTTTTCTCCAGGCTGAACAACCCCAGCTCCCTCATCCTCTCCTCATAAGACTTGTGCTCCAGGCCCCTCACCAGCTTCATTGCCCTTCTCTGGATGTGGTGGTGAGAGGGCCAATACTGTGCTGTACTGAGCTTTCTCAGTGTTGTCAGGAGGTATAGCATCAGTGTAGAGTCAGCTTTTGGACACAGAGGATACATAAAGCATGCTTGCAGTGTAAGATTACTTGGCAGCCTAACTTCCGCTTAGATGCTCAGTATTTCCAATTAGCAGATACACTAAGTCTGGTAAGTGGCACCTAAGCACTTTCAACTTTGGGGGCTGTTACCCTTTCTTCCCTAGCTCTCACCAGACTCAACAAGAATTAAATGTCTACATGGGTACTGAAAAGCACTACTAGTAGCCTGTCTATATTTTGCTGTGTTTAAAATATCTTCAGAAATTGGGGGAGGAATTCTGATTATCCATCATATGTAATTATTTGGCACTAGATACTCAAGTTGTGCCTGGCAGTTGAGGTAATCACAACCAGGGAACATTCTGAAAGCCATGCTTTGCAAAGACTCTGTAATGTGCAAGATCAATTTGGTTGATTCCTGCTTCCTGCTATAGCAACTGGACAACATTGCATAATGGTGATTTGTGTCTTCCAGTAAAGGTGGGATGTACAAATGCGCCATCGTTCTGTGACATGATCTAGTTTATTCTGCCTCATTTTATAACCCAACCTTAAGGGATGGAATGATAAAGAGTAAAAAGAATTGCTATAAAAATAAGTAGGTGTCTCTGGGAAGTTTTGCACACAGCTGTGAAACATCAGGGTACTGGGTCTGTTTGCTGGCTTTTCACTTTTAATTAGTAGTGAAGGCTTTCTGTTGCTGAGGCGTATTGGTGAGGGAAAAGGAATGAGAAAAAATTCAATGGGGGTTTGTGAAGCGTCTGTAGATAACAAAAGTGGCACTTTCCAAAATTATATTTTTGAACTTTTCCATTAAGTGTTCTATTAGGTAAGGAGAATAGGAGGGTAGAAAGAAACATTGAACTAATCTTTCAAGGCTTGTAGTCAAAATCAGGGTGGGACGATAGTTTCTTTAACTACTATGGTATGTAGGAGTCCTGCCAGAAGTTTACTTTGGTTTCTACATATTGGCAGCAAATCATGAAGCTTGTAAATGGTACAGGCCTATACTAGAGCTTCCTTTTGCTCAGAGGCTAAAGACAGCAGTCAGCTGTGGATGAAGTCATTCCTGCTATGCAAAGCATCTTGCTTTGGTTTACTGCTGAATATTGCTGCTTTATTCTTTTTCTGTTATTCCACCATTACCTGCAACCATCTGTATTGAAACAATTAGGCATTACCAGTCACAGGTCTTTAGAATGCAGATCACTGAAATGGTACTCTACCCGTTGTATAGCCTCAGAAATAAACAGAAATGTTCATAGTATTAAAACATTTCGATATTTTGACCGAACGAACATTAGTTTTCTGTTTCAAGAGAAACTTCTCGGGGATGATATTTCAGAGCTTAGGTCGTAGTCTGCTGAGAGGTACTTTTATAAAACAGAGGACCTTTTAAAAAACTCTTTGAATAATACCAGTTGACTTTAATGCAGTTCTTAATAAACTTATGTAAGAAAAAGTAAAAGTAAGCTGTTGTTTCTGTTTTGGAGATACTGAGTCACTCTTTGGATGCCTCTTCAGCATTCTTCAGCAATGCATCCCACTACATAAATAACTTATTTTAATAACCTTCTAAATTATATTTTAATAAGTGTAAGATTTTTGGGAGACAGTAATTTTTGCTGTTCAGAAATCATCAGAAACACAAGCTACTTATGTCTAAACTTTGCAGTATCTGGACAGTTTTACATCCTTTCTCACAACAGCAAAACAGTTAATGAATTAATGAGTTTCAGTCCTACTTGATCCAACATATTGACACGGTTTTTCTGTGGCACCCATTCCAATTCATTATTACTTTTCTTTGTCAGTCAAATTAATGTCGATGCTCAAACAGATGCCAAATACTTAATTTTCTTCCAAGTGTAACAAGTTGCTAGTTTATACTGTCTGCCTATGGTGAAGACCTGTAGATGTCCTGAGCCATTTAATCGGAATGGATACTGGATATTTGACAGGCAGATCAGCTTCTGTTGCCTCCTGGGTAGTCAATAAAGTAAAAATAAAAAGCTTCATTGACTGCTGTGACACCATTCAGAGCAGATATCTGAAGAACTGAGCAGTCAAACATGGGGAGCCTGAAGTCTCTCATTGCTGGCTTGAAAGCTCATCTCTAAAAGGTTCCCACTGCAGCAGTGTGATAGAAGGGAGTGCTGACAATTGGGGCTGTCTGTCTGTGTAGTTTATGCATTTTGATTGCTAGTACGCGCCTGTTGCTATTGCTTTGAAATTGGCTGGATCGTGTGATGCAGACAAAACTGAAGGGAAGATAAGCTGTACTGAGAAGCACTGCTGCACCATCTTGTGCTTTATCTTTTGTGTAAAAAACAATTCTGATGTCAGATGGCTAGTCACAACAACAACAACAACAACAACAACAACAACAACAACAACAACAACAAAAGACCTTGGCAATTTTTTTAGACTAGTGGCTTCTTTTTTTTGCTTGTGCTTGCACAAGGCTTTCAGACAGAATGGAACTGCAGATCCCAAGGCTCACAACTGCAGGGAGGACCCAGGAAATCCAGTGATTTGACTGTGGAAGGAGGCTGGAGATAAGTTGAAGCAAGGTATCAGCTCCCAGGAAAAGGCCTTTTTCACAGGGAATCTCCACTGTGTTTGCTCTTTTTTTGTACTTTGACATTTCATCTTGACTTTCTCTCGCCTCTGGATGCTTAAAACTCAAAAGATTCATTGAGGGTGTCATCTAGCAGAGTGTGGTCTGTCTGATGCCAGCGAAGCATCTCTGGTAGCAGATAAATCTTCCTTAACAGGAAGAAAATTTAAAGTAGAGAATAAACTTATATGTATTTCAGATCAATAGATCAAGTGCTTACATTGAGTGTGGTATTGTTTATTCCAGGTACCAAAGACTGAATGTAAGGTGTCTAGTGTGTCTCAGTGTCACTGCAAATTTAATGGACTTTGGTTAGGATTGTTAGGAAACTGCAGGTTTTGGATTATTGTCTCTGAACTGGTGATGTGTTCATTTATGAAAACCAGGGTCTGAACCAAACAGTCAGAGGTCGTTGGTATAGAACCAGTCAGAGATTGCAGTCCTGATTTATCATGTTTTGGTTCTATTCTGATTTTGAACTTGTCGGCCTTTTGGCCATATCCTATTGTGCTGCAATTTTAGCAGATGTTAATAATGAAGTAGGGTGCAGTCTGGGTCAGTTTATAGTGAGATTGCAACATTTTACAAGGAGCAGTGTTAGTGATTCATCAGCTAGTCTCCAAGTTAATTACAATCTAGTGACCCAACTAAGTGCCTAGGGGCATGATGCAGCATGGAGATCATGAGATATTAGATCTCTGTTGCCTGCTGGTTACTCTCCTTAAAGGTCCAATTTTGGTTTAGTACAATTTTACTTTACAGTGTAAAATTCTAAAAATAAGGGAAATAAATGTTGCAACTTGCAGAATTGTACTGTGCTGAAGTAGGATAATTTCACAGATTCATTTCAAGCATATTTTTCTTCACTTTCTGTTTTAACTGTTATTTAGAGTCCTTGAGTGCTGTTACCCAATGAACATGCCTGTCCTTCAGGTAGCTTTACCTCGGGGGTAATCATCACACATGCTTTGTTTCTCTCAGGGAAGGACTGAAGGACCTGAGGCATGTGTGTAAAATTTTTGGTGGAAAGCTTTCTTTCCTTGAAAGAAAAACATTGTAGAAACATGGACCTTGAATCCCAACCACATAATGCATGTTAAAGTTTTTATTGTAATCGAAAAAGGACTTTTAACCTGTGGGAAGAGATAAGGTCTGCATTAAAACAGAACACAAAACAGGCTAAGTGTTGATGTTTTGAAATTCTCATGTTTTCCTACTTCAGAATAAGAAGCATGTTCATTTGAAAGTTTTTGAGAGTAAGGGTGACCCCATAATTGCTGGTAGCTGAGGACAATTGGCTAGGCTAGAGGAGAGACGGTCTCTGTCAAGCTGATTTACTCACCCGCAACAAGCACCCTCATCTCTGGTATCTATGGTCAGTCCCTTATGAGAGCATTTCATATTGACAAGACAATGAAAATTTCATTGGACTACAGGGCTTGATTCAGTAGCAGTTTAATCCAGGTTCCAGCTTCAATAGTGGAAAATATCCTAATGAAAGTTTTGTCAAGCTGCCAAAAATTGTCTTTTTGGTAAACTCTTCTGATCTGCTCATTATATTATCACACTGCATTACATAATCCCTTCTGAAGTCCACAAGTGGTATGAATTATATTTTTTTTTTGAGAGACAAAGGAAAGACATTTCTTTGAGTAGTCATTGAAAGTGAGAGAAGTCAAGCAGAGGAATAAACAAAAACAAAGTTCAGCCAGAATTCCAGTGGCTCAAAACCGAAAAAAATAGCCGTTTTCCTCTACCTTGGTATCAGTCGCTGGGTGGAGTTTCTTACTACCTAACTAGTGTTTGAGGAGCAGTGCTCATCCTTTATATAACGTATAAGACTTTCATGGTATCAAAACATTTAACCACAACACTACAGGAAAGCCTTTTTCCTGTTTCTAATTACTGAAGTACCAGACAATGAGCTCACAAATAAAATGAAATTCTGAAGCATTATGCAACTGCTTCTGGTTCTTTTATGTAAATAATTGATAACAATGAGTCGGATCTTCCCCTCTAATTCAAAGTCAACAATAGAAGGTATATAAGCTTTGATAGTTACGGTATTTGTGGCATTCACTTTTCTGAATTCTTTTTTATGGAGAGTTCAAAATGAAAGGGTTTTTTTCAGATGGTCTTTTTCCCAGAGTTGGTATTTCCTCTAAGAACGCGTCTGTATTTTGAGGTTTTGAACTCCAGAGGAGAAAGTCTACAACTACAGTAGACAAGTTTTGATTTGGTAAAATGGCAGACCGGTTTCAAGTTGCATAGGTTTATACATACAGGTCTACAGCTGAATAGAATTTAAGAGCACAAATACATTTCTATGTGTTATCCCCTTTTCAGATATTGTAGGTAATAGAGAAGGTTAAAGAGTGGATCCACACTGTGGATGTGGTAATTGGTTTTGCCATCTGATTTCAGAGTAGTCAGCTCAGTCAAACGCAGTGCAAAATGTGGTTCATTGAGATTTCTCTGCCAGCACATACATGCACAAAGTATAGTTTAGATTCCTCCTTTAATGCTTGTGGCATTGAAAGCAGGCCTCTAATTACAAGTTTGATAAAGCAGTTGTGAATCCAGTCCCAAAAGCTTTTTAATCAAAGCATTTTTCTAAATAGCATGCTATTAACAGTTGAACTCTGCAAAGTTATGCTGTAAGCAAATGTCTTAATGGCATTAGTAAGTGTTTTTATAAGATGTTTTCAGGATGAAACTCAGATGCTGCTTTTTCTTACAGAAGAAAAAATATGCATCTGTATAGGTTTATTGCCATAGACGGGCTTATATTTTCTATCCTTGTTTTACATTACTGTGATTTTGTAATTTTTCTTAAAGAGACAGTCAAATTATTACATTTGACACTTTAAGCAAAATCAGATTGCTCTCTTGAAGACAAATTACTTTTTTTTTTCCTGAAAGAAAGCAATCAAGATAGAGAAATTCAGATGCAGAAGTAAACCAATGGGTATTATCATTGTAGACTGTGTTGAAGGCCTCTATGCTACAAAAGTGTAACCTGCTTTGAAAATTCATTGTGCTGCTATTGGGTCCCAAAGCAATCATCAAATCTGATTTTGGCAAACTGAGGTAGAGACGATGACCTCTTTACTTCTGCAGCATGTGGGATGGTGAGGCTGTTGGCTAGAGGTGTCAAAGAGTGCCAAAGACAGTGTAATTATGTGTTACTTCTCCTTTCAGTCCAAACTTATGTCCTTGCACTGCACTACTCTTCTTAACATTCCATAAACATTAGATGAACAGCTTCTAACTTGTTCTGCATTGTAGAGAGTGTGTGAGAGTTAGGCTTGTTATGCTGAAACCCCTTTTCCAGTTAGAAGTAAACCTTGCTCCTGCAGAATCGATGATACAAGTTTCATTAAAAAACAGCATCAAATGAAATTTAGGATTAAGCATAGCACATACCTTGCACAGTGCAATTGAAATTGCACTCAGAAATCAAAATAGGTAGGAAGTATGTCTCTGAGTTAGAATATGGTGGAGACCAAGAGCTATAAATTATTCATTTCTTTAAAATGTCGTCACAGCAGTCATCCACTATTAGAAATGGAATATGCAGAATGGGTAAAGACCTGTCTGTGACCTGTCTGCACATCGCTGAATTGCTCCTCTTTTTTGTCTTATGACCTCAGGATCCTTGCATCTGTCATTATCTTCCTTGCATGGAAGCATGAATATCTTTTCACTAAAAGCATTCCCCAAGACTATTTTTGGGAGGTACAATAGATTGCTTTTTCCTGCCAAGGAAGTCTAAACATGAAACCTCAGATCTGCATTCTTGTATTCATAGGACTATTTTTTTTGTGTTTAGGTGGGATTTCAGTAGAACTGATGCAAAATATTTTAAAGAAGGCTTCTTTCCTTTTTCATTTGTTTTTTCATTGCACAGAAATGATGAGGCTCTAATCTGGAGATTTTTAAGTAAAAGGATATTGCTCAAGCATGTGTGATCTATCCAGCTGATATATATTGGTGTCAGTCTGGATAAAAACCATGAATTGGGATAAATAGAGACTGATAATACGCTGTCATAGAAAAGCTTGTGAAAGAGAAGAATGGAAGATAAAATACCTAAGTATAGAATGTACCCATAATGGAGGACATGACTGGGCATGAATTTAAGGTGAAAAAGAACACAGGCATTAGTGTTATTTTGTTTTAGTCATGGTGGTCTAGGAACGTGAGCTGTCCTGATAAAGGATTTTTAATGGCTTTTTTTTCCCTAGTTATACCAGGTTGTACTGGATCTGATTGGGGCAGAGTTATTTTTATCCGCAGCAGCCCATATGGTGCTATGCTTTAAATTTGTGACCAAACAGCCTTGATTACCCGTGCTTTAGCTACTTCTGAACTGTGCTTGCACAGCATCAAGGTGTCCTCTGTTTCTCACACTGTCCCCTCAAGCAAGGCGGCTGATGGTGGACGAGAGTCTGCAAGGGGACACGGCTGGGACAGCTGATCCCAACTGACCAGAGAGATATCCCATGCCATATAACATCATGCTCAGGACTAAAGCTGGGGTGGAGTTTTTCCAAAGTAGCTGTTGCTTGGGCATTGGTCTGCAGATGGGAGGTGATGAGTAATTGTCTTTGCATCACTTGGTTGCATTGTTTCCTCTTTTTTTTTTTTTTCCTTATTTATTGAACTGTTTTTATGTCAACTGGTAAGTTTTTCTCAAATTTGCTTTTCCACTTCTCTCCCCGATCCCAATGGGAAGGAGGGACTGAGTGACTGAGTGAGGGTTAGCTGCCTGCCAGCATCAATATCCCAGCCTTTTAATAATGTGCTAGTTCACAAAAGTAATTCTGATAGGGTTCCTTATGATAACAAATACCTGAAGCATTATCCCCACAAGGCTGATTCAATGGGGAAGTAGACCACAAGATTTGTGATGAGGTAAGTCATTCTCTGCATATGTAGGCATGTTCTGGTATAAGGGACATGGGCAGGAGAACTATCCAAATGTGGAGCTGTTGCAGAGCTGCTGATACCACAGCTGCTCTGCTGGACAAGTGGTCCCTGAAAAGCAACACTTTACTGACACCTGTAGCAGTGAAAATGACTGGATGAAGTGTGAGGTAGATAGAAAACAATTGAAGAAGAGTGGAAAAACATCTTTGCTTCTTCACTTCCTTTAACAGGTACTGCATGTAGCAGCAGCAGATACTCTTGTCAGAGGAATTTGTGCTATCTGCAGATGTCAGATATATAGCACACTTAAAATACATAGGAAACATCACAAAAGCAAGTGAAGGTCCCCTGCAAATCTTAGAAATCAGCTTGCCAGCTGTATGATCAAATAGACAAAAAGCATTAACTGAACAGGTTGCGATGCGGTCTTCTAATTCACAGTGTAGACCTCTACTGTGGGCCAGCAGTACGTGGAAAAAAATATTCCTGCCTCTCACTGGCTTAAATGCAGTTTGCTAGTTTATGCAGGGATGCTGAGAAATTGCAGTTGGAAATTTTATTCCTGGCTTTGTTTACAGATGCGATATGATGATATGCTTACAGTGCATAGAAAGGGGTGTAGAATTTACATATTTATGTGGAAAGATATCATTAATAAGCCATGGCTATTCTAGTAGAGGTGTTCCTTCTAGTCTCAGCTATGAAATTTAACCTCTTGGTACCTCTTCAGTAGAAAGAGAATAGTAGTATTTTCTTACATCCAGCAGTATGACTTTCTAAGTCATAGACATTATAGTAAAAGGTGCTGAAATGCAAGCAAATGTGAAAGCAAATGTGCAGATTTTAGTTATTCACTTTTTTCCTTTGCTCAAAAAAAATGGCTGACTACTTCACCTGTAGCTATCTCATTCAAAGCTCGTCTTTATGCCTGTTGTTTAGATAATACTGTGTAGCCAGTACACAGTGAGCTTTCTGAAGTACAAGCATGTTCACTGTAGGTGGTACATTTGGAATTTTCAGCAGTAAATCTCTAGCAAGCTTTACTTGTGTCCAAGTCTGTGTTTTATAAGGCTATCGTAGATAAAGATGGGTGGATTATCTTAGGAATAGCAAAGGCATGGCCTAGCCAAAAATGCTCATTGTGTCAATATTCCATTTCTTACTCTTAAAACTTTTAAAAAATGTTGCAAATTATAATATATCATCATCTTTAGGTAGCTGTATATTCAGAAACACTGACAATGGTTCATTAGTGAAACTTAATATATAAACCTGCAGCTGAAGTTGAATTAAGCTAATAGGAACGATTCATAAAGCATACAAAGAGTTTCTGATTTGTGTAAACTAATATTGGGAGTGACTCTAACTTTCTTTGCATTCTGAGGCCTTGTTCCCAAATTAGGATTAATTTTAGACTCTTAAAGCGTTAACAAAACCTTAAACCTTAAACTATGTTCATTATCCATATAGTTGTGTATAGTAGTAGTGTAAAGACTTATTTTCCAATTCTCATCTTAAATGAACCTATGTCAGGTGGAAATATTTTATTTTTGTAATTAACAAGGGTAAATTAAGGTGATATAAAACATTGTTAAAATGTTACAAGAAGCTGACTGCAAACTTGCCTGTTTGTTTAAGCACTTTTATGTCTTTCCATCTAAATCAGTGCAATTTCTAAGCAAAATAGTCATTGATGAAGCCACACATCTGCTGACAAAGTCTAGAAACATATCTTGTTTCCTGTTGACTTACAGATTTTTTCCAGTCACTTTTTATGAAGGTTTTCAGATGGGTTTTTTCAGATTAGATGTTTGTTTGATTGCTTTGGGTGTTTTGTATTTTCAATAAGAGAAAGGTTAGGGATAATGTGGGCCCACTGATGGATGAGGTGGGCACCCTAGTAGTGGAAGACACGGAGAAAGCAGAGTTGCTGAATGCCTTCTTTTCTTCAGTCTTCACTGTTAGGACTGCCCCTCATGAATCTGTGGCCTTAGAGGCAAGGGGGATGGTATGGAGAGAGGAAATTTTTCCTCTAGTAGAGGAGGACCAGGTTCGGGACCACTTGGCCAAACTGGACATTCATAAGTCCATGGGGCCTGATGGGTTGCACCCACGAGTGCTGAGGGAGCTGGCAGACGTTATTGCTGGACCACTCTCTATCATCTTTGAGAAGTCGTGGAGAACAGGAGAGGTGCCTGAGGACTGGAGGAAGGCCAACATCACTCCAGTCTTCAAAAAGGGCAAGAAGGAGGACCCTGGGAACTACAGACCAGTTAGTCTCACCTCTGTCCCTGGGAAGGTGATGGAGAGACTCATTCTAGATGTCATCTCCAAACAAGTTGAAGAGTGGGGGGTTATTGGAAGTGGGCAACACGGGTTTACCAAGGGTAAATCATGTATGACCAATCTGATAGCCTTCTATGATGCCATAACCGGTTGGTTGGATGAGGGGAGGGCAGCAGATGTCATCTACCTTGACTTCAGCAAGGCTTTTGACACTGTCTCCCATAACATCCTCATTGGGAAACTGAGGCAGTATGGGCTGGATGAGGGGACAGTGAGGTGGATTGAGAACTGGCTGTGTGACAGGACCCAAAGGGTAATTATTAATGGAGCAGGTTCAAGTTGGAAGCCTGTAACCAGTGGAGTCCCCCAGGGGTCAATACTTGGACCCGTGCTGTTTAATATATTCATCAGTGACCTGGACGAGGGGACAGAGTGTATCCTCAGCAAGTTTGCTGATGATACCAAACTGGGAGGAGTGGCTGACACCCCGGAGGGCTGTGCTGCCATCCAGCGAGACTTGGACAGGCTGGAGGGCTGGGCAAGGAAGAACCTCATGAGGTTCAACAGGGAAAAGTGTAGGGTCCTGCACCTGGGGAAGAAAAATGTCAGGTACCAGTACAGGTTAGCGGTGGACCTGCTAGAGACAACTACTGAAGAGAAAGATGTAGGGGTCCTGGTGGACAGTAAAATGACAATGAGTAAACAGTGTGCTCTTGCGGCCAGGAAGGCCAATGGTATCTTGGGTTGCATAGGGAAGAGTGTAGCCAGCAGGTCAAGGAAAGTCATTCTCCCCCTCTACTCTGCACTGGTGAGACCACAACTAGAGTACTGCGTCCAGTTTTGGGCTCCCCAGTTCAAGAGGGACAGGGAACTACTAGAAAGAGTCCAGCAAAGGGCAACAAAGATGATTCAAGGATTGGAGCATCTCCCTTATGAGGAGAGACTGAGAGAGCTGGGACTCTTTAGTCTGGAGAAGAGAAGGCTGAGGGGAGACCTTTTCAATGCCTACAAGTATCTCAAGGGAGGGTTGAAGGAGGAGGGAGCCAGACTCTTTTCAGTGGTTCCCAGTGAGAGGATGAGGGGCAACGGGCACAAGTTGGAACATAAGAGGTTCCACTCAAATATGAGGAGAAACTTCTTCACGGTGAGGGTGACGGAACCCTGGAACAGGCTGCCCAGGGAGGTTGTGGAGTCCCCTTCCTTGGAGATTTTCAAGACCCGCCTGGATGCAGTCCTGAGTAACATGCTCTAGCTCTAGGCAATCCTGCTTCAGCAGGGGATTTGGACTAGATGATCTCTATGGTCCCTTCCAACTCTAAAATTCAGTGAAATTCAGTGAAAATTCAGTGAAATTAGAAATCTGGGTAGTACGTTGACTTTGAAAATTACAAGATGACCTTTGTGTCAGAACTGTTCTTTTTAACAAGGATCTAGAATTTTCTTGCATGGGGATGGGAAGAGATGGAAAGAGAAAAAGCACCTGCTGAGGTTATTTTCTAGTCAGCTGGGACCTGTAAGTATCCACACTGCATTTCTTTGGCATGAGGCAGCATCATTTTGCAGGCTTAAACATGAATATAGCATTATAAGGACTTCAGAAGATAGTGCATTGGCTGCGGCATGGGATTATGAACTGTCAGGGGCATTATTTCTTCTGCAGCTTCCACGTTCAGGCTTTGTCTTGCAGTTATTTCCATAGGCGGTTTTTTGGCTCTCCAGGTATTACTCTCACCCACTACTGTTTAATGCTCAGCAGCTTGCGGGTGTTCTCTGAGACACCGGCTGGTATAGAGGAAGGAATCGTGAAGGCTGTATGTCCCGTATGCCCCGTGTTTTTCTTGTGTCCCCTCCCTCTGCTTTTCTCCGTGTCCAGCATCTGATTGCACTGTCTTTGTGATCAAACTCTCGTTGATATGAAAGCATAACATGTCTAATGTTTACAGCTTCAAAGATGTTTCATTAATTCCAATAGGTTATGACTGCTGTTTTATAACCATGGCTATAATTGAGACAAGCAAGAAACAGTCCTCCATAGTTGTGCACAGTACTGTATGTATTAAGTGTGCTTGTGTTCACATACAGAAGGCTCAAAAAATGTAGAAAAGTGATGCTAAAGCAAAGATTGCCATGGTAAACAGTGCGCACTGAACCAGGGTCTGGATGTCAGGACTTTTGCCAGAAAGATGTTTTTTTCCCACTATCTGGTTGGATATATTGCTTGCATTATCTATATGCCAATATTGAACTGAAAAACAAGATATACGTGGAGGAACTGCTGGGAACATGAACTGGTTCACAACAGATGACCTAACGCATGTGCCAGCTGTGTCCAGCCTCACACAGAAAACCACAGAGAGGCATCCATAGACCCACATTTATTCTTTCTTTTCCCAAAGAAAAATTGGATTTCATCCAGAGATACCTGAAACACATAATGGCCCGATGTAGGTTACTTTACTGCTGTCATCTACTGGCAATGTTAATATATAAGGGAGGGATAGTGTCCCAATCAAGAAGGATGTGGTACTGGGAATGTGGTTTATTCTGTTTGGAATTTTTAGTGATCGCCTTGGGAAATTTCAAAGATGCCTTTGTTTCTGCAAGAGTACAGTGTTACTTCACTGTTATTAAAAGTTAAGAAAGTTATTGGGATGCTGCACAATCTAAGTTCTGGGATTGTGTTCTGTTGACTGAGACCATTGCAGACTGGTAAGAGGCAGTTTAATTATTGTATTGAACCAGTAATTCCAAGCGTAAAAAAAATACCAAATTAACCATTTTTACAAAGTGATTATAACAATTTTTCTTGTGAAAAAATGCATGCCTGATTTTGTCTGTCCCCTTCCCCTCTTAAGTTCCCCTTACCATTTTGTTAGCCGTATTCCAAAAAGATTTGAAATTGGGGTTCCATTTGTCCTTTTTTCTGTATGTCATGAGTGAAGTGATAAAAGTGTGGAATCTCACAGATTGAGAATGAGAAAAGTATAGGCAGATATTCAGCTCTTCCCAAGTGTTTATGCTAGTCTATTCTTCAGGCTGCACACAAAAAGGGATCAACCACCCTCATACACATAAAATGATTGCCCGAATCACTTGAAGCACATCCTCCTTGTTCTATGCCTTTCTATCCCTTCTACAGCCTTACCAGTTTGAATTAGGTTAAAAAAACATCTTTTTGCTTATGTGACAGGGAAGCCTTGAAGTCTAAGCAGCCTCATATTCTTCAGTTTCAAAAACAAACGAAACAGTCCTTTTTTGAAGAGGTATATCTAGATAGCAATATACTGTTCCAAGGCAATACTGGCCTTGATGTTGCTGCTGAAGAGGTTTAATTCCAGTGCATAGGAACTAAACTGTACTGTTCATACTTGTGCTTTGCTTTAATGAATCAGAACAAGAATTGGATTACCTGCCTTAAGAAGGTTACTGTATAGTATGAAAGGCTGCATGAGAAAAAACTCAGCTGAAAGTTTTGCTGTTTTCTGGCTTTTGAACAATTTTATTTCTTCTCACCAATGCCTTTTTCCCTCCAGAAAAGAGACTGAGTTAAAATTTTTCTTTGGATTAAAACATATTAAGACATCAGTAAATAATTCTTTTTCTTTTTAACACATAAAACTCTAAACTTCTCTCAATATATTACTTGCTGATATTGTTTGCTATTTCTCATTGTATGTTATATTTCATTGGCTCCATCAGACCTTTTATTCATTGTTTGTTTTGCCTTTGTAGAAAGTACAGAAAAAGATATATTTGTTTTATATGTTAAGATTCATTTGCCCACTCATAAAACCAAAACTGTTAAATGGTAATTAATATTATGGAAGCACAGTCCTTTGCTGGCCTCATATCAGAACTTCGCACTTGTGACAAATTAGCTGCCTACTAACAGCTAACAAATGTAGAGAGAGTGGCAAGGCAGCATCGCTGCTACCCACACCATTAAGTTTAAGATGTGCATGTCCGAGTTGTGAAGTGTTCCATGTGTTTGTTTTAATGCTGTCATCTTTGATTTTGTTTGTGAGAAGTAGATGCGATACTTTCAAGTTATTCTTTAACTAACTTCCCATAATCATGCAAAAAGTCATTAGCCTTGTCTCAAGACAGCTTCCAGTCCTGTGCTGTAACCACATTACAACACCATTATGCTCAGAAACAGGATCCTGTCTGTGATGTAATACCAAAGTCTTTGGCATTTTTCCTGACATCTCACACTGAAGATTTGTGTAACTTGTTTTTCACATTTACTATGTCATCTCTTTCTCCACTCTTAGTATCCAAATATCTCTCCTTTGTGAAATAGCTTTATTCTTATTTTTCAGCTGTAGCAGGTTATGGTTTAAAGGCTAAAGACTGAAGTTTTCCTTGCTCATGCTTTTAACTTCTAACAGATCCTTTATACTTCCTTTTTCAGATGTTCCTAGAACAACATCCCAACCTAGTGCCAGTTTGGAAAGTATTTTTCATCCTCCAGATTGTTAGAGACCATTTATATATGAAATGTCTAAAACATTATTTCTTCTGCATTACACAGACATTATTTTGGGATGCAATAAAATGCATTTCGGATAAAATGCATTTCTGATGATTGCTGTTAAAATACACATTTTCTCCAGCAGTTACAACATTGTGGTGTCTCAGATATCATGTTTTCCTGTTTACAAATATACTCCAGTCTAAGCTAGATCTTTGAAAATGAAAGATGATTTTTGAAAGAAATAAATGCCAACTCAGATATTTCCCCACAGATAACAATGGCAACCTAAAATTCCCTTCTTCCTCTCCTCATAGAGGTTTGTAAATTATTTTAACATTTAAAGTTCCTTTAGTCCTATAATTTTCAATGTCCACTAACTAAGTAGTTTAATTCATGTTACAGGCTCCACCCCTGGAGTTCTACTCTGATTTATAATAGAGATAAGTAATTTTTTTAATTAACATTTACATTGTCTTTATGCATAGGGAATATGTTTATTGCATAATTATGCTGAGAAAGGAAGTTGGTGATTATCAAAAATAGGCTGTTGAAGTACAGCCTATTGAAATGCTTATGGCCTTATGTAAACTTTTAGACTACTTATTCTAACCTTTTTGCAATTATTTAATATCCACTCTTACAATATGTGCAGCATAGCATTTGCAAAGAACATGAAGTTTTCTTCTTTCCTGGACACATTTCCCTCGATTAAAAGAAAACCAACCAAACAATAACCCCCAAACAAACAAACAAACAGAAATACCCCCTCCAATCAGCTACTGTTTTCTTCCCTTGTTTACAAACTAATTCCCATGCTGCCTGTGTTAGAAGACCTCAGTAAATTACTGGTATGCCCAGAGATGTGTGTGATGGGCTTGCACTGAAATACTCTGAAACTCTTTTCTACCTAAGTTCCCATTCTGAAAAGACTCATTGGTGACAGGTTGAAGTGGGCTCAACTATAATGTTAGTGTCATGAAAAGCTGGAGAGCTTTAAATCTCCAGTCCCCTGAGTTCTTTGTGTTCTGAAAGACTTCATGAACTCCAGAAGAGTAAAATGCGGCAAAGAAATGCACGGTCAGAGTGTTTGTGGAATTCAAAGAATAGCTGTCAGAGATGGAAGCTCTGAAATAACAGAGCCAAATTACACAGCAAGAGCTTTTGAAATTACCAGCAGCTGTCTTCACTAACTCTGAATATTTCCTTATTATAAACATTCAGAGGTGAGCTTAATTAATTTTATCGTAAGGATGTTCTTGATTCCTTGTGTCTTCTTCCTCTTCTGAAAGGCAAATTAAGAGTGATTTTTGAAAGATAAAGGTCTTGTGTTCAAATTTTATTGGTGGGATGGGGAGTGACAGTTAATCACAGAACACGCACCTTTTATCTTTCCATCATGGACTGAAATTCTGAGCCATTTCTGTCTCAGAAAAAATCCATTGCTGAAAAAGGTTACTTTGCATAACTGAAGAGTGTGTAGCTGCTAAATTTATTTTATCTTATACTTAAAGAGCCATCAAAAGACAGTACTTTTAGTATCCGGGCACTGTTCATGCATGCAGCAGAAAAAAAGCAACATACACCTTTCCATAGAAGTGTATGTCTTCAACAATTTTTTTTCAAGTTCTCCATATAATAGTGAGGACATCATATGGCAAAAAAAGTGACCTTTACTAACATCTTCCTGAGTAGTTCTTTCACATCCTACTTACTGTTAATGACAGACTGACAAATTTCCTCCTTATAAAAAGAGAAGAAAAACAATTTTCTTTCATATTTGCTTTGTTTGTGTTCTATTTCTCTCATATACAAAAATGAAAATAAATACATTTCTGAAAAAGTTGTACTTATTTGCCTGGAAGGGAAAAACTAGCTAAAGCAGCTAATCTATGTAGAATCATAAAATATAGTTTTATAGTGGAAAGCGCTGGCCAACTGTATCGGCAGCTAAGTACAACTTTTTTTGAAATAACTTGTGCCATCTCATTTCTAATCCCTGATGGCCTCTTGAGCCTGAATTTGTCTTTGAATGGCAATTTTTCATCCCTCTCCTTATGAGACAAACAACAACAAAAAAGCTTTTTTTCCCTTTCCATTCCTTTTCTTTCTATTATAATCCAGGTAAGAGACACATTTGTAGATGGGCAGAACGTCTCATAACCAAGCTTTCATTCAGGTTTCTGTGATATTACATCACCTTGACGTTCACACAAAGGCCAAATGCAAAACCTTTTAGCTGAGTGTCTCTTCAAAGTGCCATTTAATAGCCCTTTATTTTCCCTTCAACATAAGCTGGCAAAGGATCCAGCAAAAGAAAGTATTGACCCTTAAAGTTTATCAAGATAGGCCTTCATAGAAGGGCAGTCATGCTTTCTTCTAGGACGGCATCAACTTTTTAAACAAGTTGCATGTGATGCAGGCATCCCACAAAGACAAGAGATTGTTGTGTTTTGATATATATATACACTCACAAAAAAAGCTAACTTGAAAATGCTTCTTGTTTCAGCTCTTGCTACAGGTTATGCTGCTTCCATAAACTGTAGTTTGAAGTTTTCAGGATTTCATGTTCAGTAGAAGTTTTCATAGCTTTACGGCAAACAATTTCAGGCATCAGTTTCATCATATTTGTTTATCAAGGTAGTTAAGAGATTAGTGTAATGATTAATCAGAAGGCTTTTTCTAATTTTAACTGCAGAATTCAGAGTGTGTTCCAAACTGTAGACCCCAAGCAAAAATCTAGGACAGAGAAAATTAAAAGCAGCGTGGAAAGAACATAATTTTTTATATGCAGATTTTTTAGAAAGTCTTCCCTTTCACAGCAAAATTGAAATATTATTTAAAGGACTTATAAAAGATAACATATTAAAACAAATTGAGTTGCATATATGATTGATTCACACAGGGGGAAAACTAATTGTAAGAAATGCAATTTTATACATATGACCTTGAAATTAATAAAATAACTTCTAATTTTGTCGTTTCTGTAATAAATGTGGAATGCAATTAACAATAATCTTGGCCAACAAACAAGGGTATAACATAAAAATCTGCCCACAAAATAAGTTTATAGCATTACTGGACTTAAAAGGTAGTAAAAGGAAGGATTTTCAAATAAGTGAGGACTAAGGAAATATTCAGCAAAGTTGACTTAATTCACATATTGTAAAACTGTCTGAAGATCGAATTCTCTCTGGAATATGCGTTTTTTCTTGGACAAATTTACATGACATTTCTTATTGTGCTTTAATTCAATAAATAATGTGTCACGATACTTCCATAGCAGTCCTTTAAAGCCTCGACTGCTTCTTACAGAAATAACATCTACCACTGCAGCTACTTCCACCTTAGCTGGACTTCAGGCTACAGTTTCATGTTGCTGTTAATCCCGTGTTACTTTGGGTTGCTGCTGGGACATGCAATCACACTGTGATCTGCCCCACCACCACCCACCACACGTCCCCTCTGTTTCCCCTCTACAAACATTATGTGCCCCTGGGCTGACCAGGGAGTGTTTGGTGATCTGGTGCAAACCTAACCCTTTTGATGGTGCTTGGTGGATGTAGCTAGCAAAGCAGCAAGTATTCATTTACTCTGATAAGAACCATGGAGAAGCTTTTTCTTCCATTCTTATTCAGGCAGCCTCCCTCCTCCAGGTTTGGTTTTGATCTGTCCCCTTTTTCTACTGAAAAACCTTCCTCCCATCACTTGGTACCCATGAGGGGTTTCTTGCCAATGCAGTCTCCCTCTGGGAAGCTGCAGCTCAGCCACATGCCTTTCACCAGGCAGGCAGTGATTTATTAATGAATTATATGCATTGAGGTGATGCATGTGGGTATTTTTACATTCCTAGAGTACAGTCATCCATGCTTTGATGTTTAAGTGATAACACCTCTAAACTTACATGCAAAATCATAAGGAGAAAAAGAGAAGTTTGGGAATATGGTGTCCTCTAAAAAATTTTTACGACAGGAATTTTCCTATAAATATTAACACATTTTAAAAGGACACAACTTCAAATAAACACAGAGCTAGAACACTACTTGAAAATACTTGGAAATGAACAAGGGTGTTTTTAATACCTGTTTTCATCTGTGATTTCTGAGTTATCTACTTCAGGCTTTTCAAAATAATCCTGTAATAGGATAAAACATTGGTTTATCAGTTAGAGTTAGATAGGGTTTCTTCAAATGAAGAAAATTAGGCTTCATATGAAAAGCATACTACAAATTCAGTCTTGAAAAAATCTCTGATGAAGTTTGGCAATCCCGTGATGAATTTGTGAACAGATGAATAGGAAATTAGTTGAAATATGCATATAATTGTGAAACCTTGATCCAGCTTTAGGATTTATCAGCAACTAACTTCGATTTTGTGAATAGAGAGTACACTTTTCTCATAAATTATATATATCTTACTTATCTGATAAACTGAGTGCTCTCCTTTGAAATTCTTACAGGTCAGCATTGATCACTTATATTGCTTTTTTTTTGTTTGTTTCCTCTCCTTTTTTCCTAGTCCTATTTGTTCTAGTTCTTGTTTTACATTAATTAATCCATTCCAAACAAGTTATCTCAGTGTTTCTCATCTAAATGTCTCAAAAGGTTAAGGGAAAAAAGTTGCACTAATAACAAGGAAATAAGGAGTGACTCTACCCAAAACAAGCTGTACCAAGAGAAAGGAACTGTGATTCTTGTCTGTAATATGGGCGTCAACTTTAATTCAAAAACATTCATGTTCTCCAGATGTCTATGTAAGCAGTCTGTCAACCACCACCAGCAGAAGAGTGCCTGTGTACACAACTGACCTCACTTAGCCTTCTCTGAAGTGCTTGCCATGTTGTTATCTATTTTTGCCTTGACTTTTTAAACTTTTTTTTGTGGCTACCCAAGCCTTATATTATCTTTCTATCTCCATCTCATCACCTCCCCATCTCTTTTCCTGTCAGCTGAACCTCCGTATCTCCTCTCCACAGCAGCTCTCTCAAGTTCCCTGTCTGCTCCTTGTTGCTTGTGTTGCATTTCTGCAACAAAGCTGCCTAACTGCAGAAGGATGAGGGCAAAACTTTCTGGTAGAAAACACCCTGTGAAACCTATATTGCAGGCAAAAATGAGAAAAAGAAGGGGCAGCTTTCCTGCAATGGTGGTCGTACGGATGCCCACTCTCATCTTGTAGAGAGCATGGATCAGTGCTAGGCGAGGCATCCCACTGGTGGCTTTGCACAGTGTGGACGGGGGTGAGCAACCACTGGAGGTTTTGTGTTTTCCTTCAGCAGCTTCTTAAGATTATACCCTTGCAGCCCAGCCCTGCTCCCAGGCACAGAGTATACCTCTGATGTGGAGGGTAGTTCAGCTGTTTTGTTCTGCTCCCAGAAAGGCAACAGGCTTGCAGCATTGGCCTAAAGAATGACCAGGGCATGCCTATACAGAAGCTTTGAATATACCTGGCATATAGTCGGTCTTAGGTTTGTCTCTAAACAGCAGTATGGGCATTGGCACAATCTTGTCTTCCTCATGGAAAAGTGTGGTACGGGCTGTGCCTGCTGTTGGGTGTATGGAGATCTACATACTAACAGCATGAGGAATTGTGGGAGAATGCAGGACAAAAGTCTGTCTATAACGTAAGATTTCGTTCAAAATCAAGAACTGGTATCCCATACTTCTTTCTATTGCTGTAGATTTTGTATTATTCTTTGGTACAAACTGTGCATGTTTCCAGTAGGTAGAAAGCCTACCATGAAGACTTTAATATGATTGTGATAATAACGTAAAAATGTGTTTGGAGGAATATTGTAACACGGGTATAAATAACTATGAGGGATTAAGTAGTGCAAGAGATTGGGGATAGTTGTGCTTTTAGCACTCAAGGATGAGCAAAGTCAAAGCCTTTAATCCCAACAGTCTGTGCTTACTTGGAAAAAATGTTTGTCTGACTGCAGGCATGGAACCCGTTGTGCTGGAGAAGTGGCAGCCACGGCAAACAACTCACACTGCACAGTAGGAATCGCCTTTAATGCCAAGATTGGAGGTATGTGAAACAATCTCCCACAAAAAAAAAAAAAAAAAAAAAAAAAGCAGGGCTGGCATGAGATTTACAGCCAGCTGCTAACCTTAGCGGGAGGTACAATGCCACATGAGCAGGTAGATGAAACAGGGAGAAGCTGTCAAGAATTTAAGAGAAACAAAAAAAAAAAAAAAAAAAAGTAACCAAAGAGCCATTTGTGCTAAATGGTGCATTCAGACCTTTCTCAACAAGAGAAGGAGATTTGTATGGATAACAGACCTAGCTGTGTTAGCAAGTAAATCTCAGTTGTAGAGTGGTCGTTAAATACCAGTACTGAAGGAGTCTGTCTGCAGTGACACTTCTCCATTGCTCCCTGGAACACTGCCTCTCAGTACACACAGGAAAATAGAAAGCAAGACCTTTGATGAGAACACAAAACCCAGAATTAGGACATGTGGTTTTTCTCACAGATTCAGAGCTCTAAATGATGAACTTTGACAAACCAGAAGTAAATGTACAAATCAGGAATATTGCCCTGCATTGCATATTGATCCCAAACAAAACACTGTACAAATGCAGCATATTTTTGTGTTGCTTGGCTGTGGTTGGAGAAAATGTTCTTTTGATCCTCTGTGCGATCAGATTATTGCCTGAAACACAAGATTCTATTGCACTTTTTTGGTCATTCAGCCAAGAGGTTCCAAGTAGTTTCTTTGAATTCTTAGTCAATGGCTGCTCAATTAAGACCTTTGGCTTAATTTGTGAAGATGACTATCAAGCTTTCATGCATGTGTCTCCTAGGCTTTAACCTGCCTGTGCCAGATTTTAATGCTTCAAGTGAAGTTTTACCCTGTAATTTTGATGAAGTCATGGAATTGGTATATTGGCTTTCAGTAGAAAGACCTATAGCCCAAACTCATTAATTGTTGATTTTCTGTCCCAAAATAGAGTCCATCTGTAAAAACAGAAACATGTTTACCTATATATACACCAGACGACAGTTCAAAAATATGAGGCAGAGTTGAGGCTGTTTCCACAATTAATAGTACTGTTTCTGTTCTCTACTGGATCAGTACAAGTTTGATCCAAATCAAATGTGAGCACAGCTGCATTTCAAATTCGCCAAAGCACACAACATCATCCTAATGTCAGCTTTCTGTTTTCCTGCTGGCTTCAAGAGGGATAGACAATACCAGGTCCCACATAAGGTTAGAGTGATGCAGAAAAACAATTTCCCTTCAGAGAAGTTCCCTTCCGAGAGCCTGCCTGCACAAAGTTAACCTGTCAAAGTAGTTTAGAAAATCTGGACTGGCCAAGTGTGTGAGTTTGTGGCAGATGAGCACGTCGTCTCATGTGGACAGTTACGTGGGCAGCTACGGAATCAGACTTACTGAACTGTTAAACCAGAGTGAGAGGAGACTTAGTTCACTGATAAAGATAAAAGGTGGCTTCTGGGGAAGTTTCATGTGTGAGCTGGATAGTCACTCAGCCTGCAACAACTTGGGCATGTCCCTGAAAAGTTCTCCATTAGTAACAGTGGCTTCCTAATAGGTTATTATTTATTAGGCATTAGGAATGTGTAATAATAATGTTTTAGAAACCTGCCAAGTGTATTAGCTGAAATGCAGCCTTTTCTAAATATAGTGTAAAAGCAGATTCATATGGGCATAGTATGAATGCAGTTAATGTGAACAGCAAAGACTAGATATGTGTGCCTTCTTATTTATGTATTTATTTATTTAGTACAAAGACTATAACAGCCTTCAAGAAATTTCACTGGTCTGAGAGAAACAAAAATTTTATCCACTCTGTCACTATGATTGCGTAGAGCCATCGCCAACACTGTTCTTAAAAGAGAGCTGGAAAGTAGTAACTGTGTAAATCTCACTTGAGGTAATGTACCACATTTGAAAAGCATTGGCACTTGAAAATAAGACTTCAGGGGGCTCAGCAAATAATCTGCCGAAAATCAGAGGCAAGAGGGAATTCCAGGGCACGGGGAAGGGAGGTTAAGCTTCCTCTTCCACTAGGTGTGTATACTTAAAGAGTTTTGTTGCTGCTGACCTCTATTTGGCGTGCCTCCCTCCCTTCCCTCAGAAAAGCCATAACAAGTGAATGTGCAGTCATTCTGTTCCCTCTCCACAAGCCAGATACAGTGTAAAAATGTTGAATCATATTACACTGAACTACTGTTGAGCTCGCTTGTTTCCCGGGGATTTAAAGAACCTCCTGGTGTCTCCTTGGAGAAGAAACTAGAGTCAAGGTAAAGCAATTACATTCTCCTTACATAGAGGAGCACTGGCTGACAGTGATGTTGAATTTGCGGCACCAAGATAGGTATTCTTTACTGTAAACCAAAAACCATCTCTGGACATGTAAAGGGTAGTAAGGAGATAAAGGAAAGGAGAAAAGAAATCCTTTCCATCGATATTCTGTCAAATACTAGCAGCTGAACAAATCCGATTAATGATCTTTGTGATGGGAAGTCGTTAACAAGATATCCACCAGTAATGCTCAGTTTTAAAAAAATGTATTTTTACTCCTAGTCTCATTTCCACATGTTTAAGAACCTCTGACGGCAAATGAGATAAAAATCAGATCCTTAGATAGTGTGAGCCTTCTCTTACAATGATGTAAGTGAGGACATAATCTGCAGATATGAAAATTTGAGTAAAATTGCAATCTGGACCTTCAGTTCTTTTACAGGTTGTGAGATGTTTCATATTAAAAAAAAAGATGGTCTATGCTTGCAGTTTTTGCTTAGCTTAGCTAAGCTACAGGCCTTTTCACTGAACAACAAACCAGTGCACCAAAGTGTAGATCTTTGTTTAAATGTGACCCTCTGCAGTAATTACACATAGCAAATTACCACCTAGAGAAGTTGTCAGCCTTTTTATAGGAAGGGTTGGTTAGCGTGTTGTTATTGTTGCATACCGATTGTGGAAGTTGGAAAGCAACTGTTGGGATTTGGGTGCCTAGTGACTTGGCTGGGCTGAAGTCCTGATGTGAAAACAGTTACTCTGAATTATGGCACAACAGATGTAGATGGTCTTCAGCTGATGAGGAATTAGTTCTGATGTTTCTTTAAGTCACGTGCTGATTAAAACCAAATATTTTAAAAGAAAACTTTCTCTCAGCTCAGTTTTGCATGTTTCATGGGATTCACTGAACAATTGTTCTGACTAAAATGCCACTTACATTTTGGCAATTACTGCAAATATTTGAAAAAGTTTACAGAGCTCTAAAGTCTTAGGTGGAACAGTCTGCAAAAGCAGCCTGTTAATTGCCTGTTGGGCAGCTTTTGTTGCGCTATCACCACATGCCAAATGTAGTTTGGAGGTTTTGTGATTGGCAATATTAACTGCTCTAGACATTTGAGGGGGGAAGGAAGGAAGGAAGGAAGGAAGGAAGGAAGGAAGGAAGGAAGGAAGGAAGGAAGGAAGGAAGGAAGGGAGGAAGGGAGGAGGGGAGGAAGGGAGGAAGGGAGGAAGGGAGGAAGGGAGGAAGGGAGGAGGGGAGGAAGGGAGGAAGGGAGCTCTTGGCTGTGACAGCCACCACCACTCAGGGACCAGACCAAGCCCCTGTTGCTGCTTTGGGGGCACAGAAAGGATCAAACAACCCTCCCACCCCCCAGCCATGGGGCCAAGGAGCACCCCACACCTCGGAGGTGCCCCAATTTCCCCTTTCTGC
>NW_015090931.1:906717-1024276 GCF_001431845.1 Calidris pugnax
GAAGGAAGGAAGGAAGGAAGGAAGGAAGGAAGGAAGGAAGGAAGGAAGGAAGGAAGGAATTATTATTTTTTTAAAAAGCCAATGAGAGTCTATTATTTAGTCACCCTTGAAGCATGCCTGTCAGCAGCACCTAAATCACAGCTTTGTCTGTGTTGCCACAGTTCACCATTAGCAAAAAAACCTGGTATTAATTACTTCAGGTGCTAATGGCAGAATTTGGAGTTATTGTTCACCAAGTGCACATAGTGTTATTTAGGCTTGCTATGCACTAACAGAAAAATAAAGGGAAGCTTTATTTTCATTCTTTCAAAAGCAGTGTATCTTTTATTGTCTTTATTTAGAACTAAATATATTTTAATGTGCTTGAAAGAAATTGAGAACACAGCTTCCACCCATCATTAATTTTCTGAGATTACGCTGAGGAAGAAAAATAAAACCTGAGAATCCCAGAGTTGGTTTAATGACTTTTTTTATAAAGTAAAGTTCATAGTGAGATCACTGTTTGTAAAAGTTTATTATCTCACAAAACATGGCTAGCTTTTGTGTGAACTTAGAAATATGATCAGTTTTCATTTTTGAGTCAATTAGAGTAAGGGAGAAAAAAAAAGACCCTCTGTCAACAAAGCACCCCCTATGCCTTTTGTTAATTGGAAGTTAAGGTCTTGGTAAATACTCAAGTTACTTCAGTATGAGCTCATGAGCAAAATGAAATGTGTCTGTAATTAAAAATATGTAAATTTGGCTTATAAATAGTAATGGCCTTTCAAAGGGGAAAGAGCGTCAAACTTGTTAATTGTGGAAGTAATCATTACTCTGTACTATCATACAGTTACACACTAATTATTATTTAATATTTAACATCCCTTTGATCAGATGTCAAGCTAGCTATATGTAGGTCCTTTTTCCTGTTTAGGTTAAAACTGGCACGTGCAGTTTTCTCAGTCAGAATTAACTTCAGTCAGTGTCTTACAGTCAGTCAGGAGAACAACTTTAAGGTTTTCTCAGTTTCCAGATATAAGCTTACCTTATTCAGTCTAATGATCTTAAAGTATCATGATGCCATTCACTTTAGAAGGTCTAACACACTGACTTGTCCAAACCCACATAAATGGATTCTTTTAACACAAGAATTCCAGATTATACCTTACAAAATCATCTTCTGCACAGAAGAGGATGCTCACAACATTGCAGTTTCAGGTTGAAGAATGTTACATATAGGGTATTTGTTAGTAACTTCCTGTAATCGTTTTTGCTGCTGTGTATGATAATTGATCTGTACCCATGAGCTTTCTCCCCAGTTTCTTCTTGTGGCTTCATACAATGAAGGAATAATACTGTGTTTTCGTGTCAGCAGAGATCCTTTTATTACCTCTGTCAACATACTTAGGACTGGGAATGACTCAAAGTAGGTGCTGCAGTTTCACTGCAGCATAAAAGGAGAAAGAAAGACATATATTATCTTAAAGTGAGACATACAAACATTTCAAGGTTCAAGTCTTTTTTTAAGTTTTCTTAAGCGTCAATGTTTGTTGTTGACATTTGAAGGCTGTATGGTGGATAAATGACTTGTAGATAATTTTTAAAACCTGAAGAAAGACCAAAATATTCCTTCTTTTTTGTATTTCTTCCATTGGAAAAACACATGTCCAAACAGGTTTTTGGTATTTTTTATGGTATCTTTCATTCTGAAGGTGTGCGGATGCTGGACGGAGACGTGACAGACATGGTAGAAGCAAAATCTCTAAGCCTTAATCCCCAGCACATCCACATCTACAGTGCCAGCTGGGGGCCTGATGACGACGGTAAGACTGTGGATGGACCTGCTTCTCTAGCACGTCAGGCCTTTGAGAATGGCATCAGAATGGTAGGTTGACATCAAAGTGCATCTGCTAGATCTGCTCCCGTGTGCAAGTGTGAGGGTATGTGTGCCGGCTACGTCCAGGTGCACAGCATGGGTAAGAGGGAAGGATTCTGAAGAAAGAAGAGCTTCCTTTGCATAAAACTAAAAATGCATTTTCCTTCTATAGTGACCTGACGGTCAGTCCTTCCTGAAGTATCAGTTCTGTTCATTTTCAACTGGAATACATAATCCTCAGTGTGCTTTAAAACTGCTCTGAGGTAATGATGTAATTCTGCGAGAAAAAATTAAACTGAAAAATGCTACTTTGCACAGCAGTGCCAGGTCATCAAATCTGAATTGCAATGAAATTATAAAGCAAAAGCCTTGAGTGTTTTTCTTTCTTTCTTCCTTCCTTTCCTTGCTTTGTTTTGCTTGATTTCTTAATGGAAGTTTGATGATTTTAATAGGGAGTTGGGGTCTAAAAAAGTCTACACCCATGTTTCTTTTAGCACTTGTGTCTGGTCTCAGAGAACTTACACCCTATTTATAACATATATATACACTTCTCTACAAATCTATGCTATTACTTTTTCTCTGTGATCTGTGATTACTTTTTCTCTCTGTGCCCAGAGATTTTCAGTAATACAACACACGAAATCCCAAACGCCCCTATATGAAATAATCTAAAACCTTTTCAATTTTCTTTAATAAGTTACTGTCAAACAAATAAGACCACAGAAGGAAACGAGTAGTTAGAAGAACTTTTGATGTCAGAGGCCAGTTCTTCGTTCTTCCTTTTACCCTCCTGCCTGCTAAATAGATCAGGGAATTTCTTGTCTTCCAACGCTCACACCTCTTTCCACGACATAGGACTGGTGTAAAGGATTTTAAAGCTTTACACTTGAAAGTCTTGAGCATTGTTTTGAATGCAGAAGGAGACTTGCTCATGCAGTGGTGGGTGGCTCTAGGATCAGAAAAGAGGGGATTCATACAAAACATTTGTTTGAAGAGTCTGAAACTGTTGGACCAAAGTGGAACTGGAACATAGTTTCTGGAACGTGGTAACTCTGTGCAACAAGATTGGAAACTGCAGCTATTATTGAAGTGAGTAAGTGTTTTAACCAGGTATGCCAAAACTGATTTTAGCAAACTGTAGCTAACATTCAGGCTGGAAGATTTGTGCTGTATGTAAAAGACAGTGTCTGCTGCTGAGAGACTATGTTAATTTCAGTTATACCATAAAAAGCAGTCATAACAACAAACAGGGACAATGGGTTCAGAGCGGTAATAGACAAACTTACAAGAGCACCTGGGCAAGCCTTATGCACAGTGCAGCATACAGTACATTGACTGTAAGTTGTAAATAAATACATCATGAAATTGATACCCGGTATCACCATAAACATTGCCTAGCAGCACAAGCCTACGAAGTGTGAATTCACATCTAACCACAGCTGCATCCCTAGCTTATTTTGGTTTCCTCAATAAAATTGTGTGAATTTCTTAGTCACACCCTGCTCCAAATGTGAATAATACATGCTGAAGTACCTAGCAGGTGAGTTATGAAGAGCAATTACCAAAATACTAAACTAACAACAGGGATTGTGTGCTTCCTATGCTATGCAATGTTAAAGACATGCCTTTCAAACTCAGTTCTGTGAAATATTTACTAACCATGCAGCCATGGACCACTCCCTTCCTTTCACTTGGTCTTATGAAGACCATTCAGTGTGGAACTGCAGATTTACACTTTTGCTTGCTGTACATTACGTAGTATGTGAAGCCTACCATAAAAAAATACTGAAGCATGTTCCTTACACTGTGAGAAATTCCAGGGGCGTAGCAGTTAAACACATTTAGGGAGATTGATAGATTCTGCCCCAGAGTACTCTGTTGTATTTAGTATTCATTATTAAAATAGTTATCAAAGTGCTCTTAGAACAATATAACAACTCCGTAGAAGGCCAGGTGCATCTCCATTACTGCTTCCCATGCATCATCACTCCTCCTTTCAGATGGAATATCAGTGCTCCCCATTACCCAACTGGAGTTTACTACTGTTTGATGGTGACTTCAGGGAAGAAAAACGATGAAGTGGTGAAGGGGATTCTAATGGAACTGAAGGATGCACAGGAACTTGAACAAAATAAGTTTTATGTTTAAACATATATACATGTTAGATTAAATGTCATTTTTCATGTAGGTAAGACAATCATGAAAAGTTCAGCCAAAATTTCTGTACCAGAAAAACTCAGCCATTTCCTCATCAAAATCTCAAACTGGGGATAAATCCAGTATAAGCCAAGAATGTGGAATAATTTGTCAAGAGCATGGATCTTGCCTACAAGCATTTTTGTTCCATTGCTATTATTATAGCTGTAATATGAGAGGATACGCTATAGAACCCAGCTGAATTTCATTTTACCAGCTCATTGTTCTATATTTTTAATAAGTACCAGTATATAGTGGTATCTGATTTTAAAATTTGGAGATGGTATTTTCTTTTTTTTTTTCTGATAACAATGCAGAAAAAGAATTTGGTATATTTTTTTGAGAAATAGTGGAAGTCATATTTGATGCAAATAAAATTATTTTTTTTACAGTTTAGCTTGATTTCATTTTGTCTGCCCAAAGTTGCCCATGCAGAGTTGAATAGATCTAAACATTTACATGTATTTAGAAATTTTGTCTAGCTATGACTATGAAAGCTTTTTCATTTCTACTAAGGGAACAGAAGTTCTCTTTAAAACTTAAATAAAATCACACTGATAATAAATACAAAATGTTTAAGGTTAATCTGTAATTTTCATTCTTTAAAACATAAGATAGACTGAAAGATTGTAAATTTATATCTCAATTACCACCTTCCTGAATAGGCTTCGTTTCCAGACCAAAAGTTACTTTAAGGTGAACCTGGTTTTGTTCTTTTTAATAAACCATGTCTTTCTGTGTTCAGATAAAGGTACTTTTTGTATATTTCCATACAGTATCATAAGATGTATCATTGTAAATGATTAGGCAAATGGAAGAAGAAAAGATGAATTACCTCTGTGCCAAAATGTTCCTAAAATCAGATCCTTGTCCAAGGTAATGACTAGACACTCAGTCGAACATAGATTTCCCCAAGCAGTCATGGTAATTTTGCAAACAATAATAGGCAGACAAAAATGCTTATTATGTTGTGTACAGATCTTGACCTTCCTTTTTTAGAAATACTGAACTCAACAACAACGGTATTATGTCTAGTATAGCGTCTGTGATCTAAATAAAGTAATGTTGGCACAGGAAAATTTGGAAAGACCTTTCAGGTCTACACAAAGGTTCAAGATTGATACTCTTCATTTGTTGTGCATATGCACACACAACTGAATATTATTTTTTTAAAATGGGGCAGAGAAGGGAAAGGTCAAGATTGTTTAAAAGCATCTGAACTGGAAATTATGCTCAGCTTGTTTAATTAGGAAAAATCAAAGTTGGTGCTGGATAATAATTTTGATTAGAGTATAATTAGACTGAATTATTTCTTTTTTTATTTCTTATTATACTCATGAAGTAGAAATGAAATGGATGCAGGAACCACAGTTTCTTATTCAGTTTGCTGAGAGATTGGGATCCATGAAAAAAATGCCTGGTTTATCTTTGGTGCTTATTATTCCAATTAACAGCTCAGACAGGGTGTTTTAGAACTATTATTATTTTTAAATCTGCTGAGCTAATATGAATACTCCTTCCAAATCCTGCAGAAAGTAACAAAGATAAATGACTGTACTGTACAGTTTTTCTGTAGAGTCCCACAGACACAGCACATGCCATGAATTGAAATAGACAAATCTATTTAAAGAAAAGATACTGAGTAATAACTAAGTTTATAAAATGACAGTCTAACCCACAAGTCAAATATACTTTAAAAATCCTGCCCAGGATCAAGGTAAGGGAAGAGGAAAACCAATTTTCAAACCTGTCTCAAGTACCGTGATTTTCTGTCATCTTTAGGGTATTTTGTTTAATTCTATTAAATTTGCATACTTGAGTTCAAAGGGAAACCTTGAAGACTTTGCTATCAAACAATTTCTATGCAAATATAAAAGTTCCCTTTATATCCACCTTCCAGTTGACAAGGTCCTTTTCTTGGAAATAGTGCAGTCATAAGGGTGGAAAATTCTAGAGGCTTGTGTTTTAAATACCAATGTATTAGAAGTTGTAGACCTAATAATCTCAAAAATAATTCCATTGTAATCACACCGAACTTGCCTGAAAAAAATCAGACAAAGGGCAGCATATCCAAAAGTAACATATTTAAGAAAAGATTAGGTATGCAATGTCACATTTCGCTATGTGCTCAAGAACAAACAGACTTAGCTTAGCGTTGCAAAACATGATTGTCGCCAAATCATGTAATAAGACTGTGTTGAGTCTGGGACAAAAGGGAGAACACAAAAACCTTTCCTTGATTCAGAAAGATAAAACCAAAGTACCATTAGATTTTAAGATCTCTGTCCGTCTCACGGAGTCTCTAAGCACAATGCTATAAGCACTTGGGAGACTTGTGCTTGCTGATTCATGGCTCTGTGATGCAGCATTCAGACTAGTTCATTTCTGTTCGTGCAAATAAGCCTGTTATTCTGGGATTAGTCTCGACATCATTTGGAGAGTAATGCATTTCAGATATTCTGACTTGTTCTTTCACTGCTGTTTGGTAAAGGCCTGATAGTCAAGTTTCTGGATATATGACCCCTTGATGTTTTACGTTGCAGGGCTTCAAAGAGCTGGTTATCTCACCTCTCCAAATGTCTCGCCAATGGCGTGCTTTATGTTGTTTGTTCTGCAGTGCCCATAAGGTAGTCCAAATCAGCAACAGGGCAGGTCTTCGTTAACATAACCTAAGAGGCTGGAGAGGCAGGGAAATCTACATGGAAACTTTTGGCTTTCTGCCTGCATTGGCGCCGGGGCCTTCATCTTATTGCCATGACACCATTCTGTTTAGCAAGCTGGACAGGAGCCAAAGTGTTTGATGGCCATTAATGATCAGATGCTGTGTGGCCGAACCTCTTGTGAGAACTCGGCTTGGTGCCTTCCCTCCCATCATCACTGCCCCTTCTCATCTCTCTCGCTTCACCAACTTTGGCTGCAGAGTGTGTGCTCAGAGTGTTTCCTGGGAGCAGAAGGCTCTCTTGCAATCACCAAACAAGCCTCCTACCCACATGCAAGAGAGAGAAAGGGAAGGGAAGGGAAGGGAAGGGAAGGGAAGGGAAGGGAAGGGAAGGAAAGCCCTGTGCGGGGTGGGAGGGAGGAGAAGTTGTTCACAGAGGTGCTGCCTTCCTAATTGTTTGAGGCCGAGGTACCCACAGGCTGCCAGAGCCATCCTCGCCGGAGGGCCAGGAACTGGGCGAGGAGTCTGTTCTTGGCTGACCAGACTGTTCCTACCCAGAAGAACACTGTAACAAACTGTTGTTTGTTTGTTTATTCATTTAGTTTCTCTCTTCCTTGTGTCACTTTCCCAAGAAAAAAAAAAAGGATTTCTGTTATCATTATTATTAATCATCATCACTATATTATTCCACTCCAAAGGTAGAAGAGATTGTTCATAATTTCCAAGTGTCCAGGCAAAAGATTGCTGCCTATATTGTACCACAGATGTTTCTCTTAAATTTATTTGCCCTGTCATGACATCTCTGCATCAGAGTAGGATGTGTTGCCAACACAAAGAGGAGTTACTCTGTTCTGCATTGTCAGAGAATTGTACTACGAAATCAGACAAGTCACTGCAAGAAGACTTCCAGTCAAATGTGTCAAAATAACTGCCAAAATAGCTGTCATTTTATACATTGAAATATTGTGATGCACAGACCAGATTTTTTAAACTCTATATTGTGTTTGTTCACCTTGCACAGCTGCCGTTTGAGACTGAATAACATATATATGTGTGTATGCATATCTCTGATCATAAATAGATAACATTTTGCATGCACAAGACCTCCTGCTCATTTCTAGTTAGTTGGCCAAAAACTAGAAGATCTGTTGAAGATCTAATAGAAGAATTAGTTCTGTGCTTGGGGAAGGTCTCAGAAGATATGACTTTCAGGTTACATCAAAAATATTAGGCCCTGCGCATATATACTCTGTATTCCTATTGCATCTATGATGCAATATCTGAACATGTGATGTTACAGTTACTTCAACAGACCAAGTTTAACTTTGGGTGGCTCTGTACTACAGTTGGGTGCTGACTATGTACCAGAACTGCAAAAATCATATGGCATTTTAACACTGTAATTCTTCCTTCTGACATCATGAGACATAGCACCATTGGCTTGAAATAGTATTGTAGTTCTAACATCAGGAAAGGCGATTATGATCTAGTCCTGGCCTTCAGCATAAGCCAGAACAGCAAAATTTCATGCAGTTGTTACTCTATCAATATCCCTGTTTTCTTGACCCATCTGTTATTTTCCTTTTTCTGTATGGTTTTTTTTGGGACATGCCAGTCTTGTCTGAAACCTTGGCTGTGCAAGTCACTAACAGCCTTCACTATGAAAAAATATATAGCTTGTTACTCGTCTAAATTTCTTAGTTTCCTTTTCATGGTAAAATGCCTCTTCTGCTATACTCATGGTCCCTCTTAAGGTGTTAGAAATCTCTACATGTAAGTAATTACCAACTATTTGGCCAAGTGATCTCTTGGATAAATTAAATTGGAACCTGGGGATATAAGACAGGAAATGACTGCATAAGTTATCCATTACAGTTCTCTACTATCACAGGCATCATGTCGTATAAACACATTCAGCAATTTCTATTCCAGAATGAATTAGGAAACGTTTCCCCTCTCTTTCTGTCGGGAGACCATTTCATAGCTTCATTGCTAATCTATTGCTTAGACACTTTCCTCTTAAGTTACAGCCAGGTTTATTCATGTGCAGTTTTTTTCCCATTTTTCTTGGGCCAAAATATGCTTGAATACCTTTTCTCCTTTCATTTTTGTTTCTGACACATTTATAGAACACAGTACCGTCTCAGGCTTCATTTTGATAGGATAAACAAGACCCACTCATTACTTGCTTAAAAACTAGGCTGTCCATCTCCGTGCTCATCGGAGTGATGCTTCTCTGCACGTCCTCCAGCCTGAATTCTTCTCTTGAAGGGAGGTGATTGTAATTGCTAGATTCACTAACATATTCTTTCTTTTTATGTCAAAATCCCCTGATAGCTTTTTTTACCTGGCTTTAAATAGCCTGCTCTATTATACAATTTAAAATACTCATAACTTCCTTAAACCCCATGTTTCTCCAGCACAGCCCACATCATCTCCGGTGCAACCACTTCCACATTAAACTTCATTTTCTTCTGTTTCACTACTGATTTATTGGATGGTTCATCACGCATTTTGCAGAAACCAGACAGACTGGTTTTAATACATTTCTCTGCATAAAGTAAGTTACCAGAGAAAAGCTCCTCAGATTTACCTGGAAATCTAAAGTACGTGCTGCATTTCAACCTGTTTCCATTAGTGCCGGTGCCTCTTATTCTGTCCTTCAAAATCTGTTCTGCCTTAACAGTAATGTTTTTTGTATTGTGCTTCCTGGCATTATTTTGTCGTGTGGATACATCGTGTTGTGTGTGGGGCATGGAAGTGGTAGCCTTCTCTGGGCGTGCATAGTACTGTTTCCCTATTCCCTGCACATGTTCGTCTTCACCCTGCTTACCAATCCAAGGAGCAGCCTGTATTTTAGAGTAGCTCATTGGCAATTGGTTATCTTCCATGACCCTAAACTCCTTTACAGAGTCACCACTTTCCAAGAGTTTATCCACCCTTCTCTGTGTCTTATCAACAAGCTTCATTTTAGGTTTTATTACCTTGCCTTTGGCTGATATACCTATCTCAGTATGTCTTAATGCCTTTGCAGATGTGGTTTATACTTGGTATGATGTAGTTTTCTGCAAACTGAGATTGCCCAGCAAAAATCAGGTTAGGTGACAACCTTAACACATCATTAAGCTCGTAATAATTCTTTGCTTTACCATTTGCACATAGTTAGCAACTTTCAGTATTCAGCCAAGTTAGAATTAGGCATATTACCTTCCAGTAAATGAAACAGAATTTGGGCTCAGTGGTACCTGGATGAACTTTGGTATTATTCACTTTATTTTGTTTTGGAAATACATAAACAAAGCTAACTTTAAAATTTCTCTCTTTTGCTGCATGTGAAAAGTGGGCAGAAAAAAAAAAAAAAAAAAAAAAAAAAAAAAAAAAAAAAGCAGGGAAAAAAGTACCCTGTGAAAACCACTCCAGCCTCTCTGGGGGGGTGAGTGTATAGTGAATATGTCCAACTTTTTTTTTTCTCCCCATTCCAATCATTTCCCTCCACTCCCCCTCACATTTACAGCTCTAGTGGTATTTCAATCCAGTTAATGTATGTGTGTTGGAAATAATGTACCAGAAATGTTCTTACATTACATTCAATGGAATATACAAATCCTAAAAGGCAGGAAAATTTGGAATGACAGTTAGAGGAAAATATACCTCAAAATGTCCAGTTTCCTTACAATGTCACAAAGTGTACTGGAAACGAAAACTGTTTGGTTACCTCATCCCGTCTCACACATATATGGAAACTGTTGTAACAAGCCAGAATGGTGTTACTGCTTTTGGACTTCTTGTCAAAAGTGGCCTCTGGGTTTGGGTGCCCAGCCTGAAACAGGTGATATATTTGAACATGAAAAACCACACCATTCTTGTTCTGGGATGAATCTTAATTTGGAAAGCCAATACTGAAAAGGGGCTTTGGCAAATGGTTCTCTTTACATATACCATAGGCTTAAGTATGTGCATTTCGAGCATGCATTTTTGAAACATGAATCTGGTTACTTTGTTCGGGCAAATCACATATACACTTTACTCATATGCTTGAACAAAGCAAAACGTGTATTTCTGTGTGTCAAGCGGGAAAAAAGGTTTCTGAAAAGCAAATTGCTGTAAGTTTGGTGTCAGGAGTTTTCTGTGCATAGATTTAGCATAAGTTTAAGGCACAAAACCATGAGGGCAATGATTTTGCACACAGCCTAAGGGTGTTGTTTGTTCCTAAATGAATGCTCTGGGAGACAAACTGCACTAAGTGATTACTGCAGTCCTCAGTCTGCAGAAGTAAAAGCAGAGCAGACTCATTTTTTTGCTCATGCACTGAAAAAAGCTAAATTTGCAGAAAATTTGAGATTCTTTGTTAAACCTCAGAATTTTGCCAGACGTCTCAAAACCTGAAGTTTTCCATAAGGAAGAGTCTGACGTAAGTAGTGAAACAACAGCTGTGTGGATCTGGTGGCCATGGATTCCTCTCTAGTGTTTAATCAGACGGTAGTACAAAGGTGATGAGAACTGCCTGAACCCAGTCCATAGAATGGGTGTTGTATGTGTGAAGTCCCTCCTGTATCCAGTCCTAATACAGATTTCTTTCTTGTGCACTGCCTGTTTACTTTGGCTTTGCAGGCAGAGACAATTTCACCTATCATTAACTAGAGACTCTTTGTGCAACGGAAATTTTGGAAAACTCAGTTCTTGTTTTATCACAGGTGTTTAAAATACGCAGCTGGTTTCATCCCAGCAACCGTATCAGCAACAACAACAGTAATGATAATATGGAGAGATAGCCTGAATCAGAACTGCGATTCATGCAGCTCTGTAGCTGGCTCTATTTTGTTTAGGAAAATGAGAAATTCATTCCAGCATTCCACAGGTTCAGATTTCAGGTTTCAGCCAACACTTCTTTTGGTTGCACTTTAAGCACTAATTATAGCTCTGTGGGGAATATCTTGGAGCTGTTTAAGCTGTTGTTCTAGTGAAGAGTAAAATAAAAAATACACCACATGCAAGGATGCATATTGAAATGTTCCACTGATATATCCCAATAATTACTGTGTTAATGCATGGGTGATTGTGTTTATTCAATACGTTGTTTTCTTATGCACACATTAAAATATTTTCACACTTCAGTATTTTAGAGGTGTCATATCCTCTAAATGGGCTAATAAAATACATTTTCCTTCTTTTTGTCATGATTAATTATTTTGTCTTTCCTTTTCTTAATTAAGAAGCTGATTCAGAAGTAACCAAAAAACCTTAACTTTAATAGCAACAACTTGCCTTTTCAACAATATAAGGTAATCACTGATTTTTGTAAGTAGTGACAGATTTTTGTATATGTATCTTGCATATGCCTGTTCCAGCACTAGGAAGTATTTTCTTGACCCGATAGTTTTCTTAAGAGTAAAGAAGTGACTGCTAGTATAAAAAAGCAGGACTCAGCTTGTAAACATTCCCTTAAACATGCATCTTTATTTATATACACCTGTTAGGCTTGTTACTCATTTCTTCATAGGTATCATAGGTGCACATTTTTAATGAATTGATGCGTAAATGTGAATTTTTCTGGCAGCATGGATACCTCGACAAAATTAATGGCCTCAGAAATTTCTCCATTTGTTCATGAATTTTTGCTTTTAATACCCAAGGAGGCTGTTTTATTAAAAAATAATCTGTTTGGCTGTCTTCTGATAGCACTTCAGAAATGCTGGTGTGGGTCTTCAGCTGACCATTATCTGTTTTGGAGAGATGCCTGCTTTCAAGTGAGACTGTTGTGCAGTCTACAGAAAAGCCTTTTAAGGGTGGTGTGCCAGACTGTTTTTCATTCCCAGATTAGAGGTTAAGTGGACTGGTAGAAACTCAGCAGGAGCTGGGAGATGCTGCTTCTCAAAAGCAAAATGCTGCCAATCAGCAGATTGGCAGCCCTGTCCCTCTACACAGGGCAGCGGCATCCAGCTCCCAGGGAGAGCAGAAATTGGTGGAAGCTGGAAGCAAGGAGATACTGCCGCTCTCAGGTGCCTCTCTCAGGATGCTGGGATCCTTGGTGCCTGGCCCTAACGGTGGTTGTACTGGGCTGCACTCAAAATCTTTCCTGCATAGTAGTTTTTTTTTAGGTCTGCAGAGTACTCACCTTTGTTCTACACATTCGGTTATGAACATTTCCTCTTTAGGAATTAGTTTTTTAAGGAAGAGGTCACACCATGTGCTACTTTTCCCAGCTTCCACATCAGGATCAATTTCACTTCCCAGCAGTACTTTTGTTCTTGGAAACATTAAGTAATTTTAGAACAGTTATGGGGAGAATAGAGGAAATTAAATGTTTAGGCTCTACGTGTGGGTAGAGCGTCCCTCCTTCTCTCTCCATTTTATGGTTTTGTGATTTGTTTTCTGTTCATGGGAGTGGGATTTCTAGCATATTGGTGCCAAATTGCCTCCCTCTGGCTGCGACCCCTGTACCTCTAGTCACTCCAGGTCAGTGGTTCTGTCCTCTGCGTTTCCTGCTCCTTCACGTGTTTTTCCCACTCTCTTGGTAGATTTGGTCACTTCTATAGAGACAGCGACTCACTCCATGGGCAGAGAGAGTTATTGGAGCATTTGATTCCTGGGCAGGAAAACATCAGGATTCACAGACTGGATTAAGGCAGCTTGACTTGTAAAGCAGTGAATGAATGTCCAGTCTAAACTTTGTGAAACAAAGTGAATAAATCTTCCTCCACTGGCTCAAAATACACATCATAGATGGAAACTGTTTTTATTAGTTGGAAGTGTGCTGGAAGCAACTTGAAAGTATGTGGGGCTGCTGGTTTTCCTTAGATGAGTGTGTGAAGACCTCTACCTTATAATGGCTCCTGTCAGTAGCACTGAGGCATTCACTCATAAAGTTGTGGCTTATACGTATACACACACATACACAAACACACACACTTGGAGCAGGGGATGTTCTTTTAATAGTGTTAGGAAATTCTGCAGATGTCATTACGAACATGTTCATACTGGCTCTGGTTCTTGGCAGACTAATCCTTCCGTGCTGTTGAACTGGAAAAAAAAAAAAGCAAAACAGAGCTTTCATATCACTTAGCCTGCTTGCATCTTGCTGACCAAGGAAAAGGAGGCACTAGCAGAAAAAAAGTGGGGAATGCCCCAGGATGCTTGTGCCATGCTTTTACAGGTGCAATTTCTGCCTTGGGGCCTTTTTGTCAGTGACCCGAGTCTGTTTCGTTCAAGGTCAACTGTCTGTTGAGCACACTGACTTTGCCCAGAAAACATGCTAGGTCAATAGTAAGTCTTAGTTGTCAGTGAAAGACTTTTTCTTTTCCATAATGGAACACTTGTTTTGTTTTGTTTTGTTTTTTTTTAATTATCTGACATTTTATTCAATTCAAGAAAGCAGAAAAAACAAAAGGAGAACATTTCATACTGGTCTGACATCTGCACTGACAAGCACATGGACACCTTGTAGAGTTTGTAAAGAGGAAGTCGGTAGCTAGCTTTGCAAATGGAAGAGCAGAAACAACACTGTACTTAGGGGGAGAGGTAACACATTTTTAACATCATGGGGCAAGCAGTGAGCATACTTTGCTGCACGCCCCTTCCACCCCGGTCTATGCCTCTGCTATAGTTCACTAGCTCTTCTGAGTTTTGCTCAAGTTGTGCCCATATGATTTGTAAATGCACCTTTGCTTTTGAGTAATAAATGACACATGACTTCTTTGGCAGCTCTTGACTTTTCATCTTGACACCCTTGGGCATCTGGCAGATGACAGATGATAGATTTAGACAAACAGTAAAAGCTATGGAGTGCCTTGCGTGTGTGTTTACCTTAACTGTGTAACACGGTCCAAATGTTATTTAACTTCATGTATTTAAAGGAGACCAATTGGGAATGGCATTCACATACAGTAGGACAGCTGATGCTGTTCCTCTAATTACTTGCTTGGTATAGTTACTAGCAAGTTTATAATTTCCTGAACATGACTGGGTCTATTGAATTAAAGCAGAGTGTTTAGAAACAGGGAGAAGGAGGAAACCAAATGGTAGTTTAACAATAGGCAGCAAATGTAAACCAGAACTTACTTACTTGACACATTTAGTCAGGTTGAATTTAGTTTGGGGGTTTGCTGATTTTATTATTTTTTTTTAAGGCTGCCATTTGCTTTGCCAGATAGCTTCTAGGAACAAGATCTTTAGCAGTTTTCTAGACTGAAGGTAGTGCTGTTGTTTTCTGTGAAGTGCTGAGTTGAGTGGTAATTCTTTCTTTGTATGTATTAGAAAATGCTCTTCTCCATTAGTCAGTGCACCTGGTACTTACTTTTTTAATTGCAATAACAGAGATGTTGATACTTTATATAATTGCAGGAGACATTAATTTTGAAGAAATATTTCTTATTATTTGTTTACAAAAAACTTAGTATGGAAAGGTAATTTTGAGTGCAAATGCCTGTTATTTTTAAAGCCCTGTCATTACTATTAAAATCTAAATTGTCATTTATTATTTTTAAATACAGCACTGCAGAATTTCTGACATCCATTGATGTGCTTTAATCAGGACTACATTTTGTGCCCAAAAATGCATTCACATATCTGTTTTTGCAGCTCATTTTTCATTATTAGTACGGCAGCATAAGTATGCATCTTCAGAAGTATAGACACATTCTCTGTGTACAGAAGCTAATAACTCAAATGTTGCTCCTGCAAAATTTACACAAAGTACAGTTTTACCCTGCTGTGAAAAGGTTTCCATTGCATGAGTGGGACAAATCATGATATACTGCTGTTTGCAGACAAAACCAGCTGATGATGACAGCAGAAAAATGACAGATGGACTGTTGTTGATAGGAAATTTTCCTGTATGAGTATGTTTTTGAGAAATCTTTTTACAAAACTTTGTTTTTCAAAGTGGAAGGTAAAGTTTTAGACAAAATACGTAAATAGTTAGATTCCATTTTTCTCTTTTTGGATCTGTGGTTTGATTACCCTGAATCCTCATTTTTTCTCTCTTAGTTGTATTGGTGGATTACTCTGAATTTCCCATGAGGTATCAATTTGGCCAAATGTAGTTACATCATACTGTGCTTTCGGAAACACAAGTGAAGAATAAAAATGAAAAATTCTCCAGATTGCAGATACTTTTGAAAATTCATTAAAAAACCTGTTTTAATGGAATATTTTGACATGTTCTTGAGATAGAAGTATGTCTGTATCATATGCCTTTTCCCCTCTATTCTACCTGCCTATCCATATGTCAGCATTGTTGGCATTTGTGTGAATGTAGGAGAGAGAGGGTGTTTTTAAGGGCAATGTAGGACCAGACAGGAATATGTACATGAATCTGTAACAGATGTCAGGATTGACGGACAAGCCAAAAATGACCATAGAGGAGACAGAAGATGAAAGCAAATAATAGAATACTGCTGGGAAGCATGATCTAATTGCAAGAGATGATGGTGTGAAACCAAAACAAAATCAGTAAAAATCAAGGAGGAGCACATTAAAAAGTAGAGAACGAGCATACCTTTAACGTAATCCTCCCTTCCATTCCCCACAAGCATACAGAGGGCCGTAATTTCTGGCTTCCTGACCTACTGAGATAATATAGTGAATACGCCTGAAATAATCTTTGCCTTTACCCTTCCTTTCCTCTGTCTCATCAGATGTTTCCAGAATGGAGGAGTAAGAAGTAAAGATATGTAAAGAGAGATGACCAGATTGTAGAATGAAAGAGAAGTGGTTCATAAACCCATCCCAGCCCCATGAAGTTGCAAAACACATCCCACTGGGTTTGGGAGGCTCTGAATCAGACCCTGCTGGCTGAGAAAAGCAAGCAGAACAAGAACCCCAAACGGAAAGGGGGGCTTGATTGGGAGGGAATTAATAATGTGGGGAAGATGAGCTGTAACACTTTACAAAGATTGTTTTTAAAACAACAAAAAATGTGGCTATTTTGCATCTTTTTCTTAGTGTAGCATCTAAAATCAACTAAAGGAAGGGAAAGAAGTTGAAATAGTTACACTTTCCGGCTGGTCAGACTGATCTTGTCTGGAGAATGTGTATTTCATAATACATTTAACTTGGCACCCTGGGATTTTTTTCTCTGCTTGAAATGTTTTTTTAATGAGAAGTTGCACTTTAGAGACATAACCTTATGTAAACACCAGCCAGGAGAATTTGATATTTAACTTATTTTGCTGGAGAGAAGAGTCTCTCCAGGTAGTGTACTTTTATTAAACTCACAAAATCAAATTCATCAGTGTTTGAGAACTCAAGCCTGGATTGTGAACTGTGAGGGTTTTTTGTCTTACAGTTACGCTCAGCACAAAAAGCCCCAGTGAAACCCCTCTGAGTATCAGGATTAAATGAATCTTTGAATTGCTAATTGTTTAAGGTTGACCTGGCAGATGTCCAACAGCTGTCTTTATGTTTTCTGTGGTACACAGTTGCACTCTCTTTAGAAAAAAAAAAAACCCAAAGAAAGAAACAAACTCCCCCCATGTCCAAGCAATTAGCTCATGCACAGAAAGTGGTGTTTTATGCCTTATAACATTAATTTATCATGCACAGGGGTGGGCCAACCCAAAAAATAGATAGGTACTGCATGATGAGTTGCAAATGAGGTATAAATGAGACTGTTAGCATGATTGTAACTGAGAGGGATGTCCCGTGCTTTGGTGAACCTTTCTTATATGAGTGGTAAAGTGCTTCCAGGCAGTGACTGCTGATAATTAATGCAGATCATAGAGTTGCATGAATCTGAATTTCATTCACTGGCATGAAATATGTAAATATAAATAAGGAAAAGCCCAATTGCCCATCAGTAATTGTTAATTCATACATATCAGCAACACAGGTTGTTGATCATTTTCACTTTTCATATAAATACCTATTTAAGAGGCACCTATTTACTACCACCAAAAATATTTTGATTCATTTGGATACTATATAACTTTGGAATATTTAGAAAATGTCAAAGTGAGGCTACTTATTTTAAGTCCTGATTTGAAGTTATGAATGCGCCTAAGTGACTTGCCCAACTAGTCATATTTTTTAAATATCATGCTGAACTAATGCTTTAATGCTTCATTAGAATAGATCTATAAGAATCTATTTGTCTGTTTTTGTTTATATATTGAGTATTTAGCATTCATAATGGGTTGAACTAGATGACCTGAGGTCCCTTCCCACCTCAGGTATTCTGTAATTCATGGTTTATAGTGTCTGTGAAACAAAGACGTTTTGGTTCACAGTGTATAATGCCCAAACAACACCTAGTGCCACCAGGCAATCCAAGAAGAAACAGCTGGAAGCCCCCTAATAAATTAAAGGTATCGTGTGTTACAAAGGTTTCTAGTTTCAAGTATGGTATTTCTTTTCCTTTTCCACCCCAGTATGATGTTTTAATGCTTCCTCTGAGTCTTCAAAACTCTTTCTTGGTACAACTGGGTAGCATAGATGCAGAGCAATGAACAGACACTGTATAAAAGTTGTTTATAAAGCTGTGTTCATACCATTCATTTTCTGAATTTTTCTGATGTCTGATTCTGAACTCTACTAAATCCTGTTTTGATTACAGATGCTTCTCAGAGAGCTAGTTTCATTTATTATCTTTTTCTCATCAGATGTCTTTTTGGGGGAAAGACCTGTTTGTTAAGCAGGTGAGGGGGAAAAGGAAAATTATTAATCAAATCTTTTGTGCTGTTTTCCAAACAGGGACGAAGAGGCTTAGGCTCAGTCTTTGTTTGGGCATCTGGAAATGGCGGAAGAAGTCGAGACCACTGCTCCTGTGATGGCTACACCAATAGCATCTACACTATCTCCATAAGCAGCACAGCTGAAAGTGGGAAGAAGCCATGGTATCTGGAAGAATGTGCATCCACACTAGCTACAACGTACAGCAGCGGGGAATCCTATGACAGGAAAATAGTACGTTTTTTATATTTTTTTATGTGTATGGGTTTGTGTTTTGCATAGTGACTTTGCGTGGAGGGAGGGAAAAAAGCTTATTTATACTAATTAATGGATTACGTTAGGAAAAAATCATATGAGGGCAAGTTCATTTAGCACAAGTGTGTTACTCAGTTGGAGTCACCATACTGCTCTTTCAAACCAGCATGGGTATCTCTCCATGTTGCAGCCTGATGCAGTGCAGGTATACCCAGTTCCGAGCAGGTTTTTCCACTCAGCTGGTTGCTGCTGTCTCCAAGTGATGCTTTCTAAGATCCTGTTGCCCCTGCCACTGGAACAGATTTCTTTCATTACCAGTAGCTTGTAGCCCATCTATAGGTCTGAAAATGTGTGCTGCTTTTGTTTTTAAACCAGTTATCAATAGTTTTCATATTTTACACAAACGATATAAGCCGTTTTCCTACGTACCTCTTTGATCCAGCATCATTCCTCTTTTACATTCGGTGATGTTCAATTATTACTCATATTGCTGCCTATTCCAGCTAGCTTATATATTGTAAGCAAGGTTAAGCTCAGTGTTCATCTTTCCTGTACTGTTCCTCATCTCATTCCTAAACAGCCAGCATCCATTTCCCATTATGTCCTCATCTTGGCTGGAAACTGACAAATTCTTTTAATTCTGTTTTATAAATCTATTGGTGCCATTAGTATTTGTATGCTTTATCTGCTTTTTCAATTTGAATGCATTCGATTAACTTTCCAGCACTCAATAGACACTCCTTTTAACATTTTAAACCCTTGTACTAGGATTAATCAAATTTGCTAATACTGTCCTCTTCCCTGCTTATTTATTCTAGTATGTAATTTACAGCTCTTAATTTCCTCCTGATAATAAAATTTAGGGATTTAGGTGTCCCCTCCCACTCCCCACCCTGATGTTTTCTTAAGGACCCATCTAACATTACTTTCTTTCTGGTCCTTGGGAGATACCTCTTTTGGTGTCAGTAAGGAGTTAAAAATTCTTGCAGCTATGTTTTTTTAATACTGTCTGCCTTGTCTTTCAGGATTCTGGGATGCTGGCCATCCCTTCTTGGATTCTTCCTTATTTACAGATGATCTAATTTTTGTTTTAAACTTGTTCTGAGGTACTTCTTCGTTCCAGTAATTTTTCTGTTCTTAACTTCCTTCTCTCCAGTGAAACCTTATCTCTCTTCCTGGCATGTTTCTTGTTCTCCCTGATAAATAATAATAAAGAAAAGAAATTACTCCGTCTCCTAGCACTCTTCACTTCTGTGATTAAATTCCCTCTACTGTCCTTTAAAAGACCTTCTCTGACTTCTTCATGTTTAAGTGAAACTAATTCAATATAAGGTGAGCAGAGGCAATCATGGTTCCCCAGCTTGACCTCTTGTTTAGCCAAGTCTGTAGGACTTCCCCGAGTCCTTCAAATTCAGCAGTTCCTGTCAGCTCAAAAGTAATTTTTATAAATGCAATCAATCTTGCTTTCAAAGTTTCCAGTGGCAGAAAATCCACTTAAATTTAGGGCAAATGGTTTAAATTACCAATTGCAATTAAAAAATTTCTCTTGATTGCTCACTGAGTTGCTCTAGCTTGAATTTCTAGGCATTTGGTTCTCTCACAGATTTTACTGCTAGTATGAAAGAGTACTCTAATTGTCTCATGTCTTTCTCTCTACCCATGTAGACTGATCAGTTAATACCTTTTGATAAGTAAGGGTAAGCTTCTTTCATCCTTCTGTGTAAGGCATGTTCTCTTATAAACCCTCTCCCCTTTTATGACCTTCGAGCACCCACTGATCATACCATCAGGGAGTAGCAGTATCAGTGCCAAATGCACAGGAAAAAGTGGATCTGTGAGTGCCAGCTCATTCTTTATACATTTAGCTGGACTGAGACTTGTTAGTTTCACTGTCATGTAACGTGTTCATCATTGTGTGATGCCCAGCCTGCCTTCAGAGCTGCTTTTTCTCCTTCTCAGAGTTGGTGGTCCAGGGACAGATAGGAGGGTACTTATGGACTCTTTATTGTACCGTTTACCACTGATTGTACTGGTGCAGTACTTAGTCCAGACCAGCCCTCATCATCACTTTCTCTTTCTCCAAAGTTTTTCCAAGTGCAACATTCATCAGTAGGTGCTGACGTTTTCTTCCAGGTCTTTGATAAAAGATGTAGGTTATACTAAGGCCAAGAACCAAATTGTAGAAGACCTAAATAGAAACAAGGCTCATTTCTTGTATGTGGTATAAGCATATACATATATATCATTTCTCTGCTTATAATATATCTGATTTTTTGCATATGCTTACCTTTTGAGAAGTTATAATTTAAAATCTATATATTGTGTATATTATGCACATTTTTAATCTCTAAAATATAAATAATTTTTCAATTTTTTTAACTGTGCAGTATCACATTATGTGTCTTATAGAATCCTGACTATACTACTTTCAACCAAAGTGGTGGCCAGAAAAAAAATACTGCAGCACTTTGGCAGGCTCTCATTTCCAGCAGCTTCTGTTATCCACCATTAAATATACTACTAGTTAAATTAGTTTAAATCCTGTATCAGCTGTTTCACACTAGATAAAAACTTGGCAAAAAATGAAATTATTAGGGCAATACTGCTCACCCTTTCAAAACATTGACACTGTGTGGGTTTTCTTTCGATCTTCTGGAACTTCTCCAGTGTTCAAAGACTTGCTAAAATCAACAGTACAGTCTAACATGCTCCCTTTCCAGCTCTTGTAAAAGTCCTTGGTGCCTCCAAACTTTCTGATTTAAACTTGCTATTTAAAATAGCTATAAATAGGAAGATGATTTATCATCTTTGGATGCTCTGAGAACTTCCTTTAGATTTATTTTCCAAAAAGGAACATTCAGTGAAATAGTCATTTACTGTACACTGCTATTAACTATTCTATTATTTCTGGACAATTAAAACTATACTGGTTTGGGGGTTCTTTTGCTTCTAATATATTTGAAAATAAAACATCCTTATACTTTATTGTGTTTTTGGAGGCTTCACCATTTTACTTTTGTCTTTCCTTACCACCTCTGTGCCCCTTCTGTCTTGTAATTTTTATTCATTGCTATCCACTTTGCCTTTTATTAACTTAAATTTATTTATTTATTACTTCTTGCACTTGTCAGTACTTGTTTTGACCAGTATATCCTTGCTCATTTTTTAAACATTTAGTAAAAAATCCATATGTTTCTCAGTCTGTATTTGTAGTTTTCTACTTAGCTGATTTACTCTTTGTGCATTCCTCTGATTTTTTAATAGCTGTAATTTTCTTGATGATTGTCTTCCATTCATTTCTGCTGGACTTTCTGCTTTTACAAAATTGCTATTTCAGTAAGCGACTATTGCTTATTTCTGGCATGTCACTTCCTTATGACTTATGCTAGCATCAAAAATTCCTGGAGGTGATCTCAACTTTATTGTTAAACACTCTCTTATGAACCATGAGAATAGATAATTTTTTAGTTTACTGAAGTAAAATACCCATCACTTCTAGAATTTACGCACTGTGCTAATACTTGCAGTCTTGTATTTTATAATAAAATTTTTGAAAGGTATACTTTACAAGGGATAGATCAATTATTATATTCAGAATGAAGATACATTATCCCATATTAGAGAAATAATGAAGATATTTTACATAACAATTATTGAAAAGATTTAAAGGGATGCCTTTTAAAAAATGTCCTAATGTGGATCTTCCATTAGAGATCTCCACAGTCTATCAGAGATAAGTAAAAATAGCTTTTAATTGAAATCCACCAATTTTGTGAGCACTGATTGCTTTTACTAAACAGAACCTTCGTACTTTTGGGAGCAATCCAGTTGCATATACCAATTTTAGATTATTCCTGCAGAGTGCGTCATTTTGCCCAGTGAATTCTAAAAGCATAAGTGTACTGAGGAGCCATAAGAGTTAACTCAAGGCTCTTGATCCTTTGTTTACCAGAGCTTAATTTACCCTTAACTATCTTGTGCAAAGCAAATTTGATGTTGCGTGTGCCGTAAGATTCACTGATCTCAAATGTCTCGATACTGGGCCATGAATATTCCCTCCCAGACTCTTCTTTCAGTGGTATTTTATCAATAGACTTCTGAAACACACAACCTGTCTGTGGGTGTTTTACTACTGTTACTTGCTGTTTAAAGCCAGGCAAGCCTGTTCTGCCTCCAGACACCTTCGGTGACAAAGCAGAACAGTGTACAGGAGATGCAGTCAATAGCTTTCTGTTTGTGTTGTGTGTAAACCACTTATCCCCCTAAGGGATAACAGCGACATGGTTCTGTTACACTACAGCCTGGTGAGAAATGACGAGAAATTGTGAAACCAGCTTTTCAAAGTGAGAACAGGGACATGGCTCTCGCCTGTGTTACTGCCTTGCTCATAGCCTGATTTTGAGAGCGCAAGTGACAGTATCACTGTTCTCTTCTGCAGCTTGTCTGCTGAAATCCAATCAAGTTTCATTTAACTTGGAAAGAAGTCTTGCTATAAAGTGCTAAGTGTCTAGAATAAAGATGCATATTTGTTTTCATTGTTGTACCACACATCCTTTTCACTGCATCGTATCTCACATTTTTGCTTAGACTACCGCTCCTTTTGAGTCAGAGATTGTCTTCATATCTTTCTGCAAAAAAGCTTAGAGTTTGCAGTAAGTTTAAAAGGAAAAATAACAATAGAAGAATACAAAGATTATTATTAAATTTAAATCCTCCAAATTCGGTTGTGCATACAGATTTATATGGAATATCCAAATTAACAGTGAAGGGCTCAACTTCATGCCATAACATGAAAAGAGTAACAATATTTTATCAAGGCACGTGGTGACTTGGTTTGTTGGATTGAGACTGATATTCAAAATAGGAAACAAAAATACTATTGCAGTAAATCAGGAATAAGCAAATCAGGAAGTAAATCCCATCCCCTGGCATGGGTTTTACTATCAAAATCAAATGAACTCATTCTTATTTTTTTTTTATGTAACTCAGAACAAACTCCAATATTATATGAGATCCTTCAGCATTGTAGTACAGAAATACCTGTATATGGTTAGTGACAATGAATGGTTACAATATTCTGTTGTCATGTTCCACAGTTCCTTCATATTTTTCCATGCAGTTCTTCAGTTTAATTTTTTTTTTCTTTTCTGTTCTTCTATCCAATATGTGCAGAAGGTATTATGAAGTAGATGAACAAACAGTAACCAAATGTTAAGCACACATTGTGTGGAATAAAAATGTTTACAAAAACATTTAGGTTTCAATATGAAAAAATAGAAAAACCAACACTTTTATAACAACACGAAAGACTTCTTTTTTTTTTTTTTTCTCTTTTCATTACTATGCAATTTTATAATTGCTTGTTACAGATATAGGACATAATACAATTTTAGGTCTTCTAGTCGGGAGGGTTTCTTCAGTCTTGTACAACAATAGCTTGAGAACATAATTTCATCTATACATCTCTGTTTTTCATATAGAGCTTTTTTTACTGACTTTGAAATAAAGAAAATGGAAGCAAATTCTGGCCTGAAATAATTTGAGCTAACAAACAATTACAGTTAAACACACAATGATGTTACCATCTTGCATGAGTTTCTTATTGCTCAAGGAAGTGTGCTTGACTTTATGCCAAATTTTAATGCAGTAACTGTTAGCCCATTATGGACTGAGTTTCCAACCTTTGGATGTATTAACATGCCCCAAAGCACACAAACATTTCACAGATGCAGCTGGATGTATGCCTTTTACAAAGACTCTTAGAGAAAACAGCTATAATTACTTTTAGGTGTTTTGAAGAGCAGCTGCAAAGTGCTGGCATAACTATAGGCACAGAAACTCATATTCAGGGACAAAGGCAAAATAACAGTAAGACCATGAAAATATACTTCTTTATAGAGGTTATCTCTCATAACAGAGTGGGTGCAGAAGTATTGGCTAATGATATACAGTTGTCAAGGTATTTTTTCCTATTATTGTCTTCTCTGCTCTTTTGAATACTATAGGACAATGCTGGAAGATAGCGTCCCCACTTCAGACCATGCAGCTAGGATAGGTTAAGCACCACCAAGTATAGTTATCTATATTGGCTTTTCATTCATCAAACATGTTGCACAAATGCATCACATTTCCTTTGAATTCCTTTTTCAAATTATTTCTTAAAGCACCAAGGAATTTACATATGAAAGTCTCTCACAGATACAATTTATAAACCTATTACATGACTTACCTTCTGAAAATAACCTCTCTACTTACTGTTCCACCTATTTCTTTGTTTTCTAAAATATGCCAATTCATCTGCTGAGTTTCTTTCTCTTGTGCCTTGCTGACTAGCTTCTGCTCTAAGAAGAACTTAAAACAAAAACAACAAAAAAATCCATCTCCTGCCAGTTCCTAAGACAAAATCCTGCTCTTTCAGGGTATCAAGATATACGCAACGTGGCACCTTCAATTTTGGGTAGATACAGATACACAAAGGAACAGTAGATTTTTGTTAAACCCTTGTTACTTCTAGGGACACAGATTCATAGAAATCAACATATCTTGAAGAACTGTAGCATAAGGTACAAAATGGTCAGTTTGGAAAGCTCATGTCATGAAATATGAAATAGCAAGAAATGCAGGGGCCTGTGAGAGAAAAAGTATGTTCTTTGCTAAGGTAAATCCCATTATTGACCTCAGTCATTAACCCCCGAATCAGTGAAACTATGGAGAGATTGATAATGCAGCCTTAATAATAACTGTACAGAAATCATATATTCTTAATTCTTCAGAGCAAGATGCTTCTATAAAACTAGTACAGTGTGTCTAGAGTTATTTCTTTGATAAGTGTGTGGGTTTTCGGAAAGCTGTTGGACTTATGCATATGGGCAGGTATTACAGTGCATTGTAGTGATTCATATAATTTTTATCTGCCTTTCATCGGAGTGTCTGTCCTAGGTTGCTAATTTCATGTTGATTAAACTAGTCCCGTACCAGAAATATTGTCATTGTCTTCAGTCAAATCTAGTTGATTCAAAAGACTTAGACATGGATATAATTCACGGGTCTAGAAATATCGCATGAAATTCTCTTTGCCAGGCTGATCAGCATTTTCATAGATTAGCAGTGCTTGCAAATGTAATTGAAGCATACGAATTTGTTGTACTCAACAAAAGATTCAAAAATTCCTTCTGCTTCTCCCTACCCTATTGATCAGAATGACAGCTCATAGACAATAATGACAGCTTCATGGTGCTGTCAAATACCATGTCCTTTTATTGTGATTAATGATGTTGCCCTCATGTGTTTCAGGAATTTGGGGCACCATTTTTCTTCTTGAAACTTGCTCACCTGTTGCTGGTCCCGTACTCTTTTTTTCTCAGGGTAGACATGACACTTCTCTGACAGTGAATCCATAGGGCTGAAAAACATGCCTCAGATGTTGGACGTAATTTACACCTAAACATCTCAGCACCTGTCAGTAGCTTTCCTTTGAAATAACTCATATGGGATTTCCACTTAGGAAGCTTTCCCTACACATTTTCTGCTGAAATATTTGCTGAGTGAAAGACAGAAGTAAAGGTCTGCAGTTCAAACTGCTGCCACAATGTCTGCTTAGAATATGAGGGACAACGTTGCCAAATAAAGAGGTTTCGTGGTTTATTGTGCTTGGTATTTGTAGCTACGGGACAATAAAAACTCTCTGGAAACCTGTTCTTCCAGAGGATGAGAAATACAGATAGCGCAATGCAGTGTGCTTATTCACTGTATTGAGAGAGGCTGTCTGTTAGGGGAAAGCTGCTCTGAGGGCACTTGTCCCTGCCTGAGCTCCTGTAGGCTTCGCTACCCTTTGGTGCTTTGAAGAAAGCACCTGCTGCACCACTTTTTTGCAGGGGGCAAGGTACCCAACTACAGCAGAGACTAGCATGTATCAGTCTCTTTTTCTGCCCTGTCTTTTTCCTGGGCCCTTATCCACTCCTCACCACAGCACTGATCCTTGTTTTTTCCAAATGGAATACCTGAGTCTTGTATGTCCCTATTTGGGTGCATGTCACCCTGTAGTCCTTGGACATGTTAATTCCACCTGCAAAATCACTACTTGCATTTGCACATATAGGCAATGTAGTGTGAGGGTTGCTCCTGCTACAGTTTCTTCTCTTAATATTGTCAGGGCATTTATGGAATGTACATGCATAAAGGTTTTTCCTGCACTTAATTTTCATTGTCTAAATTCATACACATTCAATAGGACAGAAGGAAAGAGATAAAGAAATTGTATGAACATTTTATTTATGGGATACAGCTTCTAGCTGATGGTATGTAAAAGAAATTATTTAACAAAGTGTGCATTTACAAACAATATTACAAAACATATACGAACAAAAAAAGGTTCTTTCTAGACTTCATTATTCAAGAAATCTGGCCTTTGGTAAGCTCACTAATTTAAGGATATGACATTATAAATGCTTTGATCTGTCTTTTTCAACTTCTAGAAGCTTCCATATTGATTCACTTGCTCACTTCTTGATTTCAACAATCATTTCCTAGGTGCAGTTAACTCCTTCTCTATTTGAAGTCTTTTGTGTTAGCTTGCATATGCTTACATGCCATGAGAACTTTCAGCAGCCTTATACCAATTTTATAATACGTATATGACCGAATATAGCTAATGCAAACATGTGAAACATCCTACATGAAATTGCTTGAATTCTACCCTGATGGGATGTGGCTGGTTTTTTTGGATCATATTTTGCCTATCTTCCAGTTGCAAAGCTTGACAGGCATTTTCACATGTGATTTTTTTTGGTGGTTTTTTGGTCCTCTGATCCTTTCCTCCCATCGATTTTGTAAATGCATATCCATTTTGTAAATGAACAATCATACTAGTGAATTAGAGGAAATGGAGACACAATAATTCTGTATACCTAGGTAAGAATCTGTGCAAGCAACTTCTCTGCCCCTCAGGCAGATACTTTAGGTCTCACAGTGACTGAATCTCGGGGATCAGCTGAAATGCTGAGAATTAAGATTTGGTGCACAGGTCATTCACTCTGCCACCTCCATGGAGGTTTCCATGCTGTGGACTGTCATCTGCTGGTAACTGTTCTCAAGTCTGTGTGGGTTTTGCTTGAGCTTCTGTTAGGCAGCAGTGACATCTTGTCTCTACAGCCTTGCTTTTGCTAGGAGCCACATCTTCAGGAAGATAAGCGTAGATTTGGATCACTTCAGATTAACATTTCCTGAAAGAAGCAGAATTTAGAGTAAAAACATTTTTGTGTGTGATTTACTGTCTTGCAGAAAGGATCTGCCTAAGATCCATCATGAAACTGGAACATCCTAACACTAAGTGGAAGGCTGTGCCTCTAGTTGGTATTGCACATTAGAATTTATACATCCACTTAGATTACATATAAAAATACGTGGCAGCATGTAATTAAGCAATACATAACAATTTAAAGCTGCAAATAACTAATTGGCTGGTGATGTCTGGGCCAAATTTGTGATTACATCAGGATTTTCCAATGAATTATTGCTTAATTTCATGTGAATTATTGCATAAGGCATGAAGGAAGGATTAAACACGGTACTTGGTATGAGCACAACTGTATTCTATTCTGTCACATACTTCCAGTGTGACATCAGGCAACCTAATTAACCCTTCTATACCTCTTCTATAATCTCTAAAATGGGTGTAGCCAGTCTGTATGTAGGGAGCACTGTTAGATTTAGTTCTTTCCTGTTTGTAAAGCACTTTGAGATTCTTGGATTGAAAGTGCTCTATAAATACAAATGGAAGGGCAGAGTTCTAACTCTGCAGTTTTAAAGCCCTCTGCATGTTTTTCTGATTCACAAGCCTTTTGCTAATAATGCCATGTTTTCAGTGCAATACAGAGAATAATTCTCCAAGTTCACAAGTGACTTCAAGCTCAGAACATCCATTTATTCAGACACCTTTTATTTTCTTTTCCTTGCAATGAAAAAAGGAAATACCCTCCACGTACATGCGACTCATTTGAGCAAATGAAACCTGTTCTGATTTCTGAAGCTGTGTTCTAAATTTCGCACATTCAATTTCTTCCAGATCACCACAGACCTGAGGCAGCGTTGCACAGACAGCCATACTGGAACCTCAGCCTCTGCACCTATGGCTGCAGGCATCATTGCACTGGCACTGGAAGCAAAGTAAGATCTGAGTTATACTCTGAAATAAAAAGTTAAGCATACAGAAACATCTTTTTCACTCATCCAGCACATTTATCCAGAGATCTCAAAGTGCCTTGGAAACTTTGTTGTAGCAATTCACAGTACCCTTCCAAGGTCAGGAAAGATCTGTGAGCTTATCTCACATGCAGGAAAGCTGACACCGTGGAAATGACAGCGGAGTACTCCGTGCTGCAGTAACTTGAAATGGTGTTGAGCACAGGTAGTTTCCACTAAATCGTGTATGGCATCCTCACAATGTCTTGGAGTACCCTCACAGTGCTGCCCAGATCTGCTGTACTCTGCAGGCTGCTGTGAGTCGCCTCTTGCATTCGTCAGGGTCCTCTAAGCCGTGTCCATTCTTGAATGTTAAAGCAAGTTTTGGGATAGTGTTGGGATACCATGAACAAAAATTAAGATAGTATGAAAAATAAAAATTCTCAACTTCTGCATGCTGACACAAGTCTGTTTTTTCTACGGGTTAAGTTCCTTATAGATAGTGTAGCTCCATAGTCCTTTAACTATAACTCAGAAAAGTTTCCATTTTACAAGCATTTTCTCAACTGCAGGATTTTATTTTTTATGTATAATGTCTATCTGTAGTGGGCTTTATAGAGCAGCAAAAATACTGGAGATTTACCAGGTAAATCTGTATTTCAAAAACTTTTGCACTGTTTTGGATAATATTTGGAGGTCTAAGGTAGAATTCTCCACACCAAATCCTGTTGAAATTGTTTCTAAGTGCTAGGAGTATTGTATTAAATTCTGAGGGAACCCAGTTTTCTTTAGGAGAAGTCATTTCCTTTAAAGGAAGTAAAAAATTTGCACACAATTGTCATTTCAAATTGTATGTAATTCATAGCAGCAGAATTATGTTTCCATCTTTAATGTTGCTTTTTTGAAGAAACTGTGGGCCAATATTCAACACAGAATACGTTTTAGCTGTTGAGTTGTAGTCATGAGAATAAGAGTTAGTAACTGAGGAGCTGTTAAGTAGTGCAGCACTTGTGTCATTATAATTAGGTTTCCTAAATGCAGTCATTAGAAACAAAGGTATCTTGAAAAGTTATTATAGTGCTATTGTTTTAAAAACCTATGTTTTTAGTCTCTCTTTTCAATCTTAGTTTAAAAAATCCTTAAGTTCATTCTAAACAATCTGCACATGCAGATAAAATTATATGTGCCAAAATATCATTCTGCCTAAAGTTTTTCAAAGTATTTCTTAATTAATTGAGGTTGCTTGTAATTTATTGTTTGTATTTTATATGATATTTTGTGTGTGTTTTCTGAGGAGTCATTGTTGTGATTGGAAGTTTCAAAGAGTTATAGCACACAATACCTACAACCAAGTTGTTCCTGGTTGTGACATCTTAAAACACACTGAGAAGCTTACACTTTACACAACCTTCTTTCTCTGGGAACTTTGGTGACTATACCAATGGGAAATCCAGGTTAGTGCCTATGGACTAGTTTGGGGTTTTTTCCAAATTAATAGCTGCTATGATAGGAGCAAAGACAAGGCCATATCAAAGCTTCACATGCGGTGATGGAGATTAAACGTGCCAGTGACTAAAGATCCTAGTCACATTTTTGTATTTGTAGTACTCTGTTGCATGATGTTAGCAAGTGATTCAAGAGTGACAGTGTATTGATTTTGCCTCCTTTCAGATTCCATTCAGTTTCAGTATATGGAGGGTACTTACTTATTTCCAAATCTTAGCCCATGTATTTGAATAGATCCAAAGGAATCGTATTAATAATATAATGAATGTGGCCTTATTCATTTGTATTCTTTTCACTAGCTTTTCTCTCCTATGTGTACTTATAATGAATTTTCTGAACACAGGCATAAAAGGAAAAGAGACCAAAAAAAAAGAAAAAAAAAAGAATAAAAAAAGAAAAAAAAAAAGGAAAAAAAACCCAGGAAACCATGATAAACATTTCCAGGTTTTCTATGCTGTTTTCAGCATAAGTTAATCCATTCTTATGGCTGGAGAAGCCTTCGGTCTTGTGAAGTTACAGATTATGAAGTAAGGCCTTTAATATTAGAAGGAGATCATATCATAATATATTCTATTTTATTGTCTGGGATTTGTTTGCATGAAATGTATTCAGATTATTTTAAGCAGTTTCTGAATGGTAATTCTTATTTATTTGTATGATTTGAAAGTTCAGGTTGTATTTTTCACCTGTGATACTGCCAATTTAGGAGATCCTAAATAAATACTAGGATTAAAGTATGCAAAAAGAAGTTTTGAAGACATCTTAAGTATTTTCTACAATACTTTTAAAATATAAGGCATGTAAAGAACATATGATAATGTGGCTTAGCATAAGGGTTTACTGGAATGAGTTGCATTCAAAAAGGGTTTGAATTTACATAGATTCTTCCTTAAATTCCATATTAGTGCCTGAGCTAGTAACAGTAGTGTTTATATGAGATGTTTTAAAAAGACTAGTTGGAAAGGGGTTTTGCAAGGTTAATTATGCTCCTCATATGGCAAGCTACTTAAAAATCGGAGCACTTAGTCCTGAATGCTTCATGAATATGTCTGTAATAATGTGTAGTTTCATTCCACTTTGTGCTGGAAAACACAACAAATTATGTTGTGGGAGGGTTTTGAGCCTATGAGGTTGGTTATCCCCAGTAGCCAAGTTCTGTTCCTGGGAGACATCAAGAGGTGAACAGAGCACTTGTCTGGCTTGGATATGAGTTAGGACAGCCAAGACGTTGCTTCAACTCACACGCAAAGGCACATTAAACCAATGGAAAATGAGCAAGGCAGATTTCCACTCCAACCTGCCAGTTTCTTTCTTTGATAAGCCCCATATGGAAGAATGCAGAAATGTACATATGCAACAACTGTCACACAAAAAAAGATGTCTCTTAATCTTCATATTCTGTGGTTTCCTTATGGTATTCAAGTAGTTCATTGTTTTGTCTGGTGATTCCTAGTGTATCTAGTGTCCTGTTCAGGCTCTATAAATAAATGCTTGCTTGTGTATTGCACTTAGTCAGTACATAAAGTTGAATTTTGCTAACTGTAAGCCAGCAATTATAGATACAAAGTATAATCGATTTAGTCATCAGAGGCAGCAATGTTCTTGCTAAAAATAAACTGCTTGCATTGCATAATACCATCCACTTTTGATGTTAGAAATACCCTTTCTCATTGATGAAAGGTTTTAATTTGGGATTTGGGTAAATTGGAGTGAGGAGGGACAGTATCTTCACATTTGTTAAAGTGGGCATTGGACCATGTTCCTTTGGAGAATGCCAATTTAAAAAAAAAAAAATCTTACATTGCTGACAGAAGAATGCATTATACATCCCCAAGTGAATGGCATGCTCCAGTATGTATAAGTCAATGCATGTTTTCCAACCCATGGTATACAAACTGCATTTACATGAGTAAGAAGTAACACTTAAAATGGAAATATTGATCCGCTCTATTTCCACTCTGTGGTGTACTCAGTGGTATAGCTTTGGAGAGAGTCTGTTTTCTTCCATTGTTCTCTTCACATGAGCTATATGCTTCATTTGTCTTTGATTATATGAACCCAAGGCCAAAACAAGGTAGTGCTGGGAAGAGATAAAGAATTTCAGTGAATTCTGATACCAATCATCCATTCAGAAAAGTAACAATATACCGCATTCTTCTAAAAGGCAGTGCAAACAAGTGTAATCACTGAGATGAAAGGAAAATGGAGTTCACTTGCAAAGGGTCAAGAGTGTCAGAGGAAGATACTTTGGATTTCTGAAAGCTGATCAGATACTTGCAATACTTCCCATATTGACTGATTTTCTTACAGAAGGGAGAAAAGTACTATACGGCTAGCAAGGGGCAGTTTTGGATACAGGAAACGTATTTCTGTTACATCAAAGTTAGGAGAGGTTTGCTTGTTCATAAATACAGTCAGGGGCTAAAGCTGGTGGGACAGTTGAGGCAAACTGTGGTAGTGCTCTCATATCACCTCTATGTGGTCTTCTAGTGTAAGAGAAAGAGAGGTTATCATTTACGTCCATCAGCTTTAGCTAAGCCTTTGCTCCACTGATTTACTGCCTATTATAAAAGAGAATGCTAGAGTGTGTGAGTTAGAAGTCTTTTTTGTGAATCTTTGCATTTTTGGAGTAGTTTTAAAATAATGCGCTTGATGGTGAAGTATTTGAAAAAAGTAAACATAAATAAAGGCTTAATTTAGAACCTGTGTTTCTCTTGAGCTTTAACCACCTGCACCACTCAGGCAATTTCGGTTATTATATTGATATTGACTTGGAAGTACTTTTCTGAATTCAGGATGCTCAGTGTTTCCCGTTTCAAGGTCCTGTTTTCAGTTACATATAACTGTGCCAAAGAATAATCATTCAGTCTGAGATTTTCCATGTAACTTGCTTTAAAAAGGTTTTAAGAAAATTCCATCCAGGCATTTCTAAAACTGAGTCTAGGTTAAAAAAATGTTTCACTGTGATAATTTTTAACTTTTTCATTGAGTTTTACTGTGTCTGCACTTTGAAGCAACAGCTAGAAACAGAACAAGTGGATAACTGTTGCTCTGGTGCCAGGGCAATGCCTTTTACTTTTATAAGCTTTTCAAAAATCTCAGTTGGCATGTGCTCAGTTGAGAGTTTTAAGAGTTTGGCAGCTCTGTCTCCTGTAGTTTCTTGATTCTCCAGTCTCAGTTTTTAGACACTTCTTAGCATTGATGTCTGAAGTTTCTCTTAGGGGTGCTGCTGGGTGTTCACTTGAGAGCAGGGAGCTCATCTGCTTTTCCCTGTCTGTATTCTTCCAGGGAGAGGAAAACAAGGCAGGTGAAAGAAGGTTTTCTGAATTGCAGTCTCCCTGCAGTCTTTTTTTTGAGATTCCTTGCACCACACTGTCATAGCTCAACTATATTTAAAGTGATCAGTATCACTGGACTTAGCAGATAGGTCAAATCAATAGCCTGGGTACCATGCTAGTCATAACTGCCTGCATTAACCTAAGATCTAAGACGTAAGAATCTACGAACCTAAGTCACAGTTGGTTCTAAAACTGGCAACTGAACTAAGGTTTTTGTTGCTGTTGCTTCATGGTGTTGTCCCTCAGCAGACTGTGCCTACTGTCTTTTAGGTGGTCCCATTTCATTCCTCCTCTGGAGAAAGCGCAATGAGGGATGTGATTCAGGTATCTCTCGAGGGTTTTCAACTTAGACAGTCATCATTATCAACCTGCAGCTGGGCAATTGATTGTTTTCTTTTTAGCATTTAAGTTTTTCTGTCTCTGGGAAAAGCACAACAGTCTTTGGAATCTGCCAGCACTATGTGCACTGCAGATAAGACACAGGTACACCAGAACATCATTGCTAGTGGATATATGACTGCTTATCCTGCTGTTCATCTACAGGAATTTATCTGCTGCGTCATATCACAACTTGTCTGTATTTTATCCTTAAAAACAATATAAAGATAATACAAAAGATGTTTGTAGGCAATGCAAATGCCTTCAAGCACTGACTCATGAAAAGACTAGGATGCATTGAAGAAACTATGGAGATGATGCAAAAAACATAAACTAAGAGACATAAAGTAGAGCCAGACAAACAGATAAAGATGATGTTGTACAGGCAAATGCTTTTACTTTGAAAAGATGTTCAAAAAGCTATTGCTTTGCATGGAAAAATCTGATATTGTAGAATTTGTGGGTTTGATGTGTTTAAGATTAATATGTTTAAAATAATGAGTGATGTATTGAAGTTACTTAATGACTGTCGAAATGGACGGATCCAATGTGTCTCCACAGTGAAACTTGACAAATACCAGGACACTTCAGACTGTAATTAGTTTAAATTATGTGTTCCTAATGAGTATTAATCAGGAATTTGTTTTCAGATGTGTATCAATGCTCTGTGTCCTGTACCTAAATTAAGCGATTAATGGAAAAAGTGGAGGAATAAGACAATTTGTGTAAAAGGCTACTAACAGCAATTTTTGATCCTTCGATATTTTCCCAAAATTTCATTAATTGCACATCTCATTAGACAGAGGTCTGTTGCATATGCTGTTAACACTACTAATAACTGACCTTTGACTTACAGTATTTTCAGTTGCCATTAAGTTTTTTAAGGGATTGTCATCTTCAGCCAGTCATGGTTTAAGTTCAATACAAATCAGAAATTAGCAGGAGAAATGGCAAATTTCTGACAATCAGTCTGGAACCCAGAAAAGAAGTGTGAGCAAAGAAGGAACTGAGAGCTAACTCTGAAGTAACCAAATGGTTTTGTTTGATATATTTGTTGAATTAACAATGGTTTGCCAGGTCAGAACAAGAAAAGACTACTAGAGCAGAAACTTCAGTTACATTTGCAGGGAAAGAGCTATGTGCTGATCAGCAAGCACATGATATTCTTTACTTTTCTGCAGGAACTTAACAGGGTTATTTGCAGAATATATGAAAATTAGAACCTCTAAGGGTGTCTGACACATCAAAAACATGTTTTGTATGTCCATGTGCATGCATGACTGGATTGTTAAACACTGGGTCCATTTTTATATCTTCTTATTTTCAGGAAGGGTATGGTTATGGTGTAGACTATTCAGACACCTAAGCACAGAATAAACCCAACAATTAGAGGCTGTCTTTGTGTCTCATCCCTCTTAAAGTTCTGTGCTGCAACAGGCATCTTCACACTCACTATGCAACCTGGGAAAGAAGAATGTCTCCCATTAACATAGCTAATATTCTTGTCCATGGGGCTCTATATTGGAGTCATTAGGACAGGTAGTAGCGTTGTGGATCTCATGGGACAATTTGGCTGATTTGTAATTGATGAGAATGTGTGAATAAACCAGGCAACTATTTCTTATGTTTTGTTTATAAATTTATCATAAAGCCCTTAAGGGTGGCATTATGCAGAAGTTAGCGAGGAAAATGATCTCCTACTGCTCTGCAAAACACCTAGGGTACAGAGACTTCTTTTCATGGCAATAATTATCCACGTCTGTTCTCCCACAGCCAAGATTTCAAAAGAAGGCTATTTGATACTTCCAAATTGAATGGTGATCCTCTTCTTAATCCACCCTGTGACATTGTGTTTTTCCATGATTCTCTGGAGAAAAGTTTATTGTATTCTTCCAACATTTCTCATCAGACTCTGCTGTTCTGGCAAGAAATATTTTTTCAGATATCCCACCTTTGTCATGGTCAAAGTGCTGGTTATGAAGATAATGTAGCAATCATTATTCCTATTGCTAACCATATCATTTTGCTAAAAAACCCCAAATAAACAAAACAAACCCAAACTTTCACCCTATTTTTTATTGCACATTTTTGCTAATTTTGCACCAAGTATTTATTCTGAACAATTGTTTTTGGTACAGTATCATTATGCAAAAGGATAGAGCCTGAATTATTTGCTATTTCCAGGGTTAACCCAATTGTCACTAGGGAGACTACTTGTGGAATGAAGAAATCAGATTTGGCCAAAAATGATGATTTACTATTTCTAAGCAGCCTGCTTAAATATACTGTTAAGTCTCAAATGAATATTACTGTAATGTAATTTAATATATCTGTCCTATTTCATTTTTTCTCATTTACCTTGTTTCATAAACTTTTTGAGAAGACTTAAAGAAGAGGGCTGTACCTTAGAGTATAACGATTGGTTAAGGACACGACATTCATTACTTTTTGGCTGCTATACAAGCACTTTTGTATGTAATTGTTCTCACTTCTGCTTATTCTGGTTTGATTTTGAGTATTGTCTGGTATGTGTAATCCCAAGACAATTTCAGATGAGACATTGAAAAAAAAATTCTGGAAGGAAATTGCCTATTTTTTGAAATCAATCCATTACCAAGCAGTTAGTACTGCTCTTGTTAATGCATTTGTTCATTTCAAGATGTTTAGCCATTAATTCTTCTGAGATTAATCCAGTGGTAAATCAATTAACATCAGTGACATCTTGTCTGGATCTGGGGCCCACATGGCCAGCAAACAACTGTTTACTCACTTAGGATCCAACTTTGACATGTTTTACAAATATTTGACCAATTCTGTGATTTTTCCAGATGCTTTAAAACTGGCTGCTAGACTATCTTGTTTAAAAAAACAGAAAAAAAATCCCTATTCTTTCTCCAAATGAACTGCTATTCTGACATCATTCCAATTTCTTTCATTTTTCTTTTTTTATTTCTTTTTTCTTTTTTGTTTAATTTTCTGCAAAAAAAATATAGGCAAATAGTTGCAAACCTATTTTATTTCAAAGGACATGTCTCCTGTAGAGCAAAAATTTCAATCTGGCAGTAGCCCAATTCTTAATATAGTGAAGGTCCTAAATAGGGTACAGACATTGATTTGATATTGTTATGCTGTTCGATCTCTTAAATATAAATATGCCCAAACTGCCATTCCTTGATAACAAAACATAAAAATCTTATGAACTAACCAGTAAGCAAGTAGATTTGGAGGTTGCGTAAGAGACAGACTGATTTAACTATATGCTATGTCATGTGTGTCCTGGAAGTCAGACCTTTGATCAAGGTTTTCTGCCCCAGAAATTCTTACATTATTTTTTATGATTAGTTAGGGATAGTAGATACACCAGCGAATGGCTCACAATTTTGGGGTTTAGAAGTAAACCATGATTCTGAGACATAATCTTATTTGTTGAATGAGCAACTAAGTCCAATACTGACAGGTTAGTATTATCAAGTGAAGAAAGCTCTATCTTCAGATCCTTCATGTAGGCATAGTTAGAACCACCGTCATTCCTCTTTAAATAAACAGTTGAGTGTGCCCTACCTTGAATCTCTCCTCTAGAAGCCGAGAGGAGTATTTTAGTGCTGTATTTTTCACCAGTAGCATGGACAGTTTGCTTTATAGAATAACAGATTGTTTAGATTCCAGATCATAAAGAATGAAGCTCTTGGGATTCCTGGAGGTCTTCCTGAAGGCTTGAAACATGTTTTTCTAAGACTTCACACAGACTCCCAGTGAAATTCCTGAGCTGGTATAAAATCATATTGATTTTTTTTTTTAAGCATGTTACGTGACTGTCCAAGCATACCCTATCTTACAAGCCTTTAATGTGCCTTACATTCCATGACAACTTTTTTCTTTTTTTTTTTCCAGTCATTTTTACCAGCTCAGCTGTATAAACAATTACTGTCATTCTAGTCCAACTGTCTAGTGTGAGAAATTCCACTTTACAAAAAGAAATGTATCTATGGTATATTAATGCTTTAATAAATTCTCAGGGACAGCTCTCCCTAAAATAACAGACTAATTTAAGTACGGGAATACCCTTATATCTTGTAGACAAAAACAAAGAGAAATGGAATGGCCATGAATTGATAGAGCTTGTAAGAAATCACAAAAAATTCTGGCTACAATTAATAGGAGGTTCACTTAAAAATCATCTTCCTTCTTCAGATTATTCCGTTTCCTATTTCAACAACAAGCATAGACAGGCCTTTCTGTGTTGACTCTAGGATACATGGTGCTTCCTGTGGTGTCCCAGCTGTAGGTAAGAAGGTGCTAAGCTACATCAGCATATCCGTGGTCCGTGCACACCCACTGGGAAATGTTCTGCAATGGAGCAGATACACTCAGAATTAAAATCACATTACTGCAAAGGAAACAGAAAAATATGTCTAGTTAAATGATTTGGTCACTGTCTTTGCATTATTCCTTACAATCTTCTTACATTAAAGGAGTCTGATGTTTTGAGGAAACTCCTGTTTTCAAGCATATGCATTAAAAGTCTATTGGAAAGTAAAATGTGTAAAAATCAGTTATATGTGAGTGAATGTCCAAGTTCGTCTCTTATGTATGGAATTACAGACCATGGTTCTGAAATTCATTTTAATTTTCAGTAATGCCAGCAACACAAGTGAGCTTCCATTGGTTAATACCCTTGAATATATGTCTACATGCCAAAGAGGATATGTTAGGAGCAGGTTTTTCTATAAAGAAGTTGACTGCAGGTTTGTAATAACTTCTGCATCCCTACTGCCTTCTCCTAAAGCTGCAGCTTGTGGAAGCTGAAATTTGTGACCTGAAAACCCAAATCAATGCATTTCGTCTGAAAAAGAAAGTGCTTATTTTTTAATAGGTTACACATGTATTCACTGATTGCTTCCTAATAGCTTGATTTCAGCTCACAGGATAAGCAGGATTCTACTTCTGTATTTAAGCGCCATAACGCACTGATACTCAGGTGTTTCCAAAAAGATATTCTTGTGGCAAAACAAGTTCTGGAAGATGTGAAAAAATGTGTGCAGGGTGCAAATTCACACAGCATTCATTTGCGTGTATCAAACAGGAGATGAGATTTTTCTGTATCTTCCATTGTCAGGGAGACTTACAGAAGAACAAGATTTTTCTGTGTTTGTTATTACCTTGTGTCTGCTTCCCAAAGAAATTTCTAGTAACTTGGCTGTGTCAGTTTAAGAGTGTAGAATCACTGCATGTGATGTCAGTGTCCCACTCACTCAGAAAGTCACCCACTTTGGACTGATCACACATGGACTGACCTTCCACACACTCTTATGATGGAGTTTCTACCTGCAAGTGGAAGCAGAGCCCAAGTATCATGCCTTGAAGAATAAATGTACAGAATAAGTCACTTGTCTACCAGCCCAAGTGACTTCTTGGTCTTCAAGACACAAGAGTGTGTGTTAAGGAACTGAACTAAGGTTTCCCAGAGTTTCAATGACTGCCTAGTCTGGACAGTGTAGACAGCCAATGCTGGGTCTGATAAACTTCATTCTTATGAATTCTTATGTCTTCATCATTACAACCGAGTGGAGCTGAGTTGTGCCAGTGTGTGCAATACAGGCAGATGATACTGTGAGAATGATACTGAGTGACTGGTGTTCTGCACTGCAATACTTTTTTCCTCTTCATTATTTAGTGACTCAGTTTATCATTCTCACTACTAAAGTGCATTTTTAAATGTAATACTATATTTCTTCTTAGAGATCATAGAAAAACTGAGGAACTGGAAGAAGAAAAAATAGCCCAATGATGGCCATGCACCTTTAGATTGTCTTCTAAGAAAATAAATTGTCCTTGGGCTGGATCGAAGAGAAACAAGAAAATTGTAATCCTTGAAGATTTGCTCTAGTCCTAAAAGATAAATGGGTATTAATGTCATAGTGAGGATGCAAATGGCATCTTCTTTCACCTTACCAGTGGACAGGTTATTAGGAATACCTTAAAGGAATACACATGTGTGCAATCAGGCACTTGCTCTGTAACTATTCAGATTCAATGCTGGCTGCTTGGTCTTCTTGAAGATACACATAGACCTTCAGTGAATTCCAAGACCAAGGGTAATAGACAAATTAATAACAACAAAGGCACCTGAAATAACTTTAGTAGTAGCAGAAAGTCTAAAGCAATTGCCATCTTGAACATGCAGTTAGTGAGATTTAGTAGAGTTTTTCAGCAAGCCAACATTTTGCTTTCTTTTCCTTTGCGCTGGTCAAGGTGGATAACGTACAGTCATGGTGGTTGAACGAATTGCCTCTGTCAAATGTAATCCTTCATCTTCCCTTAATTTTTAAATAATAGAATGTTATCATATATCATGATAGTCTGCTTAATGCAACCCCCTCCTCCCCCCAGCTTGCATAAATAATTTCCTGAAATAATTCTGTAAAATTAGGACAGTTCTTTTGAATGGAGCAAAGGAAAGCCAAGAAGAAAAACGAGGGTTGTTTTGGTTTGGATACTTTTTAGCTTACATGACCTTGTATCCCTGCATTCTGGTAAAATATGTCTGATCTGTGACTTTGTCTTTCCCCTTTTTCATAGTCCATTTCTGACCTGGAGAGACATACAGCATATTATTGTCAGGACTTCACGTGCAGGACATCTGAATGCTAACGACTGGAAAACCAATGCGGCTGGTTATAAGGGTGAGAGCTTCCTTTGTTCTTTGCCATCAGAGGCAACATCTTTTTTGATATTTTTGAGGAAGAAATAATCTCAAGTAGTTTGTTTGACTTTGTGTTGTGCATAGTTTTGAGACCTTTCAGGCTCAAACCAAAGGACTTACGTTATTTAAGGAAAACCTCTTAGAATGACTAGAAGCAAAAAATGGCAGCTACAAAGTGCATTGGCTAGGTCTCTAGTGCCTTTCAACCCTATTTCACACATTGCTTGCAGAAAACTAAGTAAATTGGTGGTTTTTTAATTTTTCCTGATATAGCTAATATTCTGATAAAATAGTCTAGAGTTGAAGATATGGCAATTTCTGTGTTCGGACCATGTTCACATTCAGAATTTTTGACAATTTTAAAATGACAAAACAGTATTTTCAAATTTTTATTTTATATGATTCACCCTACATTATTTATATTTAAGATTTCTGTGAGATTTAGGATAAAATCAAATCTTGAGCTATCCAGACTTTTAATGGGTCAGAAATCATACTCCTCAGTCAGCTGTGTTGTAGGTATTGTACTATTTGGTCAGCTTTAATGTAGGTTTCTAACGTTTTGTACAGTGTTGTCATTTTGTGTTAAAGCTGCATCTTTTTAACTTTTTTTCTCTTTTGTGATGCAAGCAGAGTTAAACATTTGTGCCATTAGATAAGATATATATTTTTAGTATGGGTTAAAACTGGACCTTGAATCCATACAATGTTATATTTCAACACGGATTGGCTTCTGATTCCCATTCACTAAATTCTTACTGCTTTCAGTTTGGATTGCATTAAAAAAAAAACAAAACCAAACACCCAGAATGGCTTATTTCTGGTTCTCTTTTCATGAGAATTCCACCCAAGACTGCAATATTTCTTTTAAGATGAGATTTGAACTGTTTTGTGCTAGGATCTCCTAAGAGAAGAATATAATATACAAGAACCATCAAACCTTTACCCTGTTTTCACTTTAAAACTGAAGCCTAGCTTTAATCTATTTCAGATCAAGGCACTGCTACCATATAGTATCTTTAATATATTGTTGTGACCTATGACATTTCTGCTGCAGTGGAATAGAAACAAAAAAAACCCCACCAAACTTTCATTTTTGGATCCAAACCAGGCTCTTATTACAGAGGACAGATTTAGAAATGGGTATTTGACTCTAACCCCCTCATCACAGGAAGGTACTGACATTCAAGAGCCTGGTTTTGTCCCATTTACAGGCGCATGCCCACACACATAACACATACAAAGTGAGAAATAGATACTTCTTTAATTGCAATAACTGTATAGTATTTGCTATTGTGAAACATTTCCTAGGATTAAAAAAAAAATAAATTGGTAGGGGACTGTGACTGTATTATCATTTTGTTGGAACTATCTGAAGTTCAAACAACACTTTTCAAGTAGCATAAAGTAGAGCATTTTTTTTTCTGTAACTCACTTCCAAAATTCTATATTTTTATGTTTTTTCACTTGTTGCCCAAGCGAGGCAAACACCCTGTGAGGCATTCCACAGCAGCTGTCACTCATGATCAAAGGAGAGGTCGCACTAACACACCAGCAGTAGCCACATTGGCAGCAGCACTTGCATTGTTGCACCACTGGAGCCTGTTTATTCTAAAGCCTTGGAGTAACACATTTTTCTATGCGTTGTAGCAGATAAACAGCAAGGAAAAGGGCTGAAAAAAGGTTTCTCTTCCACTTGAGCAAATTTGCTAACATAGATAAGCTTGACTGGAGGACTGGGATTCAGGAAATACAACTTGAGCTGGCAGAGCTCTGCTGTAGACTCCATGGTGGAATTGAAAAAGAGGAAGACAAACTAAGTGCTTCGACCTCTGTGGAGCTCAGGAATCAACCTTAACCCAAATAAAAGCACTAGTTTTAACTAAATTATTTTGGCAACTTAGGCTGAGCAAATGGTTCCAATAAAAATGCAGCTCTCTTTAAACCTCTGTTGGTTTTGGAAGAAGGAGAAGCAAAAGATTTAGATTAAATCACAACATCCAAACCTGAATTCAAAAGGAGTTTTGCACACCGCTGCTGGCAAGACTGAAACATTATTTTTTTTTACTATTGCACGTGGCAATATTTAGTATAATATTACACTATTATTCTTCACTGTTGCCAAGAGTAACAATTAAAGTATGGTTTTTCATAGATGAAGTACTCTGATCAGACTGAGTTCCTTAAGGAATTGTATCACAATTTTGTTGATGGCAAGACCCATATTTCTTCCACAGCATGTTCTTAACAAGGGAAAGGATGGAAGATTTATATTTTTTTTTAAAATTAACTAAAGCAAAGACAGTCACAAGAAACAATCTGCTTTTCTTCCATGCATACTGGGGAAGAAAGAAGGAAATGAGGAGAGAGAGACAGGCTTGCTTCTTTAGAAATGAGAACTGAAAGGGTGAAAACAACAAAAACTTGGAAGAACCTCTCACTCAACAAAGGGTCAGCAAGAGCTGGTAGTTGAAAGTGGGTCAGCATGCTTTTTCAGGGGGCTGTTTTGCTGGGCTGCATGGCAACCCTGATCCTCACTATAGTCCCTGGCAGTGTTTTGCCATTGCAGAACACGCAGAAGGAGCTCACAGATGTCATTGCTGGTTGCAAGACCTCCTTTTTTTTCCTGTCTTACATTCATAGAAAGAAAGATTAATTCATGAAGAACACTTGAGCCAGCTAGTGATTTGCTAAAGTAGTGCTCATTATTTGTTTAATTTTCTGGCAAGTAAACAGCATTCGTTAAATGCATGTCAATAGAATTAACACAGACATTGGCAAAAAAAATTTCTTGGTAATTTTTTAATTTATGTTTTGTTTTCAGCCAGCATGTATCTTTCCTCAGGAAATTATTACCTGGTAGTCTCAAAAAAAAACTCGTTTGGGGATATTCTCTGGTTAGTCATTTTAACATATAATTTGTCACTGGTTAAAGAGATATGCTCAATTTTGCTTCAAAATCATAGGTTTTTTCCTAATTAAAGCATCAAATTAATGGATTATATGGAAAAATACTAGAGAACATCTGTTTTTTGTGAGATATCAAAACTGTTGATCTGTTTTTGCTATGGCACATTGGTATGCAAAGGCTCTTTGTCCTGTCAGTTGTTTGGTCAACAACAGCACATGCAACTGCATTTATAAAAAGGGAATGCTGCATTAATGCTGACTTGTCTCTAGGTTGAAAGATACAGAATGAAACACTGCAGTTTTAAGAACAATGATCAAATCATCTGAACAATTCTTTATCTGTAAGTGAAGCTCCAAATGCTGTCAAATACTGCCTCTGGGGAAGCAGACCATTCATGATGAAGGAATTCTCTTAATTTGCAGAGAGATTTTTAGAGAGCATCCTTCACTCTTTCTGGCTCTAAAGGGTAGACAGTAACATTTCAGTACAGTGAAATGAGAAGTAACTGAAAGACAAAAGGAAATCAAAACTCTAGCCACCTTTTTTCATTTTCAGGCCATTCCTAGTCCCAGTGAGGTATTCTTCCTACAGAAACTGAGTTGTCTCATTTGCCGGGGAGTAACAGACTACCAGAGTTATGTCCCATCCCTTAAAGTTAGCCAAAGTATCTGCTGCTTCCAGTAGAAAGTGACCACTGCAGAGAATTGATAACAATGTAATTTAATATACAATTTAATATAAATGCTTAATAAAATATGCAATTTAATATAATTGCTTAATTACACTATTTAATAAAAACAGTGATTATTCTTTTTGTGAACAGAGCATTACCAGTCTGGGAGTGAGAAAGAGAAAAGACTCCTAGGTAGGAGACCTAGATTAGCGAGATTTAAATTCCTGTAGGTTGACCATTAACCAGACACAAATTTAGAGACCAGTAGGAAAATATTCACAACAGTGCCTACATTTCAGAAATGACAGATAAACTATTCATTAACAGCCTGCTGCATATTTTCAATAACTTTGAAATAATATTTTATAATCATTGTTAGAAGCTGGCATAGGACTTTGGAAAAAGAGCAAACATTGGTTAACAGTTATATCAACCAATTGAAGCTTTTCATCAATCAAAAGACCTTCCAATCTTGCAGATTCTAGTTGATATATTCACACACCATTAGCAGCCAATATCAACTCTGACCCATGCCTAATGCCCATACAAATGGTGCATACAGCAAATGAAACACGGGGTTTGAATTTGGCTGTTACAATATCACAGTTTTGGGTAGTTGGCAATCTGACACAGAACACATGCATTGGTCTTTGTAGAAGTAAGGAAGACCATACCCTATGCAAGCTAGACTAATGATTTTTTTGTGCATGAAAGATGAAGCTGATATTTTCCAGTAGACAACTTAGAATGCTGTTGGTAAGTTTCTTGACAAATTACTGATGAACATGGGCAAATGCAAGCTATTTCACACATGACTTGTTTCTCTCACTCTCCAAGGGCTACATTGGCTTGAGGCAATGTTTCCTTACAAGGATTACCCCTAGCGCCATGTTCTCTGGCCACCTGTGGTTTTCAGCAAGCCCATGGCTTCATTGCCAAGCTGTGACACAGAGCCATTTCTACAGCTCTGCACCACCCAGGGAATCTCCTTAAGTCAGATTTTGTGTCCAGATGCATTAGTCCCTGAAAAAGGCTCCAGCTCAGTAGTGCCATTCTCTACTGCGTAATAACATCAGAAGAAGAACCTGACATCTGGAATCCTATTTACCATATATTAAGCTACACAATTTTAAAGTTGTAGAAATTACATTTGTCAAGAAACAAGCATATAACATACCATTTTCAAATGTAAAGCACACAAACAAGAACATTACTAAGTAAGGTTTTTCATGTAGGCAGCAATGAAGTTGCAATGAGAAGTCCAAGGGCAATCAAAAGAGACTTCAGGGCCTTCGGATGACTGGCTAAGGGTTCAGGAGCACATTAACCCTGGTGGAATATGCAAGGGGAACATTTTCCTATTATAGAATTAATTTGGTTATCATTGCTGATGAATATGTGCTAGGGCACAATGTCCATCCCATCTAGGCGTGAGTATATATACCGTATTCAGCACTGCAAATGTATATGTAACAAACAGACAGTCCCAAGCACAAGCTAGGAAAAATGAGGCTACACTAACTTAAGAGTGAAAAGAATTATGACAGCTAATGAGAATTTCATAGAAACATATTAATGACTATTATATATGAAGATCTCATGCATCTTATGTCTGAACCTTTAACAACTGGTTAAGGAATCGGGAACACAAGTAGTGTTCTTGTTTATCCAGGAAGGTCGGACACTTGTCAACACGGAAATCTTAAAGTCCATTCCCATGTACTAAAAGAGGAGCCGAGCAGGGAAGCAGACCAGCCTGGCTGAACAGAGAACTTTGACTGGAACTCAGAGGAAAAAAAAAAAAAAAGTGTGTGACCTTCATAAGAAGGGGCAGGCAATTCAGGAGGACTACAAGGATGTCATGAGGTTATCCATGGAGACAATGAGAAGGGCCAAAGCCCAACTAGAACTTAATTTGTCTACTGCAGTAAAAGACAATAAAAATGTTTCTATAAAAGCATTAGCAACAAAGGGAGAGCAATGGAGAATCTCCATCCTCTATTGGATGGAGTGGGAAACATAATGAAAAAGGATGAGGAAAAGGCTGAGGTATTTAATGCCTTCTTTGCTTCAGTCTTTTATGGTAAGAACAGTTGTTCTCAAGGTAGCCCCTCTGAGCTGGAAGACAGGGAGTCTATAGGGCCACAGGGGATCCACCAAAGAGTACTGGGGAAACTGGCAGAAGTGCTCACCGGGCCACTTTCCATCATTTATCATCAGTCCTGGCTAACTGGGGAAGTCCCAGTTGACTGGAGGCTAGAAAATGTGATGTCCATCTACAAGAAGGACCAAAACCAGATCTGGGGAACTACAGGCCTGTCAGTCTGACCTCGGTGCTGGGGAAGGTTATGGATCAGATCGTCTTGGGTGTCGTCATGTGGCATATGCAACACAACCAGGTGATCAAGCCCAGTCAGCATGAGTTTATGAGAGGCAGGTCCTGGTTGACTAACCTTATGTCCTACTATGACAAGGTGACCTGCTTAGGGGACGAGGGAAAGGGAAAGGCTGTGGATGTTGTTTACCTGGACTTTAGTAAAACCTTTGACACCATTTGCCACAGCATTCTCCTTCAGAAACTGGCTGCTTACAGCTTGGACGAGCATACTGTTCACTGAGTAAAAGGTGGTGAGATGTATGGGCCCATAGAGTTGCAGTGAATGGAGTTAAATCCAGTTTTCGGCCAGCTACAAGTGCTTGTGTGACTGAGCCCAGGGTTCAGGAGTGGGGCCAGTTCTGTTTAACACCTTTATCAATGATCTGTATAAGGGGATCAACTGCACCCTCAGTAAGTTTGCAGATGACACCAAATTGGCTGAGTGTTGACTTGCTTGAGGGTAGAAAGGCTCTACAGAGGGATCTGGACAGGCTGGGTCGGTGGTCTGTGGTCAATTGTATGAAGTTCAACAAGACCAAGTGCCGGGTCCTGCACTTGGGTCGCAACAACTCCATGCAGCACTTCGGGCTTGGGGAAGAGTGGCTGTAGAGCTGCCTGGCAAAAAAGGACCTGGGGGTGTTGGTCAACAGCCAGCTAAATATGAGCTAGCAGTGTGCCCAGGTGGCCAAGAAGGCCAGCAGCATCCTGGCTTGTATCAGAAATAGTGTCACAAGAAGGACTAGGGAAGTGATTGTCCCCTGTATTCAGCAGTGGTGGGGCCACCTCTTGAGTACTGTGTTCAGTTTTGGACCCCTCACTACAAGAAAGACATTGAGGGGAGCATGTCAAAGATGCACAACGAAGCTGGTGACAGGTCTAGAGAACAAGTCTTATGAGGAGTGGCTGAGACAACTGTTGTTATTTAGACTGAAGAAAGGAGGCTGAGGGGAGACCTTATTGCTCTCTACAACTGTCAGAAAGGAGGTTTTAGCCAGATGGGGGTCAACTTCTTTTCCCAGGTAACAAACGATAATATGAGAGGAAACAATATAAAGTTGCACCAGGGGAGATTTAGACTGGATATTAGGAAAAAATTATTCACCAAAATGGCTGTCAAGCATTGGAACAGGCTGCCCAGAGAAGTGATTGAGTGACCATCCCTGGAGGTATTTAAAAGCCACCTAGATGTGGCCCTTAGGGACACAGTTTAGTGGTGGATTTGGCAGTGCTAGGTTTATGGTTGAACTTGATGATATTAAAGGCCTCTTCCAACCTGAATAATTCCATGATTCTAAGTGGGCAGCTGACAGCAAGAGTTCTGGAAAAGCAAATGTATTTTTGGAAAAGACAAGCTAGCCATGTGTATATGACCAAGTCTCCAACAGATTGGTGGATATAAAGTCTGAGAGAGATGCTGGCACTCACTCACATAGATAGGCATTAGTTTTATACTAGATGAACTGGTTGGATTACTCCAAACACTTTTTCCCTTGTAGCCTGTACTTTGAAGTTGTTTGAAGTCAGAGCAGCATTTAGTTTAACACCAGGAAAGAAGAGAAGCAAACCAGTTATAATTAATAGCTAGTCTAACAGTGAGTGGAAGTGCCTCCTCCAGCAGTGACAGAACATGTATGATAGGAAAAAGTCTATGTACCCAGGAATCTCAAACCACATTTAGATATCATACGAATCACATAGTCAATACCATAACCTTTATTATCACTACATATAGAAAACATTGCGTAGTTAGAAAAAATATTGGAGGTGGGATTTGGAAATCTAAACTAGTTGAGGAAAAGTGGAGTAAAAACATGCGTTTTTTAGGAACGAATTTAAAGTGATTGTCTTTTTATTGTATGGTCACTGCAGCCGTTCTAGATGGCTCTGTTTCCTTCCCACATGCAACAATTCAGCTCACAGCCATAAATAAAGTTTTCTTAAATGTAATATTAAAATTGCATTAGGAATTTTTCAGTTGTATATGTTGAGCCAAATTGCCAGGTATCTTAACTCTGCTAGCCTTGAGTGAGACTTAAAAATCTCCTTGGGATTTGGGGAAGGTAACTGGAAAATATATTGAATTCTGCAGCCTAGATCATGGCTATTGGATTTATGTTTTTTCCTCTAGCACAAATTGAAATCCAAACAATGTTGCTTCCAATTGAAAGACATTTAAGATCTGTATAGTTCCAGAGACGAAGATGCACAAAGGAGGAGAGGGGTTGTGTCAGAGAAGCCAGGGAGGTGGCGTTACTTCTCCTAGCCTCACACTCTTCATTATCAAAGCTTCTCATTACTCATCAGCTCTGCAGCACCCACTTTTCTGCTGGCTCTGAAAAGCAACGTATGGAGCTGTGAGTGTAAAACAGAGTCTAAGCAGACACTTCAGGACGGTGCTGGGATATATAAAGAAAAGTAGACTGACATTTTGTGTTTCAGTTGGTTGATTTTCTAGGGTCATATATTGGGAGTCAAACTTACATGTGTTATAATATGTAAATTAAATGGCTCCAAAGCAGGAGTAACAGCAGGCAAAACACAAAATTAGGCTTTAAATTTCTATTATAATAGCACTCAGAACTGTCACACCAAACCATGATCTGCATAGCAGACAAAGAATTTAAAAAGATAGTGTCTCTGGTCACAACTGACAGACTTGATGTCCATCTGTCCTAGATATAAAACCCTGGGCAATTACTATGCTCTGCAGCTCCTAGTATTCCAAACATTGCCAAGTGGACTGACAGCACTAACAGGATGCACACCATGGGAATGATAACCTTTGACATTATTTTTTTTTAAGAAGCCCAGCTCAGACCTTCAGCAAAACTTTGCAAAGGACTGGGGAGCAGGGGGAAAGGGGAGGGATAGAGTCTTCCCCTTAGGGACTCCTCATAACTTAAGAGTCTGCCACTCCGTGTGAAATGTAGATTTCCATTTTGCAGTAATAAGAAACAGGATCATTAAAAAGTGAATGATAAAATGATGCAATTCTCCAAAGCAGAATGCTTTAATTGTAGACAATGAAGACTGCATTTTAAAAGAAGAGTCTTTAAAAGTTATATGCATTTGGATCACCTTTTTATATACTCACTATTGAAGCAGTACGCTTGTGAGAATGTTCTAGACAAACATCTAGCCATACCTGTACACATCCATGGCAATAGTGAACATTCTCTGCATGGGGTAGTTCTGTCTTTTTCAAAAGGCAAGCACCCACCTTTGAGAACACCAAAGCTCTTCATTGCTGTTGCATGGCTATAGTGCATTTCAGTAATTACAGAACTGGCCATTGTTTTATTATCAGTGTGTCCGCTTTAGTGGAACGAGGATTCAGGCCACTTAGGAAGCAGATGACACCATCTACTATGCAGTATTCTAAGCACTTAGAGCATCCTGTCAGGATGCAGAACATCTAGTAATAATAATAGGGAAAAGTAAGGGCCTACATAGGACACTTCAGATCAGTTTGATGCCTGAAGTTGTTTATAACTGTACCACTTTTTCCCTTAAGAAAAATAAGCTACTGGAGGCTTGCTTTTAAGTCAGGGGATGTAGGAATTCACCCACAAGGTCTATTACCAGCATTACTGGTCAGCTATCTGCAAAGACTTGGCTTATTGTTTAACTTTTTACTTCAGGTTACTGATCATGATCTACTACTGAGCTCTTTGGAAGTAGTGTGAGTCAACTTAATTAATAATTTCTTTGCTTTGGGGTGAGGTTGGTATGGTTTTAATTCTAAAATGCACTATCATTATTGTTAGATAATTTGCAAAACACTTTGTTATGACTTTCTGCATAGTTGTGTATATCCCTCATCTACCGAAACATGCTGCAGCCCTATGCTCACTCAGGAATTAGTCTAAGTGTAAACATCCCTCTGGAGCACTGACATTCAGAACAGACACAGCCTTGGTGCAAGACAGAACAAGAAGGATGTTCTGCATCATGTGTCTGATACACCTGACAGCACAGAAATGCTATATTTGAGTCTCCTGCTAACGATCTGTCAGCATTTCCACTTAACAGTGCCTTTGACTCATCTGTCATCATCTGTTCTGAGATGAAGCCTAGCATAGCGCTCTCACCAAAGGTGTTTTTATTGTTTGATAGGGTGAAATGACATTTGGCTGCTTTTGAGTCATTGGGGAATTCTGATAGTACCTCTGAGGGTAAATTTGCTCCTAATAGAGGAAATGAGTACATTTCTTAAAAGGTGTTCCTTGGTGTAGTCACAAAATGGCTTTTTTTGTTTAAAAAAGCCTTGCGAGTGGCCATGTTTTTCAATGGATCTTTGCTTTTTGGAAAAAGAAATCCAGTACAAAAAGACTATCACTAGTTAAAAAGATATAACTTCTATTACTGTATATGATTCTTAGCCAACTTTATTTTGGCAAACTTTTTTCTCCTTTCTAAATGTACATAATCCTCGGATTTATTCCATTCACATAAGCTGGCTCGTTTCAAGCAATATAAATGAATGTCTTCAGTAGAGGCTATATGATTTACAGCCAAATGCTGCTGCAGAGAAGCAGCAGCTTGTCTGTCTTAGCAATCACCAGGCAGCAGAAATCAGGTTTTCTGTTTCTATCACAACTCTGCTCCTTCAGAGGCAGAGAAGTAAACCAGGCTTCCTGGTCACTCTGCTGAGGCTTTCAGCAAGACTCACTGGTATTTTACTCTGGGGAGAATGTCCTCATACGCAGGGAACAGTAGATACCATATGTTCTGAGGACTGCAGTAACCTGGTTTACTCATACCTAAACAAACTCTGAGATGTAAATTTGGAGCTGACATAGGTCTTGCTGCAGGCACGGGAGAACTTGGCATGGCTGTGCTGGGTGCACATGGGTGCTCACTGCTGACCAGGGACATGGGGTGGCTGAATCCCAAAGCCTTCTGCCTGGAGGCTGCTAACACTCATGAGAAGGGGAGGTATTTGGGTGGTACTTGCTGACAATACTAGTAGAGCGTGACTGATCAGACTTTACCAGAGTTAGGTTGATGGTTGGACTAGATGATCTTAAAGGTCCCTTTCCAACCTAGACAATTCTATGATTCTGTGATGCCCCCTAAGTGTTTTTATTTTGCTCTTAGTCCTTTTTGTCAACCAGTGTCAGTGCTTAGTAACAACATGTGCTCTAAATTCCTGAAGTAGATAAATAGTGCCAGGATGTGAATGCAAATGTGACCTTGGATTTAATTCCTTAATTTCCTTAAATTCTTTAAATTCCAAAATTTAAGATGGTGTGTTTTAGGGCTATTTTTAAGTGGCTGCAAAGTCTCATAGCAGGTGATGCGGTGGCAGCGTTGCATACAGAAGCTATTCACAAAGGTGCACTGGCTGCTGGAAGTTTAGCTTCTACTAGCTACCCTGCTAGTGTTCCTGGGCAATCTATATTTTGTTTTATCAAAGAATAGGAGTTTTTTGGCAGACAGAAAAAAAAGTGAAATCCAGAGGACTGACCTATTTTGTCAAAATCAAATCTATTATCAGGTAAATCCACAGTTAGTATATGATTGAAGAAATTATTTACAATCATACAAAAATCAAAAACTAACATAAACACAACAGGAAGCTCAATGAAAGCAATTTTTTAAGTATCCTGTTAGCACCTTTCTGAAAACAAAAATAGTCAGAGGACTGGAACCACTCTTCTATGAAGAAAGGCTTAGAGATTTGGGGTTGTTCAGCCTGGAGAAGAGGAGGCTCCAGGGGAACCTTATTGTGACCTTTCAGTATATAAAGGGGGCTTATAAGAAAGATGGAGAGAGACTTTTTACCAAGGCCTGTAGTGACAAGACAGGGGATGATAGTTTTAGACAGAAAGGGAGTAGACTTTTTTATGATGAGAGTAATGAGACACTGGAACAAGACCCAGAGAAGTTGTGGATGCCCCATCCCTGGAAGCGTTCAAGGTCAGGTTGGACAGGGCTTTGTGCAACCTGATATAGTAAGATGTCCCTGCCCATGGCAGGGAGGTTGGAGCAGATGAACTTTACTTTAAAGGACCCTTCCAACCTGAATCATCTTGTGTTTCTATGCTTCTATGGTATAGGGGGCCTTCAGTTTCTCATTGTGCATCTTTATAGCTCCCACTTTTATGAAAAATCTATTGGACAACTTTCTGTCCTTCGAATCCTTCTCTGGTCTGATGGTAAGAGTAAAAACTCAATCTTCTACCATCCCTGCTGAGTCTTTAAAAATACCTGGATTTAAGGGAATTCTGTGGGGAAGGAGAACTGAGTTTGCCACTTGCTATGTCTTTAAGTAGAAAAAATGAGTGGTTGTTCTGTGTAGAATATAAAAATACAAATAATATGCTTAATCTAAAAAGCATGAGGGAGTTGGTTTTACAAGCAAGAATAAAAAAGAATGCTCTTGCACAGTTACATTATTGGCTTGTAGAGCAGTTATGTGATTCAGAAATCACATCCAGTTATCACAGATTACTGGTCATAGCTTGACACAAAATGGGAATATCACTGAAACAAGATGAAGTCTCATTCAAGATTAATGTTCTCTTAGTTAGGACATGCCAAAACAAAATTAAAATAGTTCAAGCCATGTGCCATCATAACATTTCTCTTTTTTAGTCCCTTAATTTTCTTTAGACAATTGTCTTTCCTGGTTGAAGCATTTTGATATCCTAAGCAAGCAACAGAAACTTAAAGTAATACAGAATTAGAGTTTTATATTTGCAAATAAAATGTGAAATATGAAAGATATACTGGTGTAGATCAGTTTGAAGTATTTATAGGATGAGAGTAATTCAAGGGTCTCACATACACTAGTCTTGCTAAGCAACATTTAAGAAAACCACAGTATAGGGGGCATTTTAGACTGGTGTTTTGTTAGTCTCATTTTGGATGAGACTGGATCAAGATCCTAAAGCAGCATAAATGAATTTCATAATAATTTGTATATCAAATATCTGAATTGAGTTTAGGGAAGCTGCATATTCCTCATTTGACAAACAAGTTATTACCATTTCTGTCCTTATGATATAGTATTTGATATGTGTATACAAAATATTTATATTTCCAATGCTGCTTTCACAGTATAGAAAACTAAATGCCAAAAATATAGTAGGAGAAAATATTCTGGAATGTTCTTTGTCAGGTGAGTAAAATAGGAAGGGAAGCTTATCATCTAAGCTACTGATGAGACATTTTGATGACAAAATGGAACTGCAGCCTAACAAATCTACTTAAGCTGCAATGAGGCACTGGAAATGCTGTGTTTTCCTTGTCTGGGCACAGTTTTCCTGGAGTCTGCATGATTCTGTGTTATGATTTATCAACAGCAGCCATTCGTATTTCTCTTAGTCAAGTAGAATATATATGCTGCCTTTAGATTTGGGGGTAGCTTTACATACTCTTTGTATATAAATGAGAAAGTTATTGAATTTTCAATAGGGGTTTCAGACAAAAACAAAGGGATTATGAAAAAGCTGGGGAAGTCTATCCAGCAGCTGAGCAGGCCTTGATTTCATGGTGCGCTAGTAGAGGAATTGCTCCAGGGATAAATAAATGGACTTTAGACCCAAGAAATGTTATTTTCTTTAATGATAAGAAGAGTAAAGAGATCAGCCAAAACACAATATTTACTTTGTGTTGCAGGAGACAAGTTTTCTCTGAGATTTGTCCTGCATCTGTAAAACTCTGTGTATGCCTGTGATTTTGCAGAAATTGGAATGAATCAGTTTGCATTGCTGCAGGAGTAGAGAGAGGATTCAAGGACACTTCTGCCCATGGATGTGTTGATCACAAAATCACAGCTTTCAGCCCTTTAGCTCAACAAGAAAAACAGGCTGCTCCTTAATTGCCAGCTTACATTGCACCACCTTCACATTCCTATCCTGTCTCTGAAAGGCAGATATCTTCTCATGAAACAGTCCTATACCCCCTCTGACACGCTCAGTGACTCCTAGCAACAACTGAGCCCAGCAGCAATTCACAGCAGTGATAATGTAGAGCACATGAAGTGGGTATGCGCAAGGTCCTGGGGCATTTCACACTTGCAGTCAGCTTATCTCACTCTGCAATCATCAGTACCTTTCAAATATTGCTTTCCTATCTGGGTTAGCAGAAGTGAGTTCAGTACCATTCTCATACAAATCAGTGGTAGTTCCAGATGTTTCCCAGAAGACATTTATGGCCCCACGTGGACCATTAAAGTCATTTTTAACCTCTGGAAGAGGCACCCTGGCATAGAGTTCACAGCAGTACTAGCGTATACACAGATGAAGGTGCACAATTTGAAGGCAGTAGGAAAGAAAATCTGCTTTATTCTCTAAGACACAGGGGATCAACTACTTCTGTTAACTCTGTGATTCTTCCCTAAATTGCTGTTATTTAGTCTTTGAAAATTATGGGCCTCTGCTGCTACCTGCAGCTGCTAACCAACCCAGTGGATCAAGGGCTTTGAAGTGCAAAGGTTGCAGACAGCCAAATGTCAGCTGCCTGGAAGCTTCCCACATGGAAGGACTTAGGAGCACCCCTGACTGCCAGGAAGTTTTTATTTCAATGGGAAGGCCTTTCAAGGAAAAAATGCACTTCTGTTTCAGCTGTGGAAAAAAAGAAAAACCAGCAGGTACAAAACTTCTCACTCCCATCTCTGCGCTCATGCAAGAGAGTGAAGGAACTGAGAGCTAACTCTGAAGTAACCAAATGGTTTTGTTTGATATATTTGTTGAATTAACAATGGTTTGCCAGGTCAGAACAAGAAAAGACTACTAGAGCAGAAACTTCAGTTACATTTGCAGGGAAAGAGCTATGTGCTGATCAGCAAGCACATGATATTCTTTACTTTTCTGCAGGAACTTAACAGGGTTATTTGCAGAATATATGAAAATTAGAACCTCTAAGGGTGTCTGACACATCAAAAACATGTTTTGTATGTCCATGTGCATGCATGACTGGATTGTTAAACACTGGGTCCATTTTTATATCTTCTTATTTTCAGGAAGGGTATGGTTATGGTGTAGACTATTCAGACACCTAAGCACAGAATAAACCCAACAATTAGAGGCTGTCTTTGTGTCTCATCCCTCTTAAAGTTCTGTGCTGCAACAGGCATCTTCACACTCACTATGCAACCTGGGAAAGAAGAATGTCTCCCATTAACATAGCTAATATTCTTGTCCATGGGGCTCTATATTGGAGTCATTAGGACAGGTAGTAGCGTTGTGGATCTCATGGGACAATTTGGCTGATTTGTAATTGATGAGAATGTGTGAATAAACCAGGCAACTATTTCTTATGTTTTGTTTATAAATTTATCATAAAGCCCTTAAGGGTGGCATTATGCAGAAGTTAGCGAGGAAAATGATCTCCTACTGCTCTGCAAAACACCTAGGGTACAGAGACTTCTTTTCATGGCAATAATTATCCACGTCTGTTCTCCCACAGCCAAGATTTCAAAAGAAGGCTATTTGATACTTCCAAATTGAATGGTGATCCTCTTCTTAATCCACCCTGTGACATTGTGTTTTTCCATGATTCTCTGGAGAAAAGTTTATTGTATTCTTCCAACATTTCTCATCAGACTCTGCTGTTCTGGCAAGAAATATTTTTTCAGATATCCCACCTTTGTCATGGTCAAAGTGCTGGTTATGAAGATAATGTAGCAATCATTATTCCTATTGCTAACCATATCATTTTGCTAAAAAACCCCAAATAAACAAAACAAACCCAAACTTTCACCCTATTTTTTATTGCACATTTTTGCTAATTTTGCACCAAGTATTTATTCTGAACAATTGTTTTTGGTACAGTATCATTATGCAAAAGGATAGAGCCTGAATTATTTGCTATTTCCAGGGTTAACCCAATTGTCACTAGGGAGACTACTTGTGGAATGAAGAAATCAGATTTGGCCAAAAATGATGATTTACTATTTCTAAGCAGCCTGCTTAAATATACTGTTAAGTCTCAAATGAATATTACTGTAATGTAATTTAATATATCTGTCCTATTTCATTTTTTCTCATTTACCTTGTTTCATAAACTTTTTGAGAAGACTTAAAGAAGAGGGCTGTACCTTAGAGTATAACGATTGGTTAAGGACACGACATTCATTACTTTTTGGCTGCTATACAAGCACTTTTGTATGTAATTGTTCTCACTTCTGCTTATTCTGGTTTGATTTTGAGTATTGTCTGGTATGTGTAATCCCAAGACAATTTCAGATGAGACATTGAAAAAAAAATTCTGGAAGGAAATTGCCTATTTTTTGAAATCAATCCATTACCAAGCAGTTAGTACTGCTCTTGTTAATGCATTTGTTCATTTCAAGATGTTTAGCCATTAATTCTTCTGAGATTAATCCAGTGGTAAATCAATTAACATCAGTGACATCTTGTCTGGATCTGGGGCCCACATGGCCAGCAAACAACTGTTTACTCACTTAGGATCCAACTTTGACATGTTTTACAAATATTTGACCAATTCTGTGATTTTTCCAGATGCTTTAAAACTGGCTGCTAGACTATCTTGTTTAAAAAAACAGAAAAAAAATCCCTATTCTTTCTCCAAATGAACTGCTATTCTGACATCATTCCAATTTCTTTCATTTTTCTTTTTTTATTTCTTTTTTCTTTTTTGTTTAATTTTCTGCAAAAAAAATATAGGCAAATAGTTGCAAACCTATTTTATTTCAAAGGACATGTCTCCTGTAGAGCAAAAATTTCAATCTGGCAGTAGCCCAATTCTTAATATAGTGAAGGTCCTAAATAGGGTACAGACATTGATTTGATATTGTTATGCTGTTCGATCTCTTAAATATAAATATGCCCAAACTGCCATTCCTTGATAACAAAACATAAAAATCTTATGAACTAACCAGTAAGCAAGTAGATTTGGAGGTTGCGTAAGAGACAGACTGATTTAACTATATGCTATGTCATGTGTGTCCTGGAAGTCAGACCTTTGATCAAGGTTTTCTGCCCCAGAAATTCTTACATTATTTTTTATGATTAGTTAGGGATAGTAGATACACCAGCGAATGGCTCACAATTTTGGGGTTTAGAAGTAAACCATGATTCTGAGACATAATCTTATTTGTTGAATGAGCAACTAAGTCCAATACTGACAGGTTAGTATTATCAAGTGAAGAAAGCTCTATCTTCAGATCCTTCATGTAGGCATAGTTAGAACCACCGTCATTCCTCTTTAAATAAACAGTTGAGTGTGCCCTACCTTGAATCTCTCCTCTAGAAGCCGAGAGGAGTATTTTAGTGCTGTATTTTTCACCAGTAGCATGGACAGTTTGCTTTATAGAATAACAGATTGTTTAGATTCCAGATCATAAAGAATGAAGCTCTTGGGATTCCTGGAGGTCTTCCTGAAGGCTTGAAACATGTTTTTCTAAGACTTCACACAGACTCCCAGTGAAATTCCTGAGCTGGTATAAAATCATATTGATTTTTTTTTTTAAGCATGTTACGTGACTGTCCAAGCATACCCTATCTTACAAGCCTTTAATGTGCCTTACATTCCATGACAACTTTTTTCTTTTTTTTTTTCCAGTCATTTTTACCAGCTCAGCTGTATAAACAATTACTGTCATTCTAGTCCAACTGTCTAGTGTGAGAAATTCCACTTTACAAAAAGAAATGTATCTATGGTATATTAATGCTTTAATAAATTCTCAGGGACAGCTCTCCCTAAAATAACAGACTAATTTAAGTACGGGAATACCCTTATATCTTGTAGACAAAAACAAAGAGAAATGGAATGGCCATGAATTGATAGAGCTTGTAAGAAATCACAAAAAATTCTGGCTACAATTAATAGGAGGTTCACTTAAAAATCATCTTCCTTCTTCAGATTATTCCGTTTCCTATTTCAACAACAAGCATAGACAGGCCTTTCTGTGTTGACTCTAGGATACATGGTGCTTCCTGTGGTGTCCCAGCTGTAGGTAAGAAGGTGCTAAGCTACATCAGCATATCCGTGGTCCGTGCACACCCACTGGGAAATGTTCTGCAATGGAGCAGATACACTCAGAATTAAAATCACATTACTGCAAAGGAAACAGAAAAATATGTCTAGTTAAATGATTTGGTCACTGTCTTTGCATTATTCCTTACAATCTTCTTACATTAAAGGAGTCTGATGTTTTGAGGAAACTCCTGTTTTCAAGCATATGCATTAAAAGTCTATTGGAAAGTAAAATGTGTAAAAATCAGTTATATGTGAGTGAATGTCCAAGTTCGTCTCTTATGTATGGAATTACAGACCATGGTTCTGAAATTCATTTTAATTTTCAGTAATGCCAGCAACACAAGTGAGCTTCCATTGGTTAATACCCTTGAATATATGTCTACATGCCAAAGAGGATATGTTAGGAGCAGGTTTTTCTATAAAGAAGTTGACTGCAGGTTTGTAATAACTTCTGCATCCCTACTGCCTTCTCCTAAAGCTGCAGCTTGTGGAAGCTGAAATTTGTGACCTGAAAACCCAAATCAATGCATTTCGTCTGAAAAAGAAAGTGCTTATTTTTTAATAGGTTACACATGTATTCACTGATTGCTTCCTAATAGCTTGATTTCAGCTCACAGGATAAGCAGGATTCTACTTCTGTATTTAAGCGCCATAACGCACTGATACTCAGGTGTTTCCAAAAAGATATTCTTGTGGCAAAACAAGTTCTGGAAGATGTGAAAAAATGTGTGCAGGGTGCAAATTCACACAGCATTCATTTGCGTGTATCAAACAGGAGATGAGATTTTTCTGTATCTTCCATTGTCAGGGAGACTTACAGAAGAACAAGATTTTTCTGTGTTTGTTATTACCTTGTGTCTGCTTCCCAAAGAAATTTCTAGTAACTTGGCTGTGTCAGTTTAAGAGTGTAGAATCACTGCATGTGATGTCAGTGTCCCACTCACTCAGAAAGTCACCCACTTTGGACTGATCACACATGGACTGACCTTCCACACACTCTTATGATGGAGTTTCTACCTGCAAGTGGAAGCAGAGCCCAAGTATCATGCCTTGAAGAATAAATGTACAGAATAAGTCACTTGTCTACCAGCCCAAGTGACTTCTTGGTCTTCAAGACACAAGAGTGTGTGTTAAGGAACTGAACTAAGGTTTCCCAGAGTTTCAATGACTGCCTAGTCTGGACAGTGTAGACAGCCAATGCTGGGTCTGATAAACTTCATTCTTATGAATTCTTATGTCTTCATCATTACAACCGAGTGGAGCTGAGTTGTGCCAGTGTGTGCAATACAGGCAGATGATACTGTGAGAATGATACTGAGTGACTGGTGTTCTGCACTGCAATACTTTTTTCCTCTTCATTATTTAGTGACTCAGTTTATCATTCTCACTACTAAAGTGCATTTTTAAATGTAATACTATATTTCTTCTTAGAGATCATAGAAAAACTGAGGAACTGGAAGAAGAAAAAATAGCCCAATGATGGCCATGCACCTTTAGATTGTCTTCTAAGAAAATAAATTGTCCTTGGGCTGGATCGAAGAGAAACAAGAAAATTGTAATCCTTGAAGATTTGCTCTAGTCCTAAAAGATAAATGGGTATTAATGTCATAGTGAGGATGCAAATGGCATCTTCTTTCACCTTACCAGTGGACAGGTTATTAGGAATACCTTAAAGGAATACACATGTGTGCAATCAGGCACTTGCTCTGTAACTATTCAGATTCAATGCTGGCTGCTTGGTCTTCTTGAAGATACACATAGACCTTCAGTGAATTCCAAGACCAAGGGTAATAGACAAATTAATAACAACAAAGGCACCTGAAATAACTTTAGTAGTAGCAGAAAGTCTAAAGCAATTGCCATCTTGAACATGCAGTTAGTGAGATTTAGTAGAGTTTTTCAGCAAGCCAACATTTTGCTTTCTTTTCCTTTGCGCTGGTCAAGGTGGATAACGTACAGTCATGGTGGTTGAACGAATTGCCTCTGTCAAATGTAATCCTTCATCTTCCCTTAATTTTTAAATAATAGAATGTTATCATATATCATGATAGTCTGCTTAATGCAACCCCCTCCTCCCCCCAGCTTGCATAAATAATTTCCTGAAATAATTCTGTAAAATTAGGACAGTTCTTTTGAATGGAGCAAAGGAAAGCCAAGAAGAAAAACGAGGGTTGTTTTGGTTTGGATACTTTTTAGCTTACATGACCTTGTATCCCTGCATTCTGGTAAAATATGTCTGATCTGTGACTTTGTCTTTCCCCTTTTTCATAGTCCATTTCTGACCTGGAGAGACATACAGCATATTATTGTCAGGACTTCACGTGCAGGACATCTGAATGCTAACGACTGGAAAACCAATGCGGCTGGTTATAAGGGTGAGAGCTTCCTTTGTTCTTTGCCATCAGAGGCAACATCTTTTTTGATATTTTTGAGGAAGAAATAATCTCAAGTAGTTTGTTTGACTTTGTGTTGTGCATAGTTTTGAGACCTTTCAGGCTCAAACCAAAGGACTTACGTTATTTAAGGAAAACCTCTTAGAATGACTAGAAGCAAAAAATGGCAGCTACAAAGTGCATTGGCTAGGTCTCTAGTGCCTTTCAACCCTATTTCACACATTGCTTGCAGAAAACTAAGTAAATTGGTGGTTTTTTAATTTTTCCTGATATAGCTAATATTCTGATAAAATAGTCTAGAGTTGAAGATATGGCAATTTCTGTGTTCGGACCATGTTCACATTCAGAATTTTTGACAATTTTAAAATGACAAAACAGTATTTTCAAATTTTTATTTTATATGATTCACCCTACATTATTTATATTTAAGATTTCTGTGAGATTTAGGATAAAATCAAATCTTGAGCTATCCAGACTTTTAATGGGTCAGAAATCATACTCCTCAGTCAGCTGTGTTGTAGGTATTGTACTATTTGGTCAGCTTTAATGTAGGTTTCTAACGTTTTGTACAGTGTTGTCATTTTGTGTTAAAGCTGCATCTTTTTAACTTTTTTTCTCTTTTGTGATGCAAGCAGAGTTAAACATTTGTGCCATTAGATAAGATATATATTTTTAGTATGGGTTAAAACTGGACCTTGAATCCATACAATGTTATATTTCAACACGGATTGGCTTCTGATTCCCATTCACTAAATTCTTACTGCTTTCAGTTTGGATTGCATTAAAAAAAAAACAAAACCAAACACCCAGAATGGCTTATTTCTGGTTCTCTTTTCATGAGAATTCCACCCAAGACTGCAATATTTCTTTTAAGATGAGATTTGAACTGTTTTGTGCTAGGATCTCCTAAGAGAAGAATATAATATACAAGAACCATCAAACCTTTACCCTGTTTTCACTTTAAAACTGAAGCCTAGCTTTAATCTATTTCAGATCAAGGCACTGCTACCATATAGTATCTTTAATATATTGTTGTGACCTATGACATTTCTGCTGCAGTGGAATAGAAACAAAAAAAACCCCACCAAACTTTCATTTTTGGATCCAAACCAGGCTCTTATTACAGAGGACAGATTTAGAAATGGGTATTTGACTCTAACCCCCTCATCACAGGAAGGTACTGACATTCAAGAGCCTGGTTTTGTCCCATTTACAGGCGCATGCCCACACACATAACACATACAAAGTGAGAAATAGATACTTCTTTAATTGCAATAACTGTATAGTATTTGCTATTGTGAAACATTTCCTAGGATTAAAAAAAAAATAAATTGGTAGGGGACTGTGACTGTATTATCATTTTGTTGGAACTATCTGAAGTTCAAACAACACTTTTCAAGTAGCATAAAGTAGAGCATTTTTTTTTCTGTAACTCACTTCCAAAATTCTATATTTTTATGTTTTTTCACTTGTTGCCCAAGCGAGGCAAACACCCTGTGAGGCATTCCACAGCAGCTGTCACTCATGATCAAAGGAGAGGTCGCACTAACACACCAGCAGTAGCCACATTGGCAGCAGCACTTGCATTGTTGCACCACTGGAGCCTGTTTATTCTAAAGCCTTGGAGTAACACATTTTTCTATGCGTTGTAGCAGATAAACAGCAAGGAAAAGGGCTGAAAAAAGGTTTCTCTTCCACTTGAGCAAATTTGCTAACATAGATAAGCTTGACTGGAGGACTGGGATTCAGGAAATACAACTTGAGCTGGCAGAGCTCTGCTGTAGACTCCATGGTGGAATTGAAAAAGAGGAAGACAAACTAAGTGCTTCGACCTCTGTGGAGCTCAGGAATCAACCTTAACCCAAATAAAAGCACTAGTTTTAACTAAATTATTTTGGCAACTTAGGCTGAGCAAATGGTTCCAATAAAAATGCAGCTCTCTTTAAACCTCTGTTGGTTTTGGAAGAAGGAGAAGCAAAAGATTTAGATTAAATCACAACATCCAAACCTGAATTCAAAAGGAGTTTTGCACACCGCTGCTGGCAAGACTGAAACATTATTTTTTTTTACTATTGCACGTGGCAATATTTAGTATAATATTACACTATTATTCTTCACTGTTGCCAAGAGTAACAATTAAAGTATGGTTTTTCATAGATGAAGTACTCTGATCAGACTGAGTTCCTTAAGGAATTGTATCACAATTTTGTTGATGGCAAGACCCATATTTCTTCCACAGCATGTTCTTAACAAGGGAAAGGATGGAAGATTTATATTTTTTTTTAAAATTAACTAAAGCAAAGACAGTCACAAGAAACAATCTGCTTTTCTTCCATGCATACTGGGGAAGAAAGAAGGAAATGAGGAGAGAGAGACAGGCTTGCTTCTTTAGAAATGAGAACTGAAAGGGTGAAAACAACAAAAACTTGGAAGAACCTCTCACTCAACAAAGGGTCAGCAAGAGCTGGTAGTTGAAAGTGGGTCAGCATGCTTTTTCAGGGGGCTGTTTTGCTGGGCTGCATGGCAACCCTGATCCTCACTATAGTCCCTGGCAGTGTTTTGCCATTGCAGAACACGCAGAAGGAGCTCACAGATGTCATTGCTGGTTGCAAGACCTCCTTTTTTTTCCTGTCTTACATTCATAGAAAGAAAGATTAATTCATGAAGAACACTTGAGCCAGCTAGTGATTTGCTAAAGTAGTGCTCATTATTTGTTTAATTTTCTGGCAAGTAAACAGCATTCGTTAAATGCATGTCAATAGAATTAACACAGACATTGGCAAAAAAAATTTCTTGGTAATTTTTTAATTTATGTTTTGTTTTCAGCCAGCATGTATCTTTCCTCAGGAAATTATTACCTGGTAGTCTCAAAAAAAAACTCGTTTGGGGATATTCTCTGGTTAGTCATTTTAACATATAATTTGTCACTGGTTAAAGAGATATGCTCAATTTTGCTTCAAAATCATAGGTTTTTTCCTAATTAAAGCATCAAATTAATGGATTATATGGAAAAATACTAGAGAACATCTGTTTTTTGTGAGATATCAAAACTGTTGATCTGTTTTTGCTATGGCACATTGGTATGCAAAGGCTCTTTGTCCTGTCAGTTGTTTGGTCAACAACAGCACATGCAACTGCATTTATAAAAAGGGAATGCTGCATTAATGCTGACTTGTCTCTAGGTTGAAAGATACAGAATGAAACACTGCAGTTTTAAGAACAATGATCAAATCATCTGAACAATTCTTTATCTGTAAGTGAAGCTCCAAATGCTGTCAAATACTGCCTCTGGGGAAGCAGACCATTCATGATGAAGGAATTCTCTTAATTTGCAGAGAGATTTTTAGAGAGCATCCTTCACTCTTTCTGGCTCTAAAGGGTAGACAGTAACATTTCAGTACAGTGAAATGAGAAGTAACTGAAAGACAAAAGGAAATCAAAACTCTAGCCACCTTTTTTCATTTTCAGGCCATTCCTAGTCCCAGTGAGGTATTCTTCCTACAGAAACTGAGTTGTCTCATTTGCCGGGGAGTAACAGACTACCAGAGTTATGTCCCATCCCTTAAAGTTAGCCAAAGTATCTGCTGCTTCCAGTAGAAAGTGACCACTGCAGAGAATTGATAACAATGTAATTTAATATACAATTTAATATAAATGCTTAATAAAATATGCAATTTAATATAATTGCTTAATTACACTATTTAATAAAAACAGTGATTATTCTTTTTGTGAACAGAGCATTACCAGTCTGGGAGTGAGAAAGAGAAAAGACTCCTAGGTAGGAGACCTAGATTAGCGAGATTTAAATTCCTGTAGGTTGACCATTAACCAGACACAAATTTAGAGACCAGTAGGAAAATATTCACAACAGTGCCTACATTTCAGAAATGACAGATAAACTATTCATTAACAGCCTGCTGCATATTTTCAATAACTTTGAAATAATATTTTATAATCATTGTTAGAAGCTGGCATAGGACTTTGGAAAAAGAGCAAACATTGGTTAACAGTTATATCAACCAATTGAAGCTTTTCATCAATCAAAAGACCTTCCAATCTTGCAGATTCTAGTTGATATATTCACACACCATTAGCAGCCAATATCAACTCTGACCCATGCCTAATGCCCATACAAATGGTGCATACAGCAAATGAAACACGGGGTTTGAATTTGGCTGTTACAATATCACAGTTTTGGGTAGTTGGCAATCTGACACAGAACACATGCATTGGTCTTTGTAGAAGTAAGGAAGACCATACCCTATGCAAGCTAGACTAATGATTTTTTTGTGCATGAAAGATGAAGCTGATATTTTCCAGTAGACAACTTAGAATGCTGTTGGTAAGTTTCTTGACAAATTACTGATGAACATGGGCAAATGCAAGCTATTTCACACATGACTTGTTTCTCTCACTCTCCAAGGGCTACATTGGCTTGAGGCAATGTTTCCTTACAAGGATTACCCCTAGCGCCATGTTCTCTGGCCACCTGTGGTTTTCAGCAAGCCCATGGCTTCATTGCCAAGCTGTGACACAGAGCCATTTCTACAGCTCTGCACCACCCAGGGAATCTCCTTAAGTCAGATTTTGTGTCCAGATGCATTAGTCCCTGAAAAAGGCTCCAGCTCAGTAGTGCCATTCTCTACTGCGTAATAACATCAGAAGAAGAACCTGACATCTGGAATCCTATTTACCATATATTAAGCTACACAATTTTAAAGTTGTAGAAATTACATTTGTCAAGAAACAAGCATATAACATACCATTTTCAAATGTAAAGCACACAAACAAGAACATTACTAAGTAAGGTTTTTCATGTAGGCAGCAATGAAGTTGCAATGAGAAGTCCAAGGGCAATCAAAAGAGACTTCAGGGCCTTCGGATGACTGGCTAAGGGTTCAGGAGCACATTAACCCTGGTGGAATATGCAAGGGGAACATTTTCCTATTATAGAATTAATTTGGTTATCATTGCTGATGAATATGTGCTAGGGCACAATGTCCATCCCATCTAGGCGTGAGTATATATACCGTATTCAGCACTGCAAATGTATATGTAACAAACAGACAGTCCCAAGCACAAGCTAGGAAAAATGAGGCTACACTAACTTAAGAGTGAAAAGAATTATGACAGCTAATGAGAATTTCATAGAAACATATTAATGACTATTATATATGAAGATCTCATGCATCTTATGTCTGAACCTTTAACAACTGGTTAAGGAATCGGGAACACAAGTAGTGTTCTTGTTTATCCAGGAAGGTCGGACACTTGTCAACACGGAAATCTTAAAGTCCATTCCCATGTACTAAAAGAGGAGCCGAGCAGGGAAGCAGACCAGCCTGGCTGAACAGAGAACTTTGACTGGAACTCAGAGGAAAAAAAAAAAAAAAGTGTGTGACCTTCATAAGAAGGGGCAGGCAATTCAGGAGGACTACAAGGATGTCATGAGGTTATCCATGGAGACAATGAGAAGGGCCAAAGCCCAACTAGAACTTAATTTGTCTACTGCAGTAAAAGACAATAAAAATGTTTCTATAAAAGCATTAGCAACAAAGGGAGAGCAATGGAGAATCTCCATCCTCTATTGGATGGAGTGGGAAACATAATGAAAAAGGATGAGGAAAAGGCTGAGGTATTTAATGCCTTCTTTGCTTCAGTCTTTTATGGTAAGAACAGTTGTTCTCAAGGTAGCCCCTCTGAGCTGGAAGACAGGGAGTCTATAGGGCCACAGGGGATCCACCAAAGAGTACTGGGGAAACTGGCAGAAGTGCTCACCGGGCCACTTTCCATCATTTATCATCAGTCCTGGCTAACTGGGGAAGTCCCAGTTGACTGGAGGCTAGAAAATGTGATGTCCATCTACAAGAAGGACCAAAACCAGATCTGGGGAACTACAGGCCTGTCAGTCTGACCTCGGTGCTGGGGAAGGTTATGGATCAGATCGTCTTGGGTGTCGTCATGTGGCATATGCAACACAACCAGGTGATCAAGCCCAGTCAGCATGAGTTTATGAGAGGCAGGTCCTGGTTGACTAACCTTATGTCCTACTATGACAAGGTGACCTGCTTAGGGGACGAGGGAAAGGGAAAGGCTGTGGATGTTGTTTACCTGGACTTTAGTAAAACCTTTGACACCATTTGCCACAGCATTCTCCTTCAGAAACTGGCTGCTTACAGCTTGGACGAGCATACTGTTCACTGAGTAAAAGGTGGTGAGATGTATGGGCCCATAGAGTTGCAGTGAATGGAGTTAAATCCAGTTTTCGGCCAGCTACAAGTGCTTGTGTGACTGAGCCCAGGGTTCAGGAGTGGGGCCAGTTCTGTTTAACACCTTTATCAATGATCTGTATAAGGGGATCAACTGCACCCTCAGTAAGTTTGCAGATGACACCAAATTGGCTGAGTGTTGACTTGCTTGAGGGTAGAAAGGCTCTACAGAGGGATCTGGACAGGCTGGGTCGGTGGTCTGTGGTCAATTGTATGAAGTTCAACAAGACCAAGTGCCGGGTCCTGCACTTGGGTCGCAACAACTCCATGCAGCACTTCGGGCTTGGGGAAGAGTGGCTGTAGAGCTGCCTGGCAAAAAAGGACCTGGGGGTGTTGGTCAACAGCCAGCTAAATATGAGCTAGCAGTGTGCCCAGGTGGCCAAGAAGGCCAGCAGCATCCTGGCTTGTATCAGAAATAGTGTCACAAGAAGGACTAGGGAAGTGATTGTCCCCTGTATTCAGCAGTGGTGGGGCCACCTCTTGAGTACTGTGTTCAGTTTTGGACCCCTCACTACAAGAAAGACATTGAGGGGAGCATGTCAAAGATGCACAACGAAGCTGGTGACAGGTCTAGAGAACAAGTCTTATGAGGAGTGGCTGAGACAACTGTTGTTATTTAGACTGAAGAAAGGAGGCTGAGGGGAGACCTTATTGCTCTCTACAACTGTCAGAAAGGAGGTTTTAGCCAGATGGGGGTCAACTTCTTTTCCCAGGTAACAAACGATAATATGAGAGGAAACAATATAAAGTTGCACCAGGGGAGATTTAGACTGGATATTAGGAAAAAATTATTCACCAAAATGGCTGTCAAGCATTGGAACAGGCTGCCCAGAGAAGTGATTGAGTGACCATCCCTGGAGGTATTTAAAAGCCACCTAGATGTGGCCCTTAGGGACACAGTTTAGTGGTGGATTTGGCAGTGCTAGGTTTATGGTTGAACTTGATGATATTAAAGGCCTCTTCCAACCTGAATAATTCCATGATTCTAAGTGGGCAGCTGACAGCAAGAGTTCTGGAAAAGCAAATGTATTTTTGGAAAAGACAAGCTAGCCATGTGTATATGACCAAGTCTCCAACAGATTGGTGGATATAAAGTCTGAGAGAGATGCTGGCACTCACTCACATAGATAGGCATTAGTTTTATACTAGATGAACTGGTTGGATTACTCCAAACACTTTTTCCCTTGTAGCCTGTACTTTGAAGTTGTTTGAAGTCAGAGCAGCATTTAGTTTAACACCAGGAAAGAAGAGAAGCAAACCAGTTATAATTAATAGCTAGTCTAACAGTGAGTGGAAGTGCCTCCTCCAGCAGTGACAGAACATGTATGATAGGAAAAAGTCTATGTACCCAGGAATCTCAAACCACATTTAGATATCATACGAATCACATAGTCAATACCATAACCTTTATTATCACTACATATAGAAAACATTGCGTAGTTAGAAAAAATATTGGAGGTGGGATTTGGAAATCTAAACTAGTTGAGGAAAAGTGGAGTAAAAACATGCGTTTTTTAGGAACGAATTTAAAGTGATTGTCTTTTTATTGTATGGTCACTGCAGCCGTTCTAGATGGCTCTGTTTCCTTCCCACATGCAACAATTCAGCTCACAGCCATAAATAAAGTTTTCTTAAATGTAATATTAAAATTGCATTAGGAATTTTTCAGTTGTATATGTTGAGCCAAATTGCCAGGTATCTTAACTCTGCTAGCCTTGAGTGAGACTTAAAAATCTCCTTGGGATTTGGGGAAGGTAACTGGAAAATATATTGAATTCTGCAGCCTAGATCATGGCTATTGGATTTATGTTTTTTCCTCTAGCACAAATTGAAATCCAAACAATGTTGCTTCCAATTGAAAGACATTTAAGATCTGTATAGTTCCAGAGACGAAGATGCACAAAGGAGGAGAGGGGTTGTGTCAGAGAAGCCAGGGAGGTGGCGTTACTTCTCCTAGCCTCACACTCTTCATTATCAAAGCTTCTCATTACTCATCAGCTCTGCAGCACCCACTTTTCTGCTGGCTCTGAAAAGCAACGTATGGAGCTGTGAGTGTAAAACAGAGTCTAAGCAGACACTTCAGGACGGTGCTGGGATATATAAAGAAAAGTAGACTGACATTTTGTGTTTCAGTTGGTTGATTTTCTAGGGTCATATATTGGGAGTCAAACTTACATGTGTTATAATATGTAAATTAAATGGCTCCAAAGCAGGAGTAACAGCAGGCAAAACACAAAATTAGGCTTTAAATTTCTATTATAATAGCACTCAGAACTGTCACACCAAACCATGATCTGCATAGCAGACAAAGAATTTAAAAAGATAGTGTCTCTGGTCACAACTGACAGACTTGATGTCCATCTGTCCTAGATATAAAACCCTGGGCAATTACTATGCTCTGCAGCTCCTAGTATTCCAAACATTGCCAAGTGGACTGACAGCACTAACAGGATGCACACCATGGGAATGATAACCTTTGACATTATTTTTTTTTAAGAAGCCCAGCTCAGACCTTCAGCAAAACTTTGCAAAGGACTGGGGAGCAGGGGGAAAGGGGAGGGATAGAGTCTTCCCCTTAGGGACTCCTCATAACTTAAGAGTCTGCCACTCCGTGTGAAATGTAGATTTCCATTTTGCAGTAATAAGAAACAGGATCATTAAAAAGTGAATGATAAAATGATGCAATTCTCCAAAGCAGAATGCTTTAATTGTAGACAATGAAGACTGCATTTTAAAAGAAGAGTCTTTAAAAGTTATATGCATTTGGATCACCTTTTTATATACTCACTATTGAAGCAGTACGCTTGTGAGAATGTTCTAGACAAACATCTAGCCATACCTGTACACATCCATGGCAATAGTGAACATTCTCTGCATGGGGTAGTTCTGTCTTTTTCAAAAGGCAAGCACCCACCTTTGAGAACACCAAAGCTCTTCATTGCTGTTGCATGGCTATAGTGCATTTCAGTAATTACAGAACTGGCCATTGTTTTATTATCAGTGTGTCCGCTTTAGTGGAACGAGGATTCAGGCCACTTAGGAAGCAGATGACACCATCTACTATGCAGTATTCTAAGCACTTAGAGCATCCTGTCAGGATGCAGAACATCTAGTAATAATAATAGGGAAAAGTAAGGGCCTACATAGGACACTTCAGATCAGTTTGATGCCTGAAGTTGTTTATAACTGTACCACTTTTTCCCTTAAGAAAAATAAGCTACTGGAGGCTTGCTTTTAAGTCAGGGGATGTAGGAATTCACCCACAAGGTCTATTACCAGCATTACTGGTCAGCTATCTGCAAAGACTTGGCTTATTGTTTAACTTTTTACTTCAGGTTACTGATCATGATCTACTACTGAGCTCTTTGGAAGTAGTGTGAGTCAACTTAATTAATAATTTCTTTGCTTTGGGGTGAGGTTGGTATGGTTTTAATTCTAAAATGCACTATCATTATTGTTAGATAATTTGCAAAACACTTTGTTATGACTTTCTGCATAGTTGTGTATATCCCTCATCTACCGAAACATGCTGCAGCCCTATGCTCACTCAGGAATTAGTCTAAGTGTAAACATCCCTCTGGAGCACTGACATTCAGAACAGACACAGCCTTGGTGCAAGACAGAACAAGAAGGATGTTCTGCATCATGTGTCTGATACACCTGACAGCACAGAAATGCTATATTTGAGTCTCCTGCTAACGATCTGTCAGCATTTCCACTTAACAGTGCCTTTGACTCATCTGTCATCATCTGTTCTGAGATGAAGCCTAGCATAGCGCTCTCACCAAAGGTGTTTTTATTGTTTGATAGGGTGAAATGACATTTGGCTGCTTTTGAGTCATTGGGGAATTCTGATAGTACCTCTGAGGGTAAATTTGCTCCTAATAGAGGAAATGAGTACATTTCTTAAAAGGTGTTCCTTGGTGTAGTCACAAAATGGCTTTTTTTGTTTAAAAAAGCCTTGCGAGTGGCCATGTTTTTCAATGGATCTTTGCTTTTTGGAAAAAGAAATCCAGTACAAAAAGACTATCACTAGTTAAAAAGATATAACTTCTATTACTGTATATGATTCTTAGCCAACTTTATTTTGGCAAACTTTTTTCTCCTTTCTAAATGTACATAATCCTCGGATTTATTCCATTCACATAAGCTGGCTCGTTTCAAGCAATATAAATGAATGTCTTCAGTAGAGGCTATATGATTTACAGCCAAATGCTGCTGCAGAGAAGCAGCAGCTTGTCTGTCTTAGCAATCACCAGGCAGCAGAAATCAGGTTTTCTGTTTCTATCACAACTCTGCTCCTTCAGAGGCAGAGAAGTAAACCAGGCTTCCTGGTCACTCTGCTGAGGCTTTCAGCAAGACTCACTGGTATTTTACTCTGGGGAGAATGTCCTCATACGCAGGGAACAGTAGATACCATATGTTCTGAGGACTGCAGTAACCTGGTTTACTCATACCTAAACAAACTCTGAGATGTAAATTTGGAGCTGACATAGGTCTTGCTGCAGGCACGGGAGAACTTGGCATGGCTGTGCTGGGTGCACATGGGTGCTCACTGCTGACCAGGGACATGGGGTGGCTGAATCCCAAAGCCTTCTGCCTGGAGGCTGCTAACACTCATGAGAAGGGGAGGTATTTGGGTGGTACTTGCTGACAATACTAGTAGAGCGTGACTGATCAGACTTTACCAGAGTTAGGTTGATGGTTGGACTAGATGATCTTAAAGGTCCCTTTCCAACCTAGACAATTCTATGATTCTGTGATGCCCCCTAAGTGTTTTTATTTTGCTCTTAGTCCTTTTTGTCAACCAGTGTCAGTGCTTAGTAACAACATGTGCTCTAAATTCCTGAAGTAGATAAATAGTGCCAGGATGTGAATGCAAATGTGACCTTGGATTTAATTCCTTAATTTCCTTAAATTCTTTAAATTCCAAAATTTAAGATGGTGTGTTTTAGGGCTATTTTTAAGTGGCTGCAAAGTCTCATAGCAGGTGATGCGGTGGCAGCGTTGCATACAGAAGCTATTCACAAAGGTGCACTGGCTGCTGGAAGTTTAGCTTCTACTAGCTACCCTGCTAGTGTTCCTGGGCAATCTATATTTTGTTTTATCAAAGAATAGGAGTTTTTTGGCAGACAGAAAAAAAAGTGAAATCCAGAGGACTGACCTATTTTGTCAAAATCAAATCTATTATCAGGTAAATCCACAGTTAGTATATGATTGAAGAAATTATTTACAATCATACAAAAATCAAAAACTAACATAAACACAACAGGAAGCTCAATGAAAGCAATTTTTTAAGTATCCTGTTAGCACCTTTCTGAAAACAAAAATAGTCAGAGGACTGGAACCACTCTTCTATGAAGAAAGGCTTAGAGATTTGGGGTTGTTCAGCCTGGAGAAGAGGAGGCTCCAGGGGAACCTTATTGTGACCTTTCAGTATATAAAGGGGGCTTATAAGAAAGATGGAGAGAGACTTTTTACCAAGGCCTGTAGTGACAAGACAGGGGATGATAGTTTTAGACAGAAAGGGAGTAGACTTTTTTATGATGAGAGTAATGAGACACTGGAACAAGACCCAGAGAAGTTGTGGATGCCCCATCCCTGGAAGCGTTCAAGGTCAGGTTGGACAGGGCTTTGTGCAACCTGATATAGTAAGATGTCCCTGCCCATGGCAGGGAGGTTGGAGCAGATGAACTTTACTTTAAAGGACCCTTCCAACCTGAATCATCTTGTGTTTCTATGCTTCTATGGTATAGGGGGCCTTCAGTTTCTCATTGTGCATCTTTATAGCTCCCACTTTTATGAAAAATCTATTGGACAACTTTCTGTCCTTCGAATCCTTCTCTGGTCTGATGGTAAGAGTAAAAACTCAATCTTCTACCATCCCTGCTGAGTCTTTAAAAATACCTGGATTTAAGGGAATTCTGTGGGGAAGGAGAACTGAGTTTGCCACTTGCTATGTCTTTAAGTAGAAAAAATGAGTGGTTGTTCTGTGTAGAATATAAAAATACAAATAATATGCTTAATCTAAAAAGCATGAGGGAGTTGGTTTTACAAGCAAGAATAAAAAAGAATGCTCTTGCACAGTTACATTATTGGCTTGTAGAGCAGTTATGTGATTCAGAAATCACATCCAGTTATCACAGATTACTGGTCATAGCTTGACACAAAATGGGAATATCACTGAAACAAGATGAAGTCTCATTCAAGATTAATGTTCTCTTAGTTAGGACATGCCAAAACAAAATTAAAATAGTTCAAGCCATGTGCCATCATAACATTTCTCTTTTTTAGTCCCTTAATTTTCTTTAGACAATTGTCTTTCCTGGTTGAAGCATTTTGATATCCTAAGCAAGCAACAGAAACTTAAAGTAATACAGAATTAGAGTTTTATATTTGCAAATAAAATGTGAAATATGAAAGATATACTGGTGTAGATCAGTTTGAAGTATTTATAGGATGAGAGTAATTCAAGGGTCTCACATACACTAGTCTTGCTAAGCAACATTTAAGAAAACCACAGTATAGGGGGCATTTTAGACTGGTGTTTTGTTAGTCTCATTTTGGATGAGACTGGATCAAGATCCTAAAGCAGCATAAATGAATTTCATAATAATTTGTATATCAAATATCTGAATTGAGTTTAGGGAAGCTGCATATTCCTCATTTGACAAACAAGTTATTACCATTTCTGTCCTTATGATATAGTATTTGATATGTGTATACAAAATATTTATATTTCCAATGCTGCTTTCACAGTATAGAAAACTAAATGCCAAAAATATAGTAGGAGAAAATATTCTGGAATGTTCTTTGTCAGGTGAGTAAAATAGGAAGGGAAGCTTATCATCTAAGCTACTGATGAGACATTTTGATGACAAAATGGAACTGCAGCCTAACAAATCTACTTAAGCTGCAATGAGGCACTGGAAATGCTGTGTTTTCCTTGTCTGGGCACAGTTTTCCTGGAGTCTGCATGATTCTGTGTTATGATTTATCAACAGCAGCCATTCGTATTTCTCTTAGTCAAGTAGAATATATATGCTGCCTTTAGATTTGGGGGTAGCTTTACATACTCTTTGTATATAAATGAGAAAGTTATTGAATTTTCAATAGGGGTTTCAGACAAAAACAAAGGGATTATGAAAAAGCTGGGGAAGTCTATCCAGCAGCTGAGCAGGCCTTGATTTCATGGTGCGCTAGTAGAGGAATTGCTCCAGGGATAAATAAATGGACTTTAGACCCAAGAAATGTTATTTTCTTTAATGATAAGAAGAGTAAAGAGATCAGCCAAAACACAATATTTACTTTGTGTTGCAGGAGACAAGTTTTCTCTGAGATTTGTCCTGCATCTGTAAAACTCTGTGTATGCCTGTGATTTTGCAGAAATTGGAATGAATCAGTTTGCATTGCTGCAGGAGTAGAGAGAGGATTCAAGGACACTTCTGCCCATGGATGTGTTGATCACAAAATCACAGCTTTCAGCCCTTTAGCTCAACAAGAAAAACAGGCTGCTCCTTAATTGCCAGCTTACATTGCACCACCTTCACATTCCTATCCTGTCTCTGAAAGGCAGATATCTTCTCATGAAACAGTCCTATACCCCCTCTGACACGCTCAGTGACTCCTAGCAACAACTGAGCCCAGCAGCAATTCACAGCAGTGATAATGTAGAGCACATGAAGTGGGTATGCGCAAGGTCCTGGGGCATTTCACACTTGCAGTCAGCTTATCTCACTCTGCAATCATCAGTACCTTTCAAATATTGCTTTCCTATCTGGGTTAGCAGAAGTGAGTTCAGTACCATTCTCATACAAATCAGTGGTAGTTCCAGATGTTTCCCAGAAGACATTTATGGCCCCACGTGGACCATTAAAGTCATTTTTAACCTCTGGAAGAGGCACCCTGGCATAGAGTTCACAGCAGTACTAGCGTATACACAGATGAAGGTGCACAATTTGAAGGCAGTAGGAAAGAAAATCTGCTTTATTCTCTAAGACACAGGGGATCAACTACTTCTGTTAACTCTGTGATTCTTCCCTAAATTGCTGTTATTTAGTCTTTGAAAACTATGGGCCTCTGCTGCTACCTGCAGCTGCTAACCAACCCAGTGGATCAAGGGCTTTGAAGTGCAAAGGTTGCAGACAGCCAAATGTCAGCTGCCTGGAAGCTTCCCACATGGAAGGACTTAGGAGCACCCCTGACTGCCAGGAAGTTTTTATTTCAATGGGAAGGCCTTTCAAGGAAAAAATGCACTTCTGTTTCAGCTGTGGAAAAAAAGAAAAACCAGCAGGTACAAAACTTCTCACTCCCATCTCTGCGCTCATGCAAGAGAGTTTAAGCATTGAATCATGGACAATTAACACAACCACATAACCTTGGGTGGTAATTTTTTCTCCTGGATGAGAAATGAACACAATTCTGTCTTCCAAGTAATTTTAAGGGAAGAAGAGATGGAAAGTTCACTCTCTAGATTTTATTTGTATTTTTAATGTGAACATTAAGGCAAAAAAATTATACGATGAGGTGGCTTTAAAGCCATGTAGCTTTCTAACAGAAGGACACTGCCTGGTGGTGGCAATGTTACCTGCTCTTCTACCCTTATTTCTGGCTGAGAAAAGGTGACTTGAGGAGAAATTTGGCTCTTCTTTGAGCTTAGTAGTTGTGGTGGACACAGAGCATCTCACAACTTAGCAAGTTGCTACCTGTCAGGAATTAAAAATGGATTTTCCATGGGTTAACTCAAATGATTTTTCCATTGATGCAAATTTAACCCCTCATCATTTAAATGTAGTGCACAGTTACAGTCCATGTGAGTTAACAGTTGTTCCTCCCACTGTTCTTCAGAGCAAACAGAATGAATAATGATTGAAATTTTAAATATCAGAGCAATGCACGCAGTGTAAGAACAGACAAATGACTTCACAGATAAGTATGGTCTCATTAGCAGATGTAGTTATTGCAAGATGACATCTATGACCAAGGAGATGTCCTCACAGGACAAATAATTTCTCCATCTAAGCTTTCCTTGCCCTTTTTCTGGCTGCCTCTATCCACATGTGAAAATAGGACGTCTCTTTTCTTGTCCATTTGTTTGTGGTATTCACTAATGAGAATTCAGAAGGCTGAAGGAGGACTAAATTTAATTATTTTCATATATTTTGTCATTGTGTTTCATTTTTGAAAACAGTACCTGCCTCATTTGGGGAAAGAGCTGTGGTTAGTTCTCTCCAAATGAACATTTCCATGCTAGTTCCCTGAAGGGGAAATGGGAAGAAAACCAGTTCATGACACAGTCATCACGCCTTTCAGTATTTTCCATTGAGGAACCCTCTTCAGTTGGCAGTTTCAGACAGTATTAGATACTGCCATATTTGGAAGATGGGATCTTTAAGCACTGATTATTTTTATGCTTTGAACTGTTATTTGTTTGACAATGTTGGGAGTTTTGGATGGAGTCCTTTGAATACTGGTTTGGCAATAAATAGAGGCTGCTTTCACAAACCCTCTGCAAAGTGCAGTTGGAAAGACTTACACCATGCCTTGTCGCATTACTGATTACAATAGCACTTAAGTTTTTCTGAGTGTTTGCTGGTAGTATTGTCTGTGGTAGCAAGTAAACCTAATTTATTAATATCTGTGATCTAAAATCCTCCCTCTGGAAGCTTTTTTCTTTCACCGTCCACTGTCAGAACTTTACCAAGAGTACCAATTTGTCACAATAAAACAGCATAGCTAGCAGCCCTTTCTAATTCATCAAAATCTATGTGCAAGCTTCTGTTTTGATTGGAACAGCAACCAAAACTGCACCGCTGATTCAGTAAGCGAAACTTCTAGCCTTTGGGAACTGCTGGAATTCTTGAAATAGTCGTATCAAGTTAAGTACTCTTAAAATCACAAAAAAAGTGAAAGATACAGAATTGACACAAGTCTGTTGGAAATACTACACCTTGTCTAGGTGTTGGGCATTTGAAAGTTCGATTTACCATATCCTAAGAAAGATGTTGATTTAAGGCCTTCTGCTTCTTTGAGTAGAAGACATTCAGGCATTGAAGTTAAATTACTAGACATTGAGTTTCTTGCAAGGGGACAATTGTTGGCTCTCCATGTCATGAAAGGCAGATAGAGGTGAGGAACATCCAGGAATGTATGTCAACAGAGTGCTAACCTCCAGGCATAGACACTTAGTACCACTGTGTGTGCAATGCGTGCAGTAGGTTATATCAGAGGTCAACAGCAGCGTTAACAGCTCTTCCCAGCACTAAATTCATCTGCAGATGTCTCCTTTATCTGCAGATCTACAAAGCAGGTAGAGGAAGATGCCTTTCTGACACAGACTCTGCATGAGAACCAGATTATCTTCAAGGCCCTGGGCTTTAAATACCATCACATTTCACCCTCATCATACAAACAGCTTTTGGGCCGTGTTGGATCTAGCTGGTTGGCTCGCCAGTGGCAACCATACTGCTTGAACTCAGGGAAATTTAAGAGTCTAGAGCAGTTAAAAAAGACAATCTATTCCTTCTTAAATTTATTGTCTCAGTTACCTTCAATATTTACATACATGCATTTGGTATTTGAGTAACAGAAATAACCCTCCTCTGATTCTTTACACCTTTTAGCATTATGTCATATAAGAGGACTGGGCTGAATTAAGGCACATGGACAAAGGGCAATCAGAGGCAATTGTACTCCCTGGTGTGCTGTAGTTCTGTTCCATGCTTCTCATAGTAAGGCAGTGTTATTCATGATGGTCGTTTGCCACGTCTTTAATAAAGCAGTGAACATATATAGTCATTATTAGATATAGTCATTATTGTTTCTCACAAGGAAATTTTTAAGCTTTGTGCAAAAGCAAGAAAGAAGTAGAAGAGAAGCAACTCTTATTAGGATGTGACTCTCTGGAATTAGTCTATGATGAAAAACGAGTTTTTTTCTATAATTGGAACCATTCTGTTTACCTTACAGTGAGCCACCTCTATGGATTTGGACTGATGGATGCTGAAGCAATGGTGATAGAAGCAGAAAAGTGGACCACAGTGCCTCCCCAGCATGTGTGTGTGGAGAACACGGATCGGCAAATCAAGTAATACCCGCTGTCAAAACTCTTGCTGGCATAAACTTATGGGAAGAAATTGCATATAATTTACCCCTCCCTTGCATTGTTTGTAATGTGGCTTTTTGAAAGCTATACTGGGGAACTCTGTCACCTTCACAGATGACAGGTCATTTGCCTGTAAATATTGTTTCTTGTAGTGCTTGGCAAAAGGCCCTAAATTAAAGAACACCCCAGAAGCTGAAGGTGTAAAGCAAGCCAGGCTGGATAATGATTGATTCTTGTATAGATGATGCACAAAAGAAGAATAATGTTTGATTGAGTGAACTGCAGTCTCCTTTTTAAGATGAGTACAGACTTAACAGACTGTCCAGGATCTAATAAACAAATACTCTTTTTGTTAAAATACTGCATGATATTGTCTCTCTCAATCTCAGGAGAGTCTCTAGCTCAGAGACAAAGACTAAACTGTTTCCCACTTGCTAGGGTAGGGTCTCTATATAACCAGGCTTAAGAGCAAAATTCTGTATGTGTATGCTGTGGATAAAGAGACAGCAACAGTCAAAAGACACACTTCCAAAGCATTAAGATTATTGTTTGATGAATATGCTTGACAGACTTTATCCATAACTGGTATAGCTTGCGAGGATGTCATGCCAATTTAAACCAGCTGAGTGAGAAGGCATTTGGTACAGCTAGCATGTAATACTTGCTATTATGTAAGCAAGGACTATGGCTATGCCAAGCATTTCCTGGGGCTCAACAACCAGCTGTGATCCCATGACAATCCCAACAAATCTCAGCTGGCCACTAATCCACAAAAATGTTCTGTCCCAAAGGCTTATTCCTATTACAGGTTTTTCAGTGTCCTCTTTTAGCATATGTACATGCTTAACAGAAAGCCAGGTAGTTGCCATTAGCTGCAGTAAAATAATTACCCTGTGATAATAGTTTCAGCTAGGAAGTAAGTGTTAAAACTAACAGTTATAGGTTGCTGACTTCTCAGAAACAATTGTCCAGCTAGTGAATTGTCATTCACTACTAAGAAAAAAGCTGTGGTTGTCTTATTTTGCAGGACAGGGAAGAAGTGTTCATGTTGTTTTATATGCTTATATTGTAGAACGATACGACCTGACAGCGTTGTCCGTTCAATTTACAAAGCCACTGGCTGTTCAGATAATCCTAACCACCACGTGATCTACCTGGAGCATGTTGTTGTGCGCATCACTATTACTCACCCTCGACGTGGAGACTTGGCAATTTACCTAACCTCTCCTTCTGGAACTAGGTCACAGCTGTTGGCCAACAGGTATAGTATGACAACACAACTTCATGCTCCAGTCAGCATGCAGAGCCTGCACTGAGATTGCAGCCTCAGCAAAGAATACTCAAGTCTTTACAGTAGGTTTGCTGACAGATACAGGCTAATTGTTTTTCTGAGAGAGATGGGGAGAGTGATACAGATGGCAATCTGTGTCTTTATCAGTAGGAGACTGGGCTGTAAAGCTGTGGGAGGACCTCACCTCCAAAACATAAATTAGTCAATTTTGATAGTCTTGTGTGGCTCAGGAATTACTAGATGGCTGGAAAACGTGAAGAAAACAGTAACAGGCTCAGTGTGCAGAAGGAAGCTGGATGCAAGTGTCTTTCTACATACTATTGGCACTTATTTTTCATTTTTCTCCTTTCTTAACCTTTGTTCACTAGTAATTAAAGACAGACAGAATAGTAATTCTCTACTACTATTTTCTTTAAGCTTTGTGAATACAGTTATGACTCCTGATGTTACCAGTTTCCATATCCATTTTTTCCTCATGCACATTGAAGTAGTATGCTCAACCCGTGAAAGGCTCCTAGTAGGACAACACTGAGAAGTTGCATTAGTACTTTGAAATTAATGGGTCCATTTGTAAATGGCCTATTAAAATTTTTCAAAGCCAGCCATTTCCTTCATCCCACAGATCTGTGGTGGATACTTGCTTTTGAATGTCCAGCCACTCTAACAACAACAACTAAGAAAGATGAGTCCTTTTTCTCGTCCTGTCACCTATGTTATATTCCTGGAGAAACTGTGACGCTACATCAAACTGTCTCTTTTTCTCCAGATTGGACTCAAACAAGTATCTCTTTATCCAGTGCAGCATTTCCAACATTAGTGCAATTTCAGTTCCTGGAGATAAGGTGCATCTTGAATATTTGTCCACAGCAAATTGGAAAACTTCTCAGTGATATTTCTGTTCCTCTGGTGTACAAGCAGAAATTTTCTTGCAAGAAAACATGGGCAGTCCTTCCCAGATAAATCTTGCTAAATCAGTGATCAAGAGCACTAAGAAACCCCAGGAACTTCCTCAAACTCTATGCAATTTCCAAATGTGCAAATAAGTTACAGTTGCAATAAGAAATGCTTCTATACTTCTCCAACTGTCTAGAAAATCTTCTTGCTGATGGGACCATAGTATGATAGGGAAAATTTTTTCCATGGAGGTTAGCAGATTTTGATGACTGCTGTTCTGCTGGAACACAGAGCATGGCTCCCACACAAAAGCTGATGTTAGCTGATGTTTTATACCTCAGACACAGTAAAAGGTGCAATGCATCACACCTATGTTGTGAGAACTCTTCTGCCATCACACTCAAGTCTTCACAAAAGCTTCTATCCCCAGTCCTACTCTTCAGGGCTTTTGATGAATTGGGAGTGCCCTGCTCTCTGGACTGCCTCATCATCCACATTGCTTCAGCAATGCTGATATAGTGACTGTCTAGCCCTGGAGACTTTTGTGTCTTCCTGACCCTTAGTGGCAGAAGGACTTATCTTCCCTCTTGAAAGCGAGGACCTGTTTTGGAGACTGGTGGAGCTCAAATGGACTTTGTTCTGATTGAAGTCTGAACTCACATTTTCACTACTAGAGATTAGGTTAATTTAAAAGAAAAAGTGTACTGAAAATACTCCACAAGTTTCTTCAGTACCCTTTGTTAATTCATCAAACGGAAAGTTGTCCTGGAAGTTTTGCAGCCCTCTAGAATATCTCCTGTGTTTCATTATATGTGTTGTCAGTGCCTTGCTGATAAAGCACATGGACATACACATCTATGTATCTCCTTGCTACACTGAACAAAGAATTTGTTCTGTGCTATCCAGTGCAGAGGCAGACATCTACCGTCTAAGCAGTTATGAAACAAGCTTTTGTTTTTCTGCTTGAAGAAATGCTTCTTTAGTTTTCTATTCCATTTTCATGCAGCAGTTCTTCCATGCTTCAAAAAGAAAGAAATTAAAAGTCCTCCAAGTAAGTATCCAAACAAAACAATCTCGTGTAAACCCAGTGGTCTTAACAGCTTAGTGGTCTGGCAATTAGTAGTATACTGAGTGTTGCTGTATATGTTTTAGCATCATGTTATAAAATAACATGTATGAGTGTTGTTATTTTCTAATGTAAGAAAACTTGGAGTATGAGTGTTGTTATTTTCTAATGTAAGAATTTAGTTATGAGGTATTTGATTTTTAAAGTATTATGGATGAGGGCATAGGAATAAATGTGTTCAAGTACAAGTAGCATGCAGGGATGCATTGGCAGCAAGTGGTCTGGGTGTTTTTTCTATAGGCAAAAGTCCCAGAGGCTGTTGCACATTGCTACTACCTGTCTGGGATGCTTTTCTCAGACGTACAAGACCTTCTAATGCACACGTACATGATTAATAGCAGCAATACCAGCTGTTTTTAGTGAACCCAGGGAAAACCTCATTGCTTTACCATTACTCATCTGGGTTTAATTTAAAACAGTTTGCTGGTAAAATGTCTTAAAGTGCAAAAGGTATATTTTACACATGTGCACTTCTTCTCCACTAGTTCTGGAAGAAGAGGCATTGTGTAGTTTCTGGTGCATTGACGAGTAGGTCCCTCAAGGCAGTATCTGGCCTTTTTTCTGCATATTTTATCCTTAATGTTGGCATCCCCTAAAATGACTTCAGTAAGAAAACTTGTTAGTCAGAGACGATGTGGATTCTTTTGCAGGCATTTGGTGGATTACACTGTCACTGGCTTGAGCCTCATGTGCATTCTTCAAAAACTGCATTACAGGGAACATCTGCTTTGTTGTTTGGAAAGTACTAAACATGATTACATTGGATGTACTGCAGTAGAGGAAAATACAGGCTTGGAAAGTGCTGTCTGGTGTGAGGATGAGGCTACAGTTAAGTCCAAAGGGGAACAGTATCCCCCTTTTAAAAACAATTGGCCATGGGATTTGGCAGCATGGGTTTCTGAGTGTTTTCAAAAACTGTACCAAGGTCAGTTCTAACAAACGCTCAGTACGAGGGGACTATGGAGGAGAACCTAAACACAAAGAGCATAGAAGCAGCAAAATTAGGGGCTCATTTGTCTCCCATTGAAGTCATGGCTTGTTTAATTCTTGCCCTTTAAATTTAAAGCAGCTGCTGCCATTCAAACTGCGTAACTGAAATTTTTTAGCCACATGGTGGCAAGTTTCCAGGCCACTAGCTTCCTGTGCTTATATGGCACTGACATTAATAATACCTCTGTTCAGTAACAAAGGGAAGTATTTTCATGACCATCTTTTTCCTATCATGAAACCTTAGATAATCAGTAAATTTTAATAATACCCTCCTCTGCAGGAAACTCTTAGATCAAACACAAGGTATTCTCATCTAATCTTACTTGCTAGTTTGCTTCATAAAAAGTCTTGGTGATCAGAAGTAGAGGAAACCTTTTCTTTATAGGAGCACATTTTGATTTCTGAACTAGTCCTTCTTACATCTTTATTGCAGTTTACACATTATACTCTAATAACAAAAACAATATTTTACGTATCCAACTATGATGAAAGGGTAGGCCCAACCTTCATGTAGAGTCTCACTGTTAAGAGTAACTGAAAAGGACTCTCCAGTGGTAATATTAAGTCCAGGGTGAGCAAATAATAATCCTCTGCTTGTACTATGTCTACAGGATGATGCGGTTCTCGGAAAACTGTGTCTCCCCACTCACACTTGCTATATTTTATTTCATTCAGGTTATCTTTTTTTCTCTATTCTTTTTTTTTGGGGGGTGGGGGCTTCAGGAGGTGGTGTGAGTAGACATCCTGCTGCCCTTCTGCCAACCCTTTTTGAACTGCAATTGCAATGTCAATACCTCTAAAAATACTTTTTTTTGTTAGACCCTGGCAGTAGCAGCAGTAGATAGGGTGGGGAAATCTGGGGATATTACAGACACAACATCAATTAAAAAAAAAAAAGTTTTTTCTTTTTATCAAAGAGGGGAAAAATGCTGTTGATTTGCTCAGCTCTGAATGCATGAATGAATGCAAGTGCCACTATCTTCTATGTAACTCTAAAATTGATCCTGGAACTTGCTCAAAGGAAAATGTGGAAGAAGAATGAAGTACAATTTATCTGAAATTTAGAGTGACGCATGTCTTTCTTTGATGACTGAGACTAGTAAAAAAATTAATCAAGGATCTGCAGAGTAGGCTTGTGTTGCCTTTTAGAATTCAGTACCTGAAGTTCAGTTTTAGTAGAAAATTAGAATCCATCAGTAAAAGTTTGACTTAATTTTCCAGAGTCAGAGTGGGAGTGAAGACAAGTGGCTAAGGACATATTTAGGATCCAGCTAAATGTCTCCATTTCTGAGTCTTATATTGAATCAAATAGAAAAGAGTGAAGCTATTTAAGATGGGCTGGGGAAGAATGCCCAGCATTTCTCCTTCCTGCAGCTAAGTTTACCACAACTAGTATAGTGAGAATGAATTAATCTTTTCCTAGCCTTACTAAAACTAGGCCCGCCTCAATCTTACTATAACACTTACTGTACTGAGTTTCTCTTGGAATAAACTGGATTATGTGATGGACAGTCAGCGTTCTCTACTGCCCTTACCCTAATCAGATGTCCTTTTTCAAACCTAGGATAGGGTAGGAAAAGTCTGTATATATGGCACCAGGTTCAGTCATGCTCTTGTATTAGGATTTCTGCCTGTTTAGAGTGAGATTTCTGAAAATTTACTGCAAATTAAATAGGAAAGCACATGCAGCTTGTAAGTATCAGCCACACAGCTGTGTGGTGTGTGGAACTCAGCAGCGTGACATGTCTACAGGTCATGATGGAGCATCTCATGTAGATATGTGTGGTCCCTGGGGACAAGCTCTCCATATTTAAAGATAGTGGTTGCTGTACTGTTCACTACGCATGCTGGCAGGCAATGTACCCTATTGTTCATGCTACTCTTCTCCAAAAAATTTTATCACAACAGCTCAGAGATCTCTATTGCTTCATAAAATTAATTGTGATAACCAGATGTAAAATAGATTTTTATTTTTTTTTAAAAAGAAAGATATGTATGCATACATTTTAAATAAATCTTCTTCAGATTCACATCCGGAAGTTTTAAGTGATCTTCCCTGCCATGTGTAGGTGAGAAAGCTTTTGAAGTGCCTCTGTGCTCACTGACCATTTCTTTTTTTTTTCCTGTTTCCGTGCAAGTGGGTAGTAGGGTCTCACTGAAGCTTTGGTTAAGTCAGTTTGGCTTCTGTGCAGTTCCTCAGGGGTTATACCTCACAGGGAGCTGGTGGTTGAACCCTGAAGAGAAGAGCTGCTCTAAGGAATAGTTGACCAAAGGATTTTCAGGTGCTCAGTTCAGGAAGGCACTCCTTACTCTTTTAAAACTGTAAGCTCACTTTTCTCACATGAAAAAAACCACCTTTTCTCACAGGATATTAAAAATTAAAATGAATTCTGAGCATTTAGGAACTTAGAGATTCTTTGCAAAGAAGCTGACATACTTGTTCAGTTTTTTAATGCTAGTAGATTTAAGTATGAGAGACCAGCCTTATATTCCCATTCATGGAATTCCAAGAAAATGGCGAATTGTCTTCCTCTGGGTTTAGAATTTGATTACAGATTAATAGTTCTGCTTGAAGCTATATTCCTAAATAGAAAGGTGATGTAATTTCTAGGCTGAAGTGGTGGCAATGGAAGAGGCGAAGACCCTTCAATTTGTTTTAAGAAAGTAATTCTTTACACTCTGTAACATATATATTCTTATGTAGACCTACATATGGCATATGATAAGTATGTCATAAAATTTCTCAGAGAGAGAAGGGTAATTATTTTTAAATGTCATGCTATTCATTGTAAGCAGTAGCCCATAGTTTATTTGTCTGGATATAGTCAGTCATGTCACCCTGATTTGAATGTCCTGTTTTAAGAGATGTCGCCTGAGTAATTGAATAACATATTTGGCATTCTGTTATGGCTACATTATTTTGGAAAGATTCAAAAGCTGTTACTCACTTTGGTACTTAAAAGCATGTTACATCCATGAGTACAGGTGTTGCAGATGTATATGATTATGGTCATAAAAATTATTAGATTATTCTGATATTTTTAACTATTTTAGTCTATAATAACCCATAATAGTCAACTAAAAATTCAGCAGACCATATACTAATAATTTACTAGTCCATAAGAAGCTCTCTGTGTGTTCTTGATATGAATTTTTGTTCAGTATCAATCTGACAAATAACAAAACCAGATAACTATCTGCACTGGCTCCATGATCCTTAAAAGATCCTATTCTTTATTTATTTCTTTCTGAATAGGGAAGAGTACACCCGAACAATTGATCATTTCATTCATTCATTTAACACAACTGAAAGGGAGATCCATGTACTGCCTCACAGGTTCTTTGATTTGAGAGTCTAGTGCATAAGTGGAGCAACACAAAAATACTTGGACCATTGAGCATGTATAACATACAAATACAGCCAGCCTCAGAGTCAGTATCTTTCTGCTTTTTTTTTCTACTGTTTCTTTGATCTATCTGTACATTTTTTGCTCATTCATAGAATCTTTTGTAGAAATGTGGTTCTTACATTAAAAGATTCCAATTTAAACATAACTTCATAAAATTCAAACTTCTTGCAAATAAGTATGCTTTCCAAAAACTATACAATTTTCCATGAAAGAGTATTATTGGATTTTCCCCATTGCTGTGGATAAAGAGATGAAAACTTGCAATTTCAGCCATACCATATTTTAGGCAAAGGTTTTTTTTAAATACCTATGATAAAGTCACAAGGGATTTTTGTCTCATCTTCCCAAAATTGCATAGAAGAATGGTGCAATTTTAAAATGGCAATCTTGATGATAATTTAAATTTTCAAAACACGACAAGTGAACACTCTTAAATAAAGAATACTATAGGACTAATTACAGTAAAAATAAACAGCAACTTGTGAATGGAAGCCCAGTGAATACAGAATTTACAATATAATTGTATAGTACTTACATAATACCATATAATACTATATAATTTAGTTGCCACAATGGCAAAGCGGTACATTGCTGCTTTGACGGATTGACAAGGTGTTTAGAAAGTAATGCATTAGTTATCAGCAAAACACAGTATGACAATTTGAGGAACAGTTGGAAATAACCTACATAATGAATTAAATTGGACATAGCCACATGCAAACACTGGGCAATAACTGTGTAATAATTTCTACCCTTTCTTTAAAAGATGTGTGCCATGTGTTTGTAAGGTTTGCTGTATTCAAACAACTGATTTAACAGTGACGTGAAACAGGCCAATTCTGCTGGCAAAATATATATATACACACATATAGACACACACAGACACAGGCAAAGAACTGCATCAGAAGAAAATCTCACCTAATTATCAGTGAAAATGAAGGCTAGTTCCAAATATATATCTATATGTTAATTTAATGTTATCAACACTAATAAAAAAAAGAGTACTATTATAGGCATCCATTTAAAATAGAAAAAGATCTCACAAATAAAAGCGTGAAAATCAGCTTTGGGTTGTATCCTATAAAGTGCACCAGGCATGCATGTCCTGTTGCAGTAGACATAGATTCACAGTACCTGACCCCATGCCTTTGACTGACTGAATTTTTCAGCAGGAAATACAGCATTTTATTCACATCCAGCATGGGGATTTTAACAAGAAATAGACGCATATTCACATTGCTACAAAAGTATCCTGCTTTCCCAGAGTATGCTGAACTTCATAACCTTTTGAGAATAAAGTTTGAAATTAGCTTAGAAAATAACAGTAAAGAATCAAGTGAGTGTAAAATATCATAGTACTTTTGTAGTCTAATACTAGATTTTTCTCTATTTTATGGAAAAAGGTTTTAAATTTTATTCTTTTTATTCTTTTCTATTTTATAGAAAAGGGTTTTAAAAGGATTTTCTAGTGCAGAGATCTTGTTTTATGAAAAATATTTAAGTATAGCTATTACCAGTGGAATTTTCACACATAAAGACCAAATTAAAGTAGTGGCAAATATATAATGTATATATATGCATATATAAAAATAGATAAACATATATGTATATATATGCATGTATCTGTAGAGAAATATATGTACCTACATATGTGTGGGTGTATATGTATATATACATGTGTATATGTATTTTTTAAAGCTGAGCTGTGCCATTTTATTGGAGGTGACACTCTTGACTGGAGTGCACCTCCCCATCAGTAGCTTTGGGGTACCAGACAACACGCTGTGAGCACTGAATAAAAGTGCAAATTCTCTTCTGTCTTTCCAAATTCTCACTAATAAATTCCAGTTTTAGGTAATAAAATCTCTGGCCAGTCCTCTTTCCCCTTCCCCCATGGCATTAGCATCACATTGCAGCCTCTGAACTAGGCCCCCATCCTAGAAATTATCGTAATCCATGCCTAAATTCCAACCTCTTCACCTAACACCTAGTTAATTAAATTAAGATAATGTTGTTGGTTAGATCAGTTTTACCCAAACTCAATTCTGTCAAGTGTTTGAAGAGAGCATACCTTGGTCATTTTATTTCCTCGCAGGAAGTCACATATATTGAATTGCTAATGTTGTCTCAGTCATTTAGTTCAAGGCCTTTTTGATTATTCCATTCCAAAGCCAAAAATAAATGTTACAGAAATTTCCCAGTTTACAAGTTGTTTGTATTTACATCATGCTGTTAAAGCAACGGATATGTTGTATTTTATGCAAGGCACGTGTCCCAATCCTATTAAACAGTATTAGCAATTTATTTTTCTTTTGCAATGAACTATCTTTCCATTCTCTTTCACATTATGGCAAATGATGGCATGTAAAGAATCTCAAAACAACAAGAAACTGTTGAATATAATTGAAATATGTGTGGGAATACCATCATGAGTAACATTATGTAAAGGCACAGATGAATGAGCTGGCTAATTAGTATATAATTCAAGAGTTTGCAGACTTGGAGGCTTAGCTCCCCATATAAAATGGTTCACTTGAAATTTATGTCATGACTTATTTTAGGCTATTTGATCATTCCATGGAAGGATTCAAAAATTGGGAGTTTATGACTACTCACTGCTGGAGTGAAAAAGCAGCAGGTGACTGGATCTTGGAAATCTGTGACACTCCATCTCAGCTGAGAAATTTCAAGACTCCAGGTATGACTTAACATTATTTGGGTACACTGAATTCAGAAGAATGCTTGCATTTGCCAATACTGCCTTGACTGTTTCCCACCTTTTATTTACAGCTGGAACATCTCACCAGTTTTAGCATGAAGGCAGAGCTGTGATGAGAGTTATTGTTAATTTCAGTTATCAATGCACTTCATTTTTATGTTGTTGTTATTTCCATTTAAGAAACCTGGTTCTCTTATTCTGCACTTACGTCTGGTTTCCATGGAAAAATTCATCTTTTCAGGGGTAAACTGCCCTCTTTCATGCAGTCACATGTGTTGCCTCAAAGTATAAAAAGAAACTTTGGCCATTTAGAGCTACATCATTCCTGACATGAATTCTTCAACAGAGGCAGAACCCTGTACCTTCTGACAGGTTACCAGGAGTCAGTGCTTTAAACAAAGCCAAGTCTTTACTAGGCACAGTTTTCAAGGAAAAAGATACAAAACTGCATAAAACTGTAGGTGACACATGTGAAAGGAGTTATAGTATCTCCATGTGTAGGCTTCTGTTTTCTTGGATGTTGAATATAGATTATCGGACAGGTCTTCAACGTAAGCTAGAGCAGCCCAGAGTTACTCTGCTGTGTTCATATCACCCATGACTTTCATGGCTGATACAGGGTCCATATTTACTTGGCCTCTATCAGCTACACAGGGCCCAGGGATTTGTTTTCATGTTGTTTTTCTTTGCTTTGTGGCTTTTATCCTACCCATAAGAAAAAGTGGCATTTATCTGTGTTTACACAACTAGAAAATCCCACTATACACAAGAAAGAATTTCATGGCTTGCTACCATTGGTAGATTGCATTGTGCTCCTATCTGTATGGGCAGAGTGCTCACACCTGGCATTCATCCACAAAATGTACTCCTAATAAAAATTTTTGAGGCTACAGACGTTCTTCTGCTTTTAATTCCTACTGCACAGTTCAGTTTCATTCACGCGTTTCAGTATGAGCAATTTGAAAGAAATGGAGATTGAGGGAAGGACTTTCAAAGAGGTTCATGAGTATATATGCTTATTTCCATTTTGCTAGTTATGAAAGATGAGTGTGTACTTGGCCTTGGAGTTACTCAAAATTTAAACCTTAAAACCCATTTTGAAATAGATAAATTATACACAGGCAAAAATACCACTGTTTATGCATGAATACTGAATATAGTCCTTCTTTTAGGAGTCTCACATCAAAGTAGGTGGAAACCCTTTAATAAAAATAATCAAAATTGAAATATCACTAAAACAAATAATCTAGATTAGAACATGTTAGAGAGGTGAATACTACTGATGTATCGGAAATCATTTATCACTAAATATCAATTAAAACTTACTCTGATTGGACAGCATGTCAGAATGCAGTAGCATTACATTGGAACTGACAAATCTAGTTGGTTACTGCTTTCTGATAGATAAAAATTAATTATAAGGATTCTGCTGTGTAGTGTATTTAGGACTACAATGACATTTGCAATAGAATTAGTTTATAATTCAGTGAAATAAAAGATACGTTCCACCTCAGCTAAGTAAACTCACAAATCAGTAAGTTTTCTGATTTCCTGAAAATCAATTCTGAATTTTAAGACATAGATGTTAACTTAATGTACTTGAAGTTATAAAAATATATCTTTGTGAAATTAACAATAGGGGATTTTTAAGTATGTTTGTTCCTGAATTAGTGGGTTATTGGAAGTCATTAAAACTATTCAAATGAGCCTCACTAAATGTAAGTACTTTTATTGTTTCTACTACATGAAAAAGCACACATGAAGAAACGTTGGTAAAAATGCAAACTGAAGTGCTTAAAAGCTTGTGTTTAAAATAAGAAAATTAAAATAAGAAAGACTGGGTAATGATAGGGCATGTGCCTACGGTTGATTGTTCTAGAAGAATATTGTTTCAATTCTACTTTGTCCAAGAAAGGCCCAATAATGTTTCTGTCGCCAGATATGGAGTTGAAATGCTTTTGTCTTCCTCTTGGTTGAAATTCGTTTTTTTAAATTATTCAGATTGGAATGAAGGCTACGTGCAGTTCACCTCTTCAAGGTAAACGTGCCTTGCTGAGGGGCCAGCCAGTCCAATCACTTCTGCAGCTTTCAAACTCAGTAGGATTATTTTCATCATAACGTGGAGCAAGCCAGGGCCTAAGAGGAATTCTAATGTGTGAACATGGAGTAGTCCAGTCTCCTTCCTATTCCAAGTGGTGCATAGGCCAAACTTAACTGTGTTTACACATTTTATTGTGGACAAACATGAATCCTCTCATTTTCAAAATTATGACAAAATGGAAGTGCTGATTTTATGCTGCCTAGGTATTTTTCTGTCTAAAAAATCTAACACAGAGATCAACCTCACCCAAGTTGAAGTTGATGGAATTGAATGAGAATTTTAGTTCTTTATTTCTGGTCTTGATTAGCTGAGTTATGCTGGTTTTAATGCAGCAGATGGCCAGATAGCCAATCTCGCTGCTTTTTTGAAAAAGTTGCTCTGCCTGTCTGGCCATCAAATCGTATTCTCTTATTGCCTGTCTCATTTGTCTGCATAACCTGAATTTCTTTTTATGATGCTAAATCAGTGGTCATAAGCCAAAATTTTTATAGCCTGTTATATAATATGAAGCCAGTAAGTCCCTATGGAAGAGCAGGATAATCAGTGTGATTTTCAAAATTGCTGAGCAACAAAAAACTTTTTATTAAAGTCTGTGGTAACTCTAGGTTGCCAGCGTCATTTAAATGTCAGCTATATACTCGAGCAGTTAACTTTAAGCACAGCATTTTGAAAATCTTGATTATCATCCTCTAGAACTCTGAAAGGAAAAAACAGCATTGCCAGTGTTTCAATTTTCACCTCATGTTATCTGTCCTGATCACTTCTTACCATGGTTTTGCAGTGGTAAAAGGTTCTTAGCTAAATTATGTTAACTGCACCAGTAAATGCAGAGTCAATTTTCCAGTAAAGGGAAAAAACAGCTATTCATTAAATGTATTTGGAAAAGCAGCCAGAGACTATAAGCAGAACTGTTGAGGACTTCAGAGCGGTGTTTGGTGTTTGGGGTTTTTTTTAATATTCAGTGATTTACAAGGGACCGAGGGGAGGTATTAAAGAACAACTAAGCAATTTGATTTTAATCAGATTACTGAGAAGAAACAAAAATAAATTATTTTCAACTTCAACTTGCACTTGTTATTCCTTCTGCAGCCAGAAATGTCTCAGGCTTGAAGGAAAGTTAGGGTAGCTCCTCACCTTTCTACGTACCAGAACCCAGCACCCAGGCATGAAGGAGCGCCACAGTGCTATTCAGCAGTTCCTCTCCTCTCTTTCCTGGCACATGCCCTGTACAAAAACTTAGAAAAGAGGTAGCATGGAGCCATTTTGCAAACTGTTCATCCAGGCTATTGTCCAGACATCTTTTACAGCCCGTTTATGTCACCATGACAGTCTAAAAGTGGCCAGCTACTTTTCCAGCTTTACACTTTAAAGCCCGTTCCTGCACACTCATTTTACATACATAGTTGTTTTGTTCTTACTGGTGGATTGATTTCAATACTTTATATATACTCGTCTCAGTGTTACAGCGGCTAATCTCATGGGACAGATTTCTTTTCCTCCATGAGGACTAAAGCCTAAAGACCCAGCTCTGGAAGAAGAGGGGCAGTAAGGCCAGGGAATGTGGAGAATGTAGACCAGCCCAACCAAGAGTTGTGGAGGAAGCTGATGCACTGGAGAAATCCTAATGGAGAGCTTACTCTTTACTTTCTTTTAACTGCAATGGGAAACAGCGCTTGAGAGTGGTCAGGTTTTTACATGTATTTGCATTTCACAAGTTACAATCTGGTTGTGAATTGGGATCCTGGTATGCTGTCTGGTGATACGTCCCCCAACTTTCTAGGGCTGTGGTTGCCCTGTGATAGAAGCTGTCCAGTGACACTTCTGTTCAGAAAGATTTGAAAGTGCTTGCCATATACTGGTGGTGGATAAACTCATGTGTTTGAGCATGTCGGGGTTAGTCTCTGCACTGAACATAAAGTGAAATAAACAGAAGATGCTTGAACGTAATTTATGGTGCCTCTCTGGTTTACCACCATAGCCTGCAGTTTATCACACTGATATCACCATCATGCCTGTTTCTTGTTTCTGTTGTGTGCGTGTGTTTGTTTAGCTATTGAAAGGTCTTATAATTAAGAGCTGCAGTTTTCCTGTAATCAAATTGAGAACAAAGAGCCGACATGTCATCATATCCCTGCATTGGCAAGGTAACGCCACATCTGTTACCCGTAAAGAAATGCAGGGTCCAGTTCATAAAACCAGTGCATGTGATTTCTGCATTTAATTCTGTAGAGTTTATGGAGGTGGACATGTGCTTGCTGTGAAATGCTGTGATATACCCTTTCTCCTATACGTACAATATGGGACCTCTGTTACGTACTAAATACAAGCAGGATAAAGTATTATTCTAGCCAAACTAAATGACGGAATCAGCCAAAAAAGAGGAAAGAAAGATTTTGGCTTAAATGTGCACATTTTGTTTATTCATTATAAAAGTGTGTGTATGTATATATACTTAGTTATTAAAATATTTTCATTGTGCAAATTAAACCTGCCTTTAGGCACACTTCATTTATTTGCTGGCAAGTCACATGAATTTTTCCCCTCTTTATTTACTGAGCCATTCTTAAAAGGCAACTAATCTCCCGAGAGACCTTGCATTATTCCCCTTGCTGCCCTTTTGCGTTAAGTATACATTCAAAGTACCAATCTTTCCTGCAGTAATGTTGGTACAAGCCCTTCCACGTGTGTAAAGTCCAGACACAATACACTGTGCCTGAGGAGCATCTTTACCTGTGGTTATTTTTAGTGGGTCCTTGCAAATATTTTTGCCTAGTGTTCAGTATTTTTAACAGCGTTCTGGAAGAAGTACAAAATCAACCCTTGGAAAGTTTAGTGATCTTTGGAGCAAAATAATGTTGAGAATGAAAAGATCTGAATAACTTAGCAAAACACACATTTTTTTATTTTATCCAATATATTGTGGTCCATATGCCGTAGAAGTGAGTTTAAACACAAAATGGAAAGAAACTGTACGTAGAGAAGTTGTAGCTTTGAAAAGGCCGTAGAGATGACTGCCTATCTGGTTAAAAGTGAGAACCCTTATCTTTCCTAAAAAGATGCTGTTAAGGACCCAGATGAATCACTCTAAAGAACATTGTGAGATAACTTGACCCACACATGTGATTTGGGTCTTTTTTTATTTAGTAGGGGCCAAAGAGCTACATTGCTGTGAGCTAGAGGTAGGAAAAGACAAATTGAAAATAAGGCAAATGCAGTTTTATAGACGAGGTAATTAGCCTGTATTTTGGCAGCAGGTGTGGTAGACTCTTCATCAGTTATTTTTTAAAAATCAGTATTGAATGTCTCTTTCAAGAAGTAATTCTTTGCTTTAGCTGTGAGAAGTTGAAAGCTGCTGTGGAGGCATGTGAAACAACTGCCATGTGATGTAGTGTCTTGCCTATAGTTTTTTCTCAAAAACTGAGTCTAGAGCAGAGAAGGTTTCATATGAAATGGTGAGATTTCTGTCCCAGAAAGATTAAATTGGGTTGGCAAGAGACAGAGAGATAACAGAAATTCCCATTTTTAACCTCAGTATAACCCATTTAAAAGAATTGGGCTGTCATCTGTCAGGTTGTGGTTTTGCTTATTGTTGCTTACTGCTAGGAGGATGTATGTAAAAGCAGAGAGATCATGTATTGTCTTGGTTGTGTCAATGGAGGATACCAGATGACACTGGGGAAAATACAGAAAATCATGTGTTTAGGTCAAAGTAATTTGCTTGCACGTGTTGAAAAAGTCCAAGTGATCAATATGAAAGCTCAAATTATGGAGTATCATTAAAATGAACAAAGAAGAAGATTGCTTGAGTGTATTGAAGTGCATTAAGTGATTTTCTTGAGAAGATACATACGTGGATTACATTTAATTTTAAATAATAGTTCTAAGAGAAGAGCATTTTAACTACAAAACAGCCTCCAAAACAGGATCTTTTCTTAAAAAAATAGTCCCTGCTCCCCTGTTTCTTTTCTCTTCTGATGAGAATTTGACATTTACAACTAGCTACTCCAGCATAGATAAGTATAATCAAGAGGATAGGATAAGACCAAACTTAGGCAAGCAGGGATGTGTTTTTCATGCATCATTACCTTAGGTATTATTTCAGGCCCGAGTCTTTTTGTTTTGTCACAGAATTAATACACCAGCTAGTATAGACAGAAAGGTGGGGACTGGAAGTTCACACTTTGTGTCCTGACAGCCTGAACTGTTCCCTTGATAGACATTTCTCTTTTTATTCTTCCACAAAAAAACCTGCCAAAAAGTCAAATAATGCTTCAGGCAGGCAAACATTTTTTTTGTTTTTTCACTCAAGTACTGAGAGGATAGAATATTAGTGATGAATGCAGAAAATGCAGTGATATATCTGCAAAATAACTAGGATAAATATAAAAAAAACATGCTGGTTTGGGAGGGGACACTGATATTCTACTGCAGAGATTTAAAAAAAATTTGTTTCCTGTTCATCAAGAAGTGTCCTGATAGCCAATGAAAAGTAGTCTTGAGTAAAAAACAAAATGTAACCCCTTTCTAAAGTAAGAGTTCTGAATACAGCTAGTTAGCTAAAATATCTCAAATAGTAATTACCGCATAATTAATGTTCTGAGGTAAAGTGAAATCTGGAACAAAAACTCTGTCTTGAGTACCTTATGCATTTTCCAAGTAACTGTGTGGCCAGAGGTTTTGTTGTTTATCTTGAGTTCAACCCATGGTGCAAACTTTTACTAGACCTACAAGAGACTGGAATGTAATGAAAATACTGTAAAAATGTGATTGAAGAAAGTATGTTTTCTCAGTTTATAGTGAAGCAGTAATTGCACTATCAATATTAAACTGAAGGGGGTATTTGAAAAATGTCTTCCATTCCTAGTCATAAAGTCATGTTTACAAGTGATATGTTTTTGTAAAACAGAGGCATTAGAAATGGGTTCTAAACCTAGATTTTAAATACTTAACTTCCAGGCAAATTGAAAGAGTGGTCCTTAGTACTGTATGGAACATCCATCCAGCCATACTCACCAAGAAATGATTTTCCCAAAGTAGAAAGAGTGCGCTCTAGTCCAGTTGAAGACCCTACAGAAGACTATGGAACAGATGACTATTCAGGTGCGTACATTCATTTGCTCTGTTTGTGCATTTACTGAATACATAATAGGTTGAAGGAGTGACCTGAGACTCTCCATATGTAAAATGTTCAGTGAAGTGGATTCTTAATTTAAGGTCAGAACTATTTGTTTCATAATTTAGATATTTTCGTTTCTTCCCTATGAGTTTGTAAGCATAGAGTCATATATTTTGAAGCTACACTTTACATGCTATGAAGAATGCACTGCTTTTAGTATAAGTGTATATATACACATAGACGTCCACACATATATATATATGAAAAGCATTATCTTCCATACCTGTGTTGTTTCTCACTGATCCCTATAGAAGTTTTTCAACCTTATCATTAGACTTTGAGTTAGATTTTTGACACCGCAAAATAAGTCAAGTTGCAAGTGCCCTTCATATACTCCAACATTAGGAGCATTGTGTAGATGGTTAATGCTGATGAATCTTAAGTATAGCTCCAGCAAGCAAACAGTTGGACAAAGTTCAGTTTAGAAGTTTCTGTTATTACAGTGTCCTGCCACAGCGTATCAGACCCACAGTCCCTGTTTTAGATTGAGAGCTGCTGAACTCCTTGTTTTGGTACTATCTCTGCTGTAAAGGTTGCTGTTCTCGTGTTTCTGTATAAAGCCAGCTCACTTTACTTCAGGTTTACCTGATGTTAGGAGAAATTCAAGGTGGCTAACAAACTCCACGCATTTCATTTGCAAGACAGCAGTGATCCTGAAAGTTATAACTTCACCTACAGGCTCAGTTCACCTACATAAAGGCAGGAGTTGATGGTTCTCACCTCCTGTAGTAGGAAGGACCTGCTTGAAAACTGTAGAATAGAATCATAGAATATCTCAAGTGGGAATGGATCATAAGGATCATTGGGTACAACATGAGTGTGGGTGAGATGGAAGTCTTGCTAATTAGCAAGTATTAGCCAAGGCTTTTGCAGCATGTAGCAGCACAGAGGGAGGCACATCTGGGCCCTGGTGGCCCCTGTTCAGTTGAGTTGCTTTAGCCACTTGGCCCAGTTGTTACCCAGTTGGTAACTAGAGTAGCCACTGATCACGTTGTTCATCATTTATGTTGACCTGATTGTTATAAGTGATTTTGCTAATAGTTCCTTATTATGAATTACGGAAGTCTTTGCACATTTTGAATAAAATTCAAAATTATTTGCTACTCATTTTGATCCAGAAATAGTTTCTCTTTGATAGATTTTATAGAGGATGCTATACTTGCTAGAAATTATAAATCACTGTGAAGAAGTACTGAGGCCAGGGTTTGCAAGATCTTCACGTACTAAAAATCTTCTCTTTTTGGTGGAGCCAAATTACTATTTGGAATTCAAATCAAAGAAGAAAGCAGCAATCGCATTTTGCATTAAAATATTATGTTTTCAGGGATGATAAGTACTAAACTAGAAGTTTTAATCCCTTCCTCCCCTGTATTCTGGTTTTATTACAGGTCCCTGCAATGCAGAATGCAGTAAAGTAGGGTGTGATGGGCCAGGACCAGATCATTGTACTGACTGTCTGCACTACTACTACAAATCTAAGAACAACACACGGTAAGACCAAGAGAAAAAAAATCTTTACTTCATTGATTTCTTAGTGTATATTTTAACTTCCTTTCCTCATCCCTTTGCTGTAGTCATGGATAATTCATTTTCCACTGAATTTGACAAATTTTCTTAGGAGTTGAAAAAAACCCAACACCTTAGCTAATCAAAATTTAAACTACAGCCTTCAAACACCCTTCTCTGATTATTTCCCCATCTCTTGATTATTTTTTCATAAGAGACTATATATATATATATGTATGATATATATAACTGTGATAGCTGCTACAGCTTCTGTGATTGAGTTTGAACAAGATAGGAAGAAATGTAGATGATCAAAAATGATACTGTATAACTGTCTGACATAACATTTGCCAGTCAGATAGGATATGCTGCAGGGAAATAAATGGAAAAGGTACCTTGATGCAATGCTTTGGAGAGTTACACGTGATCATTAGAAAAGCAGCAATGCTGGGAAATACTTCTGCTTTGCAGTCATGGTCCAGGAATGTGGTGGCAGGTTATTTCATTAACAACTCTGCCTTCTCTTCCCTGCTGTCTGCAGGATCTGTGTTTCGACCTGCCCACCTGGTCACTACAATGCAGACAAGAAACGCTGTAAAAAATGCTCACCCAATTGTGAAACCTGTGTTGGAGGCCATAGTGACCAGTGCATGACCTGTAAATCTGGCTACTACCTGAATGAAGTAACCAATAGCTGTATTACCAACTGCCCTGATGGGTTTTACCTGGATAAGAGTTAGTATTTCTTGTTGTTTCTTTATTGTGGGCTACAGAATTTGATCTGGGGAGGTTGCTGGAATACTTACAAGCAGAAAAAATGTACGTTGATGCACCTATCTCTTATCCCATTCCTCGTATTAAATTGCTGCCAAGTGTGATCAAGAATCTCCTCAAAAATCTTCCTTTATTTTTAAAGCATGCTTAGTGGAAAGATGTCTTTTCTGGTTGCGGTTGGGAGTAACAGTAGCAGAGTGAGGGCAGTTCAAGAGCAAGATAGAACTGCAGGACCGAGCAGGTTATGGCTACTCCAAAAAGGGACAGGCAGCACCCACATTCTGAACATTCCCTACTCTCCCCATATTTAAATGATACAGTACCAGATAAAAGAGAGAGCTGAGGAATCAACCATGGCCACCGAACTGCAGCTCTAAGTGAAATAGGCTCCTCAGGTGTAAAATGTGGTTCTGACTGCCCTAAGTACCTGCAGTGATGTCATGACCCAAGAGCAGTAATACTCTGCCATGTGAGATGCCTGCTTTCAGTTTCCTCCTGTGATAGCCAAGTAGACCACCCATGTTTAATTTCCAGCTTTGTCTAGCAAAAACACTTAGACATGTATTCAGACATGCTTAAAACTGCAGTGACCTTCGTTATCTTTAGACAAATCCTTAGAAGATAAATATGTGCTCAGGAGCTTTGTTCATCTAGGTACCTAACCCTTTGCTTTCTGCATCATGAAGCTGTGTGTTCATTTTTGAGAATTAGTAAAAACAGGTACTACTTTAATTCTTCCATTTTTCACTGCATGAGAACTGCAGTAAAGGGAACTCTTTTCCACCCAATTAAGATGGACAGATTAAAATTTAGGATCAAATAGGAACACCAGGCTTTTCTTCTCAGACAGGTACATGGCACTGCATCTCAAAAGACACCAGGTCTGAAGAGGGAGAGACACCTCTCTTAAAGTAGGGAGCTCTTGAGATAAGAAGGCAGGTGTTAAGTAATTTATGTGTTGACTTTGTTAAAATCAGACCTGTTGATGCAGGTGTGTCTTTAAGCACCAAAACAGGAAGAAGAAGGACAGGCTGCTTGCATGGAAAGTGTAAGAGGTAAATTACAGGACAATCTCTGGAACACATGGCAATCATTACTGCATATCACTGCTGTATGAAAAGATTGTTTAAGTCAATATTATAAGCAGTTAATGTAAATTTAAAATGTTTATGAAGATTTTTTAATGACCTCAAAGCCTGTTTTTCTCGGGGTAAAACTATAACTTCAAATGTTTAGAAACAGATTAAGCCATTTGAGGTTTGATGGAAAATGCTAACCATAGGCAGAATTTAGCTATTTTAGTCTAGCTTTAGTCTAGCTTAGTCTAGCATCCCTCCCTGATGTTAAGCTAAAAAGCAGTAACTCATGTAATAGTATATCCATACAGGTTTATTAAACATAACTGACCGCAGTTTTCTGGGGTGTTCTCTTTTTTTCCTTTGTAGATAAGATTGTTTGCCGAAAATGTAGTGAAAACTGTAAGACATGTGTTGAATACCAAATCTGCACAGAATGCAAACATGGCCTAAGGTAAGGAAATGATGGATGTCACTAAACACAATACCTGAAGAGGTTTACAAGACTGTAGATACACAATGAAGAATATCAGATAGCTATTTAACCTTGAGTGGCCCTCATTTCATGTGTGCCATCACTGTTTAGTTTGTAATATAGTATTTTCTTGTGCTACTGTGTGCCAGTTTGGCTAACAACTGATTGTTAGAATACTTTTCCTTTCAGGCAAAATAAAAGCCACAGTCATGTGGAAAACTGGCTTCTTCACTTTTTTGACCTACAGTGTGGCAGTCAAGGATTATTTTAGAGGTAGAGCTGATGAATCATATTAATCTTTCTGATTCATTCCTGTGATAGTTAGAAACTATTTTCTTATCTTTATTGTATTTATTCATACATACAGTCATTCACTTATCTCAAGTACCTCAGGCTCAATTCTATTACAATATAGTGTGCACATATTTTAGACAGCAGTGGAAATTTTTTTCTTCATAGGGAGACTTAATCATTCTTGAAACTGATAGGTAAAACCTACAAAGCAGCAGTACACATTTCAAGCTCCTTTATGACTGAGTGACCTTTTGATCCAAGTGGCAAAGGTCAAAAATCTTATGAAATTCATGACAGAATGTATGCTGGCTTTATGCCACAAAAAATATGAAGTCAGTATTCAGTATCTGTAGGGGTTCTTCTTGCAGAATATGAGTGTTCTGCAAATGTTTTAACACTGCGCTTTTAGCTTCCATCAAAGTGGATTTTCATCTTTTAGTTAGTAAAAGCTGAATGTTGTTTGTTTTTAGGACACCAATAGCTGGATTCCTTTACATCTTGTAAAGGAATTCTCATTTCTGTCTATTTATGTTACATCTAGATTTTCCAAGTGCCTGAACAATTTTTATTACGAATGTCTCTATTTTTTTAAAAGTCAGCCTTTTGAGAAGGAAGTGTGACCTAATGGGAACAAAAGCATGGGATCGAATCAGAACACTGGTCTGTTTACACTCTCTGTGAATCACGAGTAGCTGCTTCCATTTTAAAATGTTATTAAATTTGCAGCCCATGTTAAGATTTTGGAGGATTTTAAGAGACTCAGCATGAATTTCTGTGTATCTGAAAAATCAAATTTGTAAATTAGCAGTTTAGAAGTTCCTACAATGCGCAAATACATCAGGACACCAAGATTACATAGATCTGGGACCTTACAGGACACAGTTACTATAGAAAAGCTATGCCCACATTTTCTTTCTTTCTCAGGAACTGAGTTTCCCTGTCCATTAACACAAACAGCAACTTTTAGCACCACTGAAGAAAGTATACCTGTCCAATCCGTGTATGAAGAGAAGGAGAAACAAATATAGCAAATCTGAAGAACCCAAACTTCCTGTTTGCTTGGGCACTATTAGCAAACTGAGATTGATTTTTAGTAACATTTTGAAAAAAAACAATCTGTGTGGGTGTGACAGATAAATGGAGCCTTGCAGGACATGCATTTCATATTCACCAATTGTTCGAAACTTGCTGCATTTTCATGGCAGAGTTATCGACGGGCAGGAACCTGGGTGGGACTTCGGAGACCTGGATTCCAGTTCTGATTCTGTTACTGGCCCATTAAATAAACTTGGGCAAATTATTAGTTTTCTCATCTGTAAAAAATGTGATAATGCTACCTTCTTTGTGAAGCACTTTGAGGACTGAGGAAAAATAATAAGAAAGCAGAGATCATTAGGTTTCTTAAATTGCTAATTAAATTTTTTTCTAAACTGGGATCATATATACTCTTGAAAATTTCCAGTGGTGGTGAGCACACATGACTTTTCCTGCATCAAATCCGTAAAACAGGGTTAGTACTCATTCAGGGTGGTAACCGCCAGAGCTGAAGGGCATTTTTAGAGTTAAATTGGATGAAAGCTAATGTTCCTTAGAAGAGAGAAAACATGGCAGAGAAGTGCTAGCTTAAAAAAAAAACAAAACCAAATCTGCTGTAGGCACCTTATAACTTGAAAGCATAAGCAGCTACTTAGGGGGAAGCATGGAAATGTGACTCTTTATGCTATTTCTTTTTCCTCTGTTACTCACTCTTTTGTGCTGTTTCAAAAGTGCCTGCAGGCAGAATACCTCCGACTGTAATCTTGACAAATCTCCCCAGCCACTCAGAGCAGGCATTCAGTTAGGAGGTTTCAATGGAAACTACTATTGCAGAAAGAGGTGGAGGTTTCCTTCGCTGTGAATCTATTCTAACCTGTGCTGTAGCATAGTATCAGGGGATGCTGCTGGTCTTCCAAGAGAAGCATGAGATCTTGTTAAGAAGTCCCTTAGCATTTTTTGTTGGTATAGTGGTGCTGACCTTGTGCCAAATTCCTCATGGGTAATTGCATTTTACATACCTGAATTTTTAGTACTCTGGCATTGTTCTTTTTTTTTTTTTTCTATCCCCTACTACTTGGTAGTATTTATGAGTTTGTAAACAGCTTCTGTATTTCACCATGGGCAAAACTGCATTTCATTCCAGCTTGAAGTGATTGCTGTCTCTAAATTTATAAAATATGAACAATGAAGAAAGCTGATGAATCCTAATATATAGGTTGTTCTTTTATTAAAAGAGAAGTACTGGTTTGTGCACGACCTTGTTGTCCTCTGTTGCTGTTCTTTGCCCAAACATTGTGCTTTTTTCCTTTTTACAATAGTTTGCATGGCACTAAATGTGCTATCCGCTGTGAAGAAGGAAAATACTATAATGGTAGAGAATGTGAACCGTGTCACCGTTCCTGTGCAACATGTGCAGGTACCCCACTGACATTTATTGGCATCATTTCCTTTCCTCTATATTTTTAGCTCTGATTTTATTCTACTATATCACAGTTCCAGTATAACGTGACTGCTTACATGTAAAAACAATTATTTTGATAGTTAATATATTTTAAATATAGTAGACTTCTTTCAGCTACCATGAAAATTGAAGTTTTCTAATTGAAAGTGTGCATACACTCTTTTCTTTTTCCTTTCCTTTTTTCTTTATTTTTTTTTTCCTGTTATTAGAGCTCATTCTGATTTCCAGTAATGCCCTCCGTTTCCTTTCTGGGATGGAATAATGACCAACAGATTTTGTGCAAACTTTAGAATTACCAACAGCAATTTCTTTCAGAAAAAGATAGACTGAAATTACGTAATGTTGTTTATTCTAAGCATGTACCTTAATTGCTTGATGCTACTGTTTGAAAGAAAGGAAAATAAAACATAATCTCTAAAATTGTAAGATTTTGCTACAGCTGGAGGTGGCGTCTGTTAGGCAATAAGAGGAACTAGCCAGTAATACTGTATATTTTCTCTCTGGTTTAAGGTGCTGGAGTAGATGCCTGTATAAACTGCACACAGGGTTATTTTATGGAAGATGGAAGATGTGTGCAGTCCTGTAGTAGTGGTTATTACCTTGATCACTCTACTGAAAGTGGATACAAAAGCTGCAAAAGGTATGATCAGTGGCTAATATGTGTCTGATGTTGAGCAGTATATTAGCTCTTACTGTGTTGAAAAAGATAATACTTATAAGAACATAAAGCACTGCTGACTTCAAGAAATGGAAAAAAAACATTGCATGCTAAGCAAATTAAGAAAAAGCTTTTTTTTTTTTTTAAATTCAAGCTATATTCATGTAGGTCTTCTAAAAGTGTTTTTTTCTTGTACATATATGAGTGTCCTTCAGTTTAAAAACGCCTGTAGTGAGAATCTAAGCAGAAACATAAAATTTACAAATCTGGCAGAGGATCTGCATTTCTCAGTAACAAATAAAAATAGTTAAACTTTTTTTTTTTTATTGCAAATTCATTACTATTCATAAGGACCATTTCAGTTCTTCAGCTGTGTATTCACAAACATGGCACAAGTATATTACCAGACTGCTGTCCAGAATAGCTCGCCTGACTCAGTGTGCAAATTAGTGGATAAATCTTGGCTTTGCTGTGCAAGAAAGGGATATTTGGGGTTTTTTCTGTTCCATTCTTTGTTAAAAAAATACCATTTTTTACCCTTTGGAATCATTTATTATTGACTCATTTTGAGTTCACGGCAGAAGGGGAATCACCATGTGTTGTAGTTTTCCACACAAGAAAATAATCAATACACAATGAAAATATGATGGATCCAAAAGGGTGATGAAAGGACTGGGCAGACGGTCAGTCTTTTCCATCCTGTGGCTTTAGCTCATGCCTTGCTGGCACGTGTATGCACAATCAGCTTGATATTTTTGTTGATTACTTCTGCATGGTTCCAAAATAGTAGAATAATGCAGCTATTTAGTAAAAAAAGTGTGAATAGAAAGTGGTTGGATGAAAGAAGCAGGACTGGGTTGCAGCAGGAGTTCATTATTTTTAATTACTATTATTATTAGGGCAGCTGATACCTCTAGAAACAGCAAACAAGCCCTTTGCAATACAGAAGAGGTCTCTTAAGAACTCTTGTACTTGTTGAGCCATAAGACCAGCTCCTGCTATTGTCTTTCAGATGTGATGCCAGCTGTTTGGATTGCAGTGGTCAAGGAGACAGAAACTGTACAAGCTGTCCAAGTGGCTATAACCTAGACACTGGTGTCTGTGTAGTGGGAACAGTCTGCAAGGATGGTGAGTGCAGTTCTCTGTAAAGATCCATTTTCCCACTGCCAGCTTCTTCTTTTTTTGGGTCGGTTTGGTCTCTTTCTTTTCTTTTGGTACAATCTTGATTTGACTTCTACACTACTTCTTGCTTTTTTCACGTTTATGAAAAGGAGAAAACCACATTTGCGTGTATTAACAAGATTAGTCACATCCACTTTACCTGAATTTTCCTAAAATAGTTTCCCCCTCTGACAACAACTTACTTTTCTTTATCTGTTTTTCAAAAGCCATTGCTTTCAAAAGATTTTTATATGAAGACCCTAGTGTACTATCAGTAGAGTCACATTTATGTATTTCGTCACTTTAAGCTGTGAAAATGCTGGTAAGTAAAAAGGATTTTAAGTGCCTATAGTATTGTCTGAATTACGTGAAAGGGTAATGAAAACAAAAGAATTCTGAAATAGGGAGCATCCAATTTGTGATGGAGATTTGAACTTCCTCCAAGTTCTCTGTGGCAACCAAGATAGCATTCTTATTGCATATGATTGGCTTAATTATTCACTAATATTCATTCCTTTCAAATGTCACAATTACAGAGACACTTAGATAACATCATGCTTCCCTAAAAAAGTTACTATGTGAATTACTTGTTGAAATAGCCCAGCAACTGCAGTCCAACAGGAAAATTATACCAGAACAAACCCAGTGGAAGATACCTGACATGAGATGTACAAAAAGCTAACAATGACTCTTGGGTCCAGCTCATTTCCTCCGGATTTAGTAAGAGTTTTACCAAAGACTTTAAAAAGAGGAAAAAAGAGAGGGTGCAGGGTTGAGTCTTGTTTCTGCGGACCTTTGGGGCTCCTGTTGGAATTTAGGCCTTCAAAATTTGAAGAATACCTGTTGATCGTAAAGTTACATTACGGGTACTGGGAAACCAGTCATGAAACCTTTTCACATCAGGGCATTAGAAATTTCATTGCAATCTAGAGCAAGTCCAGAGAAAGTTAGATATAGATGAATTAATGAAGAGGAAGAGTGATGCTAGCAGTTTTGAGTAACAGCTGCAATATGGTATGGTATTGCAGTTGAATTCTGCAGTGCAAACACTTGACATACCAGTTTGGTCATTAATATTACTGCGCAAATTTGTCATCCTTTGTACAGATGCACATGTGGTTGCCCAAGACTGGGGACACCACAACTCAGTACTGTCTCCCCCATTATTCCAAGTGCAGCTGCCATGAAAGGGCAACACATCAGTGGGGGACCTTCAGGTAGTTTCAGTGGACCATGCTGGATCCCACCACACAGCATGTGTTCTCAACAGTCTAGAGTAGCCAAGGAAAGTCCAGAAGCGGGGTGGGGGATAGGGGTGGTGACTGTTAATTTACAAAGCACAGAGGGTCTCATTTCATTGCCTGACAGTCAGGCACTCATTACTAGTCTAGCTCACTCAATAAGATTTGCATTTCTGTTGAGAATGGTTTATTCTTTTTCTGTGGTTTGACTGTTTTATTCTTTTGATTCATAAAAATTGAGAACAAATTCCTTTGCTGTAAATATCACTGTTTTCTAATTATTCTCTTTCTAATCTTTTTTTCCTTTTCACAAATGGATACCAATCACTCCCTGTCGGACCACACAATATCTCTTCCTGAAAAAAAAAAAATATGCTGTTGACTGAAATTCCTTTTGATGGACCAAATTTCCTACTTGCTACCTGCTCCTGAATGGTCTCTTCAACCAAATCTGCCTGTCTGACCAATTAAACCTTCCTCCATTGTACACGCCATGCTCTTCAAACCTTCAACCTCCTCTCCTTCTCTTGCTGCTGCCCTCTGGAAGCCACGGAAGAGTCCTGGGCCGAGGGAGGATTCTGTATGCTGGTGAAAAAGAACAATCTCTGCCAGCGGAAAGTGCTTCAACAATTGTGTTGCAGAACATGTACGCACAAGGGGTGAACTGACACCTCCCAGCGTCCTCCTGCTCCTGTAGACTTATAGATTAATTCATATTACTGAAAAAGGAAAAAAGAATTAAAAAAAAAGAAAGGAAAAAAAAAAAAAAGAAAGCCACCTCTCTCTCTCCCCCTCCTCTCTGTCTGGGGAGATGGTGAACTGTTTGTTGGAACTTAAATGGAAAAACTACAACACGCCTACCTTTCATGACTGGGTGTCTAGAGCTGAGCATCCAGGATCACAGAGTCAGTATTGTGTGACCAAAGCATTTGATGCCAAAATTAATGTTTAACTCATGATTTGATTTCCTATCAACCTTAGGATTATTCCTGTTTTTTGAAGGTCCTTTTTCTTCCCTTTTTCCTGCTTCTTTCCCCTTCAAGATGTTTAAAGAGTGTTTCAAGAATACAACATAAGTTTACATGGATTAAAACTAAACAATATAAAAATGTTTGCATTAGGTTTTTTGTGCTATGTATATTGACAGGGGGAACTTGAGTTCCTGAGGGGATCAGAAACATCATTAGCTGCAGGACTAAGTTCTGCCCCTTTTGTAACAGTATTTAAAAAAAGAAAAGTTAATATTTCTGCACACATTTCTTTCTTACTTCCTCTGCTGTGAGCTGTTTTTTGTATCACATGCAGTATGTATATATGTTTGCCCAAAATGTGGTTTTGGTCATATAGATTTCATTTTTAGACAGCTAGCTTATTAACAGATATGCTAGGATTTTTATTTTATTTTTTTAAATTGTCAAAGCTATTTCAAATAAACTTTAAAAAAAAAAAAAACATTGTTCCTGTAGCGAACAAATTCAAAAGATACTACTTCTCTTCGTTTGCATAAGCGAGAGTAATGTATACGCTTGGAAGTCAGAAAACATTGCTAACAAGTAAGAAATATTCATAAATTATTGTTGTCTTGTAACGTTCATGAAAAAAAGGGGATATTATCATACAGATATGTGGAGCTATTTTATAGTGCTCATATGTAAATGCCAGTGTGACTATATGCAACAGGATGTGTTTACAGGACTGGATTTATAATTGTGCCAAATAAGTCTCCAGGAATAAGTACATATAGGGCAATAAATCAGTGGTTCTCTTGGTGTAACAATTGTGTCATGATGGGCCTGAGTCTGCTTTTAACTGCTCACAATAGAAACTTCAGCAGCAATAGTCCTGCTGAGGCCAATGGAGTTACCTCACTGTAAAACCATGATGGGTGGTGAGAGAAGTGGCCTCTGCCTTTCTTTCTTCACCCAGGCACACGGCTGCCAGTACAAATTTCCATTTAATGTATCTTCATCAGCTTCACTTACCCTACTGTTGGAAAGACATTCATTTAGCAGAAAACAGAAAATTGGACTTCAAAGATACTGTTTTCAGGGGATAATACTTAAAACTTATGGAGTGTCTTTCTCGGTTATCTTTCTAGAACATACAAAGAGAAAATAGATTGCAGGTGTCTAAGCATGTAAACGTTAAAAAATAAAGAGAATCAAAAATTATTCTGAAACTTTTATAAACAAATGAATACAAACCTATAGAGGTAATGTGCCACCTTTAGCAGAGAGCAGATAAACTATTACCTGGTTTGGTATGACAAGGAGCCAGCCAAGCTCCTTTGGTGCCCATTACAAATTTCCTGATAAAGATTCAAATTTAAAAGAATTCAATTTGTGCTAGTTTAACTACTAGTTTGTTACTGCCTCATTTCTCAGTATAACATGTTTAACTAGAACATAATGCTTTCAAAGTTTAAGTTAATATTATATATATATTATATATAAATATATATTCATAATTGAGATTTAATTATGTAATGGATTGTAAAGAATTTGTTTGGATACTTACAAATGTCTCTAACACTATTATAGAGAAGAAATTAATATCTTTGTTTTCTTTTAAAAAACTGACACGTTGTTATATCCAAATTCATTTTTACTGAAAAAATACTGTACATGTGTAAAATGTTCAGTTGTTATTTGTAAAATAGGGTAGTTCTGTTGTAATTGATATTGGCCAAAATCAATGTTATTCCATATTTTATTTTTTCTATTAAATTAACCTAAATTCCTGTTCTTTTGGTCTGGAAAAACATGTTGATCATCTATATGTAAAAATCTTTGTTGAAGGGCACAGGTAGTTTTATGGTATAGAGCACTTAGATAGCACACGCAAGTCATTGAAACAAATTGGGAGGGTAAGGGTGCTTAATTTTGTTGCAAATTTTTTTGTGTTTTAAGTGATGGAATTTATGATTGCAGAAATGTCTGGTTTCCGTGGAGGACACCCTTGTGTAGTAGCAGTACAGCCACGTCTGAATCCTATTAGGTAACAGCGTTGGCTTCCTCTGAGTTTGTGATGAGTCTAATCTCTTGCTTTTTTAGTATTAAAAAGTGAAATGCTTAGCCGCCTGTTGGCTCAGGCAGTCTAGGAGGAAGGTTTTGTCTTTGCAGTCATATGTGGCCATTTGCACAATGAGGTACTGATGTCTGTTCATGTTCCAGTACTCACATCCAGTACACCTCAGATCACAATCCCAGGCTGCCAGCTGAGAACAGCAGGATATCTGTCCTTGACAGTAGACCAAAGGGCTTAAAGTAGACTCATCTGTGACCCCTGCAGGGTGAGATCCTCCACCAGTATTGGCTGATGCTCTCATTTATTTCCTACTTGGTCCTACAACCTGCATGGAGACCAAATTGGCAACTTAGCCAGGAAGTCATATATTCAGATGACGTTTTAAGCACATTCACTGAGGCCAGTTAAAGAATTTCTTGGGAAAAAAGCCCACATATGTCTTGTCACCAACTTGATTTCAAAACAAGGACTTAGGTCATAATTCTCACAGCTTCCCTGTCAGCCCTAGGACCAAGCACACGTGGAATGGGACATTCTTAGCAGTAGTTTGGTAAGACCACAACTAGAAAAAAGGTTGGCTTCCCCTTTACACCAATACTTTATAAAGAGCTGCTTCTTTCAGCTCCCACCCCACCTTCATCTTCTTTGGGTAGGAAATGCATTATGACTGATAATAAACTTGCTATAGCCCTGGCCAAAGCAGTCTGCTCTAGAAGGCGTATCTGTAACTGTTAAGCTGTAAAGTTGCACAGATAAGTAAGCATAGAACTGAGTTTTAGGCTGAAAACCAGTACTTTCTGGTGTCAGCTCAGATTTGATGATTTTTATTTGTGTTGCCTTAATAGCAGTGGCCAGATGCAAACAAAAGTCCTAAGCAGCCCTATAGTTAGTCCTTGTACTAGAGGATCGCTGCAGCAACAGGACTGCAATCGAAGGAAGCCAGTTTATTCCCAGCTGCAGAGTTTTCTTATGTGACTGATCCTCCCTCTCTGATTCAATGGTGAGTCATTTGGAATGTTCAGTGTTTGACACTCTGTGGTTGGCATGCAGAACAGCTACCAGCCATTTTAGGAAGCTCAGGAACTGCTAAACATGAACAAAATTATACTTTTCTCCATGTCTGAAAGGACTGTAAATGGCATCCGTCCAAAACTGTTCATTGATTTCTGCCTCATTTCTATCACAAGTCAAAATGCAATGACAAATTAAAGATGGTCTTCTAGTTAAGACATCACTTACATGGTAAAGTATTCGCCAGTTCATGTCTGTTTAGGAGAATAACTACGCAATCCTTGATTTAAATGCAAACTGGGCAACCGGCTAGACCTCTTCTTTATCAAAAGTCTCAAAAACAATGACACCTTTGGTCCAAAAAAACCCCAAATAAACACCAACACCCCCACCAAAAAAAAAAGAAAGAAAAACAACCACCACAACAAACCAAAATCCCAATCTCATACATGTGCTAGCACTTATTTTTAAGCAGAAAAAATTTAGCATGCCTCAGCCCTGCAGAACATCCTGCATAAGCCTGTTGTGTGAGGCCATCGTTTTATAATAGAAGTGCAATTTTTCAACCTTTCTGCAATAAGGTTACAGCCTTCCTCCCTTTCTAGCTGCAGCTCTCCACCTCAGCCACACACCAATGCTGTGGGATCAGCAAATCAGATACCTGTGGGGGTATGTTGGTGGAAAACTTATGCTTCTGACCAGTAGCTCCTGTGGCTTCTGGCTCACACCCTGCCTACCCACACACCAATCTCCACTGGCGCATCCCGCTTCTTCCTGGGGAGGCTTTACAAACACCCCCCTGTGGACAACACTGTTTTCTAATTAAGAATTCCCTATGAGACTTTACTGGCAACCCCAATCTCTATTGGGATTGCAACTTTTCAATGTCCTCTGAGATTGTGAGCAACCCCTGCTACTGAATATATTGTATAATAGCAGGGATGCTGCTTTTTCCACGTTGTCAGGTAATGATAAAAGTTACAACAGTATGAGCCTTGAAGATGAGTAAACCTATATACAGAGATACTAGAGATGACTACAGGAGTTTCACCCATACCACTTACAACTGTGATGACCAAGGTAATCCTCTTAACAGCCCCATCACAACCACAGTGAGCAATATCTCTATGAGTGGCCACTTTAGGTAACCATCTGCTACTTCTTGATGAAATTATTTAATGAACTAAATGACTGTAAGAAGGCCTGTTATAAATTCAAGACTCCTGTAAAGACATTTAAATGACTGCTTGTATGAGTCAAAGTTTTCAATTTACAGTGCAACTCGTGGAACAATAACTTGTCTGTGATCCATTACCATGCCTTATATTTATATCGGATATGCCATTGTCATGTCATTGGTACAGAATGAATCAAGAGAAGTTCTGCCATTAGATGTTTGTGCAAAATATTTTAGGTAAGCATTAAAAAAGTTTTACAGCATACAAAGAAAAATCCTAGTCAAGTTTTCATCAAAAAGAAATTGACACCAACAACAACTTGCATGACCTTGTTCAGAATATGTGGTTTGAAAATGTATTTTTGATGGACATTTTGTTTAGCTGGGGAAAAACAGATTTCTGTTTGGCACAATTTTTATTTGTCTAACTTAAACTATCCTGGGAGATTTCAATTTTTGATGAAATTGATTATCTGATTATTTATTACCACCTGTCATGAGCGTGTATTGGGGCTTAAATCCTCCTCATTAGCAAGGACTACAGAATTGTGGGTAGCAACACAGTGTCCTTATGAACAAACTAAGGCTCTGCACTTTAGGATTGCATCCAACCAGTGGAAGTGCACCCAATACCTGCACTTCCATCATTGGTTCTACACTGATGACCAAAAAGGATTCAGATGTGTTGAAGTCCTGGGACATTTCTATGAAGCCTCAGAGCACAGTAACATTTGGTCTTACTAGGGAACTGTTCTGAAATCCTCAGGATGAAACCAGAGAGATTGTGGTAATGTTCACCTGTTGTGCAAGGGTGGTAGGCACCATCACGGAATTGTATTTCAATAGCCACACTATGACTGAAGAGATCCTGGAAGGACTTTCTTTCTGAATTAGAAAGCAATGTTTATTGCATTAAAAAGAAGCCAATTTTCATTTCTAGCGTGGGAAATGAAGTCAATGGAAAGGATATTATTGTGAGAAGGCTCTGAGCATTTAAGAAAATGATTCCAGTAAGCAACAAACACAGCCTTTCGGTGCCACACCAAAGGCTGGTTTTTGTTATATCTCTTTTTTGTGAGCAGCTCATGCATTTGCTGTCAAAGATGGGCAAGGCAAAGCTTAGAAGAATGCCCCTTGCACAATCATTTATTTATCAGTGTTTCTCAGTGTTTGGGGGATGGATTTGTTGAAAGTCTTCTGGGAAAACAACATCCCTTTTCAAAGCAAAATATACTGTCCCGTCACAAAGCACAGTAGACATCTTTGCTTTATGGTGTTATGCAATGAGCTGATTAAGTACCCATTTTTTCCAATCAGCCCCGAGGGGAGAAGCTAAAACATTGACAGGCGGTGAATATTTATTTACCCACGGAGAATGAATGGCTCCATCGTGCAAACTTAATATTAGCACTGAATGTTCAGTGAAGCATGACTAGTGATTTAGCTACAATTCAGATAATACTGCATATCTTTTCCAATTGTCCTTGGCCTGCCCACTGCCCTCCTCCTGATGCCTGCAGATGCACTTTGAGATGTTGGTTGAAAGGAAAGCCTAGCTCCTGGTTGCCAGTCCCCATGGATCGCATTGCTGTCAGCTATGGTGTTTGTGACCATACTAACGTGCCATTCTGTGCAATGTCACTGGATCAAAAGACAGAAATAACTCAAATATTCATTCCCAAGTACCCCATTTTCTCACTCCAAGAGCAAGGCCATACTGAACTGAAGTTGTGTAAATGCTGCCCTTGCTTGGTCTGCCTCTAGCACAGCCTCCCTGAACACCTTCAAACCGAAGAATGAAAGGAGGGTTCAAAGAGCTCCCATAGCCAGTGCCTCAAAGCCTCTCTCCATCTTTACCTGAATTAGACAGGCTGTATCATTTACACGTTTCTGCATCCTCACTATGGAACATGTGATTGTTGAAGGAAGGTCCTGGACTGTGCTTTCCAGAGTAATCGAAGCAATTACTTTGGCTATTCCTGAAATGCGTATAGTAGAGACAAGGAACCAGGGAAGATTTTAAGCAAGAAGAGATCACGAATGTAAGGGTATTGAGTTGGTTGAAGGGTTAAAGCTAGGAAGAAAATTTAGTCCTTTATACCTCTTATTAAAAGACTGAATTTGGTCTGTTCCTTACTTTCAAGGAGATAAGCTTGTATCTTTTTGGCAGATTTCTTTAATATGTATTCATCTCCGCAAATTAAACAGAAATTACATTAGATTAGCAGTATGAATCTGTGTCGTTGTATCTTGTCAGGGCAATACTTTGCCTGCTGAAATCTGCCCAGTTATCAGAAGATCTGTGTTCATATCCTAAGCTGGAGTTCTCCAGTACAAACACTCTGTGCAGGTATCTCTATGTTTAAGATAGATGACACCACTGAAATGCTGCCCTGGTACAACCAGCTCTTCCCATTTCAGGTTTATGCCTACTCAAGTCAGACTGCAGAAATCCTGTGGACAGGAAAGGTTCTGCAAATACATATTATGTACTCCTTGCTGTATTACATAGGAGACAGATGCTGTGCTACCATGGTTGCCTCTGGAGTATGACATGTGTTTTCCTCCAGCACTGAAAGATCCTATCTTTAACGTATTCCAGGTGCAAATAACAGCATACAGTCAAAGCATACAGTCACCTTCCACTTTTCTTTTGCATATTTCACAGGAACCTACCCAGACTTCCAAAGCACTGCTACCAACACAGTGAGATAATTTTCAGTGAGATTTAGGTATCTCCATTTGCAGTCTCCACTGTCCTTTAGGAAATTCCCAGCTACTGAGCTTCACAAAAAACAGGAAGCTTGACAGATCAGACAGGGAAATTTCCGGTTGTGAAGCTCCAGAAATGGAGAGGCTAAATACATTTTTTTTCCGCTCTCAGTGTCAGATTTTGAGAGTGCTATAGTATTTCCCCCTCCTTCAAGTAGTGAAAAAGGTACAGAACAAAGCATTAGCAGTACAAGTTGGGATTGCTCCATTCTCCTTCCCATTTTCTCATGGGGCTGTCAAATTTCAGGCTCCAGGTGAGGAGTAGAAAACCTTGCTGAGTTCCAACCTTCGTGTTTACACAGGCAAGGAAGGAAACCCTGATCCCAGCCAGTTTATAATCCCAGGCATCCACGTTATTAGTAGAAACTGAGGATTTTAAAGCTCATTTTTTAAATGCTAAAAAACTTTGTAAAAATGGAGGTTCAAAACTGACTATTTAAATGCCAAAAAATGTCTTTCTGGAGCCTATTTATGCCTGCTCAGTACCCCTAAGGGCTCCGGCTCTTCAACGGGTTTCTAACAACCATTTCATAAATACTACATAGAAATGATGGAAGAAACACACAGAATAAAGAGGGGGAAAAAATCCCTATGTGTCAGCAAAAAGGGCAGCTTTGGCTAATGTAAATATTTATATTCAGCAGGGAAAAGAATAGAGGGCTGTGTAAGATAGTGTAGTTGATAAAGGCAGTCGCCTCTCTCCTGCCTGTCATGATTAAAGCTAACCTAAGGCTCTGTGTGATCTCAGCTAATCCTGCAACAAAAGTGCCTTTCATCCTAAAATCATTATATCACACTCAGCTCCACATACCGCTGTCCAGGGAAGAGATGTTCAGCCCTTTTCAAGGTTCTGCTTTGTTCCTTGGAACAAGGGGATGCTTCAGGGACTTAGGAACTGACATGATGCACTGAGCCAGCAATGTGTCCTTGAGACCAGGAAGGCCATTGGCATCCTGGACTACATCAAGAAGAGCGTGAACAGCAGGTTGAGAGAGGTTTTCCTCCCCCTCTCCTCTGACCTGGTGAGGCCACATCTGGAGTACTGTGTCCGGTTCTGGGCTCCCCAGTTCAAGAAGGACAAGGAACTACTGGAGAGGGTAAAACAAAGGGCTACAGAGAGGATTAGGGGACTAGAACATCTCTCTTATGAGGAAGGGGGGAGAGACTTGGGTCCCTTTAGTCTGGAGAAGGCTGAGGAGGGGTTTGATCAATGCCTACAAATACTTAAAAGGTTGGATGTCAAGAGGATGGGGCCAGACTTTTTTCAGTGGTGCCCAGTGACAGGGCAAGAGGTAATGTGCAAAAACTTGACCATAGGAAGTTCCATCTAAACATGAGGAGGAACTTCTTTACTTTGAGGGTGGCAAAGCACTGGAACAGGCTGCCAGGGAGGTGGTGGAGTCTCCATCTCTGGAGACGTTCAAAATCCACCTGGACATGTTCCTGTGCAACCTGATAGGTGGACCTGCTTTGGCAGAGGGGTTGGACTAGATGATCTCCAGAGGTCCCTTCCAACCCCATATCATTTTGTGATTCTGTGATGGTAATTTCAGCCTTCTGGTTCATCACTGCCTAGAGTACTTTTGAAAATTAGACTTCCAATCCTGAATCACCTCTCATCACCTCAGATCATAGCATCGCAAAGTTTTGCCCTTGAAGGTATCTTCTTTGTCCCTTCTGCACATCTAAGCAGGGAGACTAAAATTTGGTCACTGTGTAAAATGACTGAGTGGAGAACAATATGCAGGAGACTCAAAACTGAAGCTAAGCAAATGATTTGAAATTGTGTTCAAACTTTGTATGACTGCCCAAAATTTGAGAGGAAAGGAAATGCCATAGTCTCCTAACAACGTCCTAATATTTTCAAGACAAGATTGCTCTCCGGGAGCTGTAATCTATCAAACATTAAGGCTTTGGGCTAAACAGAGGGCTAACTTTAAGAGGAATCCTCAGGGTGAATTTTAATGGCTTGCTATATGCAGGTTAGTCTAAGTTCCTTATGGACTTAAGCTTTATGGATAAATATTTCTTCAGCAAAACTCAAAGAGCTAATCCCATGAGCCAGTCAGAATAAAATGTATCGAGGCTGAACATGGAAAAAGCAAAGAGCTCCCTGGGACTGACTCCTCTCAGTTCTCACTGCTGATTGATGAAAAACAATTCTGATCAATGCTTCTTTATCTGCTCTGTAAAACTTTGTAACCCGTAAGATTACATACCAAAGCTCAAGTATAAAATCTATATCCAGGTTCCCATGAAGGTTAACCAGCATAAAGGAGGAAATAAGGTCATTTTTTTGCATTGATTATGAAGAAAACCCACTAGGGCAATGCTATAGAAGATAATCAATGAATATTTTTAAATTAGATAAAGTCATGTTTTGATTAAGAAAAGCGGGGAAATAACAGGTGTCCTGCAGTGACTGAGTCTCATGGGGGACACTCCAAGACAGATTCATTTATGACTGCCAGCAATAAAACTGCATATGTCCAGGCATAACTTATTCACACCCTCATCTAAGTGGTCTCCTGAAACACCATGTGCTGCCAATGAATGGCCCCACTTTTTGAAAGGAGAGAAATAATGACAAGGTAAGGGCTGTACATTTAACAGTGTTTATGCAAAGACGTAACAACAAGCTGGCAACTATGATGGTGCTCTAGTCTGGGACTCAGGAGAGACAGGTTCTGGTTTGCTATTGCACTCTAACTTGATGATCTTACTGCAACTCAGTTTTTCTGCCTCCTTAATGGGAGGTAATAGACCTTGCCTCATTTTAAAATGCATCATATCAACTGATAAGAATGTAACTGTAGGGCTCCTGTATGCAGTTGAGGCTTCAGTAACTAGTATTTATCTAGCGAGATTTGTAAAGAAATATATTGCCCACAAAGAACTCTGGCAAACAGTTAAACTGCCCTGTGAAATAGTTTAAAAGTCTTCTTTAAAGTTGCATTTCAGAGTCAACTCTTTGAGTATCCACAAAAAAATATTTTGTTAACATTTAGTGGCAGATCCACGGTTCTAGATGTAACTTGGAATTCAGAAGGCCTAATATGTATTTTCTGGTGCACATTCCATATAATAGTATGCTTTAAAATGCCTCAACTCGGAGGATAAAGTAAGCAGAGAACTGGTCTTCCTGGCATTATTCCAGCACAGCTGAAATGAATTACAGCACTTCCACTGAAAGGCATAACAAGGAAATAACAAAAACCTTTCAAAACTAAGAACTTCTACCATGTGGGAAGGATTTGAGCAGGCGTAGCTGAGGTGTATGAATTAGTAGCTCAGGTCCAATGGATAAGCATACAGGCAGTGCAGGCAAATAAAGTGAAGGACTGGAGAAACAGAAAGTTTTTATAATGTATCACAAAGCAACATCAGAGAAACAATTATTTAATAACATTGTCCTGACAGATTTTCCAGTGGTGGAAAGCTGGTAGTATAAAGCACTGAGCCACCAGAACAGCAATAGGAAGACTTTGCAGACACTGCATTTTTTCATGGTTGTGTATTTTCCAAGTATGTGTGTGTGTGTCTATATATGTATCAAATCATATTTTAAAATCTCATAAAGCATTTGAGATCATGGGATTCTATGTTATACACTCTGAATACGTGTCAGAAAGACTCAAGAAGCCTGCATTAAGCAAATCTGTCAATGGCCTCATGATCTACTGGACAGCAGGCTACAGGCTTTTTTTTTTTCCAGAAAGTATAATTATAAATATTCTGTATCATGATACTTATTCATCAATAAAACAT
>NW_015090931.1:1033647-1076820 GCF_001431845.1 Calidris pugnax
TATGAATATAGACAGGGGGAACATGAGTTCCTGAGAGGATCAGCAACATCATTAGCTGCAGGACTAAGTTCTTCCCCTTTTGTAACAGTATTTAAAAAAAGAAAAGTTAATATTTCTGCACACATTTCTTTCTTACTTCCTCTGCTGTGAGCTGTTTTTTGTATCACATGCAGTATGTATATATGTTTGCCCAAAATGTGGTTTTGGTCATATAGATTTCATTTTTAGACAGCTAGCTTATTAACAGATATGCTAGGATTTTTATTTTATTTTTTTAAATTGTCAAAGCTATTTCAAATAAACTTTAAAAAAAAAAAAAACATTGTTCCTGTAGCGAACAAATTCAAAAGATACTACTTCTCTTCGTTTGCATAAGCGAGAGTAATGTATACGCTTGGAAGTCAGAAAACATTGCTAACAAGTAAGAAATATTCATAAATTATTGTTGTCTTGTAACGTTCATGAAAAAAAGGGGATATTATCATACAGATATGTGGAGCTATTTTATAGTGCTCATATGTAAATGCCAGTGTGACTATATGCAACAGGATGTGTTTACAGGACTGGATTTATAATTGTGCCAAATAAGTCTCCAGGAATAAGTACATATAGGGCAATAAATCAGTGGTTCTCTTGGTGTAACAATTGTGTCATGATGGGCCTGAGTCTGCTTTTAACTGCTCACAATAGAAACTTCAGCAGCAATAGTCCTGCTGAGGCCAATGGAGTTACCTCACTGTAAAACCATGATGGGTGGTGAGAGAAGTGGCCTCTGCCTTTCTTTCTTCACCCAGGCACACGGCTGCCAGTACAAATTTCCATTTAATGTATCTTCATCAGCTTCACTTACCCTACTGTTGGAAAGACATTCATTTAGCAGAAAACAGAAAATTGGACTTCAAAGATACTGTTTTCAGGGGATAATACTTAAAACTTATGGAGTGTCTTTCTCGGTTATCTTTCTAGAACATACAAAGAGAAAATAGATTGCAGGTGTCTAAGCATGTAAACGTTAAAAAATAAAGAGAATCAAAAATTATTCTGAAACTTTTATAAACAAATGAATACAAACCTATAGAGGTAATGTGCCACCTTTAGCAGAGAGCAGATAAACTATTACCTGGTTTGGTATGACAAGGAGCCAGCCAAGCTCCTTTGGTGCCCATTACAAATTTCCTGATAAAGATTCAAATTTAAAAGAATTCAATTTGTGCTAGTTTAACTACTAGTTTGTTACTGCCTCATTTCTCAGTATAACATGTTTAACTAGAACATAATGCTTTCAAAGTTTAAGTTAATATTATATATATATTATATATAAATATATATTCATAATTGAGATTTAATTATGTAATGGATTGTAAAGAATTTGTTTGGATACTTACAAATGTCTCTAACACTATTATAGAGAAGAAATTAATATCTTTGTTTTCTTTTAAAAAACTGACACGTTGTTATATCCAAATTCATTTTTACTGAAAAAATACTGTACATGTGTAAAATGTTCAGTTGTTATTTGTAAAATAGGGTAGTTCTGTTGTAATTGATATTGGCCAAAATCAATGTTATTCCATATTTTATTTTTTCTATTAAATTAACCTAAATTCCTGTTCTTTTGGTCTGGAAAAACATGTTGATCATCTATATGTAAAAATCTTTGTTGAAGGGCACAGGTAGTTTTATGGTATAGAGCACTTAGATAGCACACGCAAGTCATTGAAACAAATTGGGAGGGTAAGGGTGCTTAATTTTGTTGCAAATTTTTTTGTGTTTTAAGTGATGGAATTTATGATTGCAGAAATGTCTGGTTTCCGTGGAGGACACCCTTGTGTAGTAGCAGTACAGCCACGTCTGAATCCTATTAGGTAACAGCGTTGGCTTCCTCTGAGTTTGTGATGAGTCTAATCTCTTGCTTTTTTAGGATTAAAAAGTGAAATGCTTAGCCGCCTGTTGGCTCAGGCAGTCTAGGAGGAAGGTTTTGTCTTTGCAGTCATATGTGGCCATTTGCACAATGAGGTACTGATGTCTGTTCATGTTCCAGTACTCACATCCAGTACACCTCAGATCACAATCCCAGGCTGCCAGCTGAGAACAGCAGGATATCTGTCCTTGACAGTAGACCAAAGGGCTTAAAGTAGACTCATCTGTGACCCCTGCAGGGTGAGATCCTCCACCAGTATTGGCTGATGCTCTCATTTATTTCCTACTTGGTCCTACAACCTGCATGGAGACCAAATTGGCAACTTAGCCAGGAAGTCATATATTCAGATGACGTTTTAAGCACATTCACTGAGGCCAGTTAAAGAATTTCTTGGGAAAAAAGCCCACATATGTCTTGTCACCAACTTGATTTCAAAACAAGGACTTAGGTCATAATTCTCACAGCTTCCCTGTCAGCCCTAGGACCAAGCACACGTGGAATGGGACATTCTTAGCAGTAGTTTGGTAAGACCACAACTAGAAAAAAGGTTGGCTTCCCCTTTACACCAATACTTTATAAAGAGCTGCTTCTTTCAGCTCCCACCCCACCTTCATCTTCTTTGGGTAGGAAATGCATTATGACTGATAATAAACTTGCTATAGCCCTGGCCAAAGCAGTCTGCTCTAGAAGGCGTATCTGTAACTGTTAAGCTGTAAAGTTGCACAGATAAGTAAGCATAGAACTGAGTTTTAGGCTGAAAACCAGTACTTTCTGGTGTCAGCTCAGATTTGATGATTTTTATTTGTGTTGCCTTAATAGCAGTGGCCAGATGCAAACAAAAGTCCTAAGCAGCCCTATAGTTAGTCCTTGTACTAGAGGATCGCTGCAGCAACAGGACTGCAATCGAAGGAAGCCAGTTTATTCCCAGCTGCAGAGTTTTCTTATGTGACTGATCCTCCCTCTCTGATTCAATGGTGAGTCATTTGGAATGTTCAGTGTTTGACACTCTGTGGTTGGCATGCAGAACAGCTACCAGCCATTTTAGGAAGCTCAGGAACTGCTAAACATGAACAAAATTATACTTTTCTCCATGTCTGAAAGGACTGTAAATGGCATCCGTCCAAAACTGTTCATTGATTTCTGCCTCATTTCTATCACAAGTCAAAATGCAATGACAAATTAAAGATGGTCTTCTAGTTAAGACATCACTTACATGGTAAAGTATTCGCCAGTTCATGTCTGTTTAGGAGAATAACTACGCAATCCTTGATTTAAATGCAAACTGGGCAACCGGCTAGACCTCTTCTTTATCAAAAGTCTCAAAAACAATGACACCTTTGGTCCAAAAAAACCCCAAATAAACACCAACACCCCCACCAAAAAAAAAAGAAAGAAAAACAACCACCACAACAAACCAAAATCCCAATCTCATACATGTGCTAGCACTTATTTTTAAGCAGAAAAAATTTAGCATGCCTCAGCCCTGCAGAACATCCTGCATAAGCCTGTTGTGTGAGGCCATCGTTTTATAATAGAAGTGCAATTTTTCAACCTTTCTGCAATAAGGTTACAGCCTTCCTCCCTTTCTAGCTGCAGCTCTCCACCTCAGCCACACACCAATGCTGTGGGATCAGCAAATCAGATACCTGTGGGGGTATGTTGGTGGAAAACTTATGCTTCTGACCAGTAGCTCCTGTGGCTTCTGGCTCACACCCTGCCTACCCACACACCAATCTCCACTGGCGCATCCCGCTTCTTCCTGGGGAGGCTTTACAAACACCCCCCTGTGGACAACACTGTTTTCTAATTAAGAATTCCCTATGAGACTTTACTGGCAACCCCAATCTCTATTGGGATTGCAACTTTTCAATGTCCTCTGAGATTGTGAGCAACCCCTGCTACTGAATATATTGTATAATAGCAGGGATGCTGCTTTTTCCACGTTGTCAGGTAATGATAAAAGTTACAACAGTATGAGCCTTGAAGATGAGTAAACCTATATACAGAGATACTAGAGATGACTACAGGAGTTTCACCCATACCACTTACAACTGTGATGACCAAGGTAATCCTCTTAACAGCCCCATCACAACCACAGTGAGCAATATCTCTATGAGTGGCCACTTTAGGTAACCATCTGCTACTTCTTGATGAAATTATTTAATGAACTAAATGACTGTAAGAAGGCCTGTTATAAATTCAAGACTCCTGTAAAGACATTTAAATGACTGCTTGTATGAGTCAAAGTTTTCAATTTACAGTGCAACTCGTGGAACAATAACTTGTCTGTGATCCATTACCATGCCTTATATTTATATCGGATATGCCATTGTCATGTCATTGGTACAGAATGAATCAAGAGAAGTTCTGCCATTAGATGTTTGTGCAAAATATTTTAGGTAAGCATTAAAAAAGTTTTACAGCATACAAAGAAAAATCCTAGTCAAGTTTTCATCAAAAAGAAATTGACACCAACAACAACTTGCATGACCTTGTTCAGAATATGTGGTTTGAAAATGTATTTTTGATGGACATTTTGTTTAGCTGGGGAAAAACAGATTTCTGTTTGGCACAATTTTTATTTGTCTAACTTAAACTATCCTGGGAGATTTCAATTTTTGATGAAATTGATTATCTGATTATTTATTACCACCTGTCATGAGCGTGTATTGGGGCTTAAATCCTCCTCATTAGCAAGGACTACAGAATTGTGGGTAGCAACACAGTGTCCTTATGAACAAACTAAGGCTCTGCACCTTAGGATTGCATCCAACCAGTGGAAGTGCACCCAATACCTGCACTTCCATCATTGGTTCTACACTGATGACCAAAAAGGATTCAGATGTGTTGAAGTCCTGGGACATTTCTATGAAGCCTCAGAGCACAGTAACATTTGGTCTTACTAGGGAACTGTTCTGAAATCCTCAGGATGAAACCAGAGAGATTGTGGTAATGTTCACCTGTTGTGCAAGGGTGGTAGGCACCATCACGGAATTGTATTTCAATAGCCACACTATGACTGAAGAGATCCTGGAAGGACTTTCTTTCTGAATTAGAAAGCAATGTTTATTGCATTAAAAAGAAGCCAATTTTCATTTCTAGCGTGGGAAATGAAGTCAATGGAAAGGATATTATTGTGAGAAGGCTCTGAGCATTTAAGAAAATGATTCCAGTAAGCAACAAACACAGCCTTTCGGTGCCACACCAAAGGCTGGTTTTTGTTATATCTCTTTTTTGTGAGCAGCTCATGCATTTGCTGTCAAAGATGGGCAAGGCAAAGCTTAGAAGAATGCCCCTTGCACAATCATTTATTTATCAGTGTTTCTCAGTGTTTGGGGGATGGATTTGTTGAAAGTCTTCTGGGAAAACAACATCCCTTTTCAAAGCAAAATATACTGTCCCGTCACAAAGCACAGTAGACATCTTTGCTTTATGGTGTTATGCAATGAGCTGATTAAGTACCCATTTTTTCCAATCAGCCCCGAGGGGAGAAGCTAAAACATTGACAGGCGGTGAATATTTATTTACCCACGGAGAATGAATGGCTCCATCGTGCAAACTTAATATTAGCACTGAATGTTCACTGAAGCATGACTAGTGATTTAGCTACAATTCAGATAATACTGCATATCTTTTCCAATTGTCCTTGGCCTGCCCACTGCCCTCCTCCTGATGCCTGCAGATGCACTTTGAGATGTTGGTTGAAAGGAAAGCCTAGCTCCTGGTTGCCAGTCCCCATGGATCGCATTGCTGTCAGCTATGGTGTTTGTGACCATACTAACGTGCCATTCTGTGCAATGTCACTGGATCAAAAGACAGAAATAACTCAAATATTCATTCCCAAGTACCCCATTTTCTCACTCCAAGAGCAAGGCCATACTGAACTGAAGTTGTGTAAATGCTGCCCTTGCTTGGTCTGCCTCTAGCACAGCCTCCCTGAACACCTTCAAACCGAAGAATGAAAGGAGGGTTCAAAGAGCTCCCATAGCCAGTGCCTCAAAGCCTCTCTCCATCTTTACCTGAATTAGACAGGCTGTATCATTTACACGTTTCTGCATCCTCACTATGGAACATGTGATTGTTGAAGGAAGGTCCTGGACTGTGCTTTCCAGAGTAATCGAAGCAATTACTTTGGCTATTCCTGAAATGCGTATAGTAGAGACAAGGAACCAGGGAAGATTTTAAGCAAGAAGAGATCACGAATGTAAGGGTATTGAGTTGGTTGAAGGGTTAAAGCTAGGAAGAAAATTTAGTCCTTTATACCTCTTATTAAAAGACTGAATTTGGTCTGTTCCTTACTTTCAAGGAGATAAGCTTGTATCTTTTTGGCAGATTTCTTTAATATGTATTCATCTCCGCAAATTAAACAGAAATTACATTAGATTAGCAGTATGAATCTGTGTCGTTGTATCTTGTCAGGGCAATACTTTGCCTGCTGAAATCTGCCCAGTTATCAGAAGATCTGTGTTCATATCCTAAGCTGGAGTTCTCCAGTACAAACACTCTGTGCAGGTATCTCTATGTTTAAGATAGATGACACCACTGAAATGCTGCCCTGGTACAACCAGCTCTTCCCATTTCAGGTTTATGCCTACTCAAGTCAGACTGCAGAAATCCTGTGGACAGGAAAGGTTCTGCAAATACATATTATGTACTCCTTGCTGTATTACATAGGAGACAGATGCTGTGCTACCATGGTTGCCTCTGGAGTATGACATGTGTTTTCCTCCAGCACTGAAAGATCCTATCTTTAACGTATTCCAGGTGCAAATAACAGCATACAGTCAAAGCATACAGTCACCTTCCACTTTTCTTTTGCATATTTCACAGGAACCTACCCAGACTTCCAAAGCACTGCTACCAACACAGTGAGATAATTTTCAGTGAGATTTAGGTATCTCCATTTGCAGTCTCCACTGTCCTTTAGGAAATTCCCAGCTACTGAGCTTCACAAAAAACAGGAAGCTTGACAGATCAGACAGGGAAATTTCCGGTTGTGAAGCTCCAGAAATGGAGAGGCTAAATACATTTTTTTTCCGCTCTCAGTGTCAGATTTTGAGAGTGCTATAGTATTTCCCCCTCCTTCAAGTAGTGAAAAAGGTACAGAACAAAGCATTAGCAGTACAAGTTGGGATTGCTCCATTCTCCTTCCCATTTTCTCATGGGGCTGTCAAATTTCAGGCTCCAGGTGAGGAGTAGAAAACCTTGCTGAGTTCCAACCTTCGTGTTTACACAGGCAAGGAAGGAAACCCTGATCCCAGCCAGTTTATAATCCCAGGCATCCACGTTATTAGTAGAAACTGAGGATTTTAAAGCTCATTTTTTAAATGCTAAAAAACTTTGTAAAAATGGAGGTTCAAAACTGACTATTTAAATGCCAAAAAATGTCTTTCTGGAGCCTATTTATGCCTGCTCAGTACCCCTAAGGGCTCCGGCTCTTCAACGGGTTTCTAACAACCATTTCATAAATACTACATAGAAATGATGGAAGAAACACACAGAATAAAGAGGGGGAAAAAATCCCTATGTGTCAGCAAAAAGGGCAGCTTTGGCTAATGTAAATATTTATATTCAGCAGGGAAAAGAATAGAGGGCTGTGTAAGATAGTGTAGTTGATAAAGGCAGTCGCCTCTCTCCTGCCTGTCATGATTAAAGCTAACCTAAGGCTCTGTGTGATCTCAGCTAATCCTGCAACAAAAGTGCCTTTCATCCTAAAATCATTATATCACACTCAGCTCCACATACCGCTGTCCAGGGAAGAGATGTTCAGCCCTTTTCAAGGTTCTGCTTTGTTCCTTGGAACAAGGGGATGCTTCAGGGACTTAGGAACTGACATGATGCACTGAGCCAGCAATGTGTCCTTGAGACCAGGAAGGCCATTGGCATCCTGGACTACATCAAGAAGAGCGTGAACAGCAGGTTGAGAGAGGTTTTCCTCCCCCTCTCCTCTGACCTGGTGAGGCCACATCTGGAGTACTGTGTCCGGTTCTGGGCTCCCCAGTTCAAGAAGGACAAGGAACTACTGGAGAGGGTAAAACAAAGGGCTACAGAGAGGATTAGGGGACTAGAACATCTCTCTTATGAGGAAGGGGGGAGAGACTTGGGTCCCTTTAGTCTGGAGAAGGCTGAGGAGGGGTTTGATCAATGCCTACAAATACTTAAAAGGTTGGATGTCAAGAGGATGGGGCCAGACTTTTTTCAGTGGTGCCCAGTGACAGGGCAAGAGGTAATGTGCAAAAACTTGACCATAGGAAGTTCCATCTAAACATGAGGAGGAACTTCTTTACTTTGAGGGTGGCAAAGCACTGGAACAGGCTGCCAGGGAGGTGGTGGAGTCTCCATCTCTGGAGACGTTCAAAATCCACCTGGACATGTTCCTGTGCAACCTGATAGGTGGACCTGCTTTGGCAGAGGGGTTGGACTAGATGATCTCCAGAGGTCCCTTCCAACCCCATATCATTTTGTGATTCTGTGATGGTAATTTCAGCCTTCTGGTTCATCACTGCCTAGAGTACTTTTGAAAATTAGACTTCCAATCCTGAATCACCTCTCATCACCTCAGATCATAGCATCGCAAAGTTTTGCCCTTGAAGGTATCTTCTTTGTCCCTTCTGCACATCTAAGCAGGGAGACTAAAATTTGGTCACTGTGTAAAATGACTGAGTGGAGAACAATATGCAGGAGACTCAAAACTGAAGCTAAGCAAATGATTTGAAATTGTGTTCAAACTTTGTATGACTGCCCAAAATTTGAGAGGAAAGGAAATGCCATAGTCTCCTAACAACGTCCTAATATTTTCAAGACAAGATTGCTCTCCGGGAGCTGTAATCTATCAAACATTAAGGCTTTGGGCTAAACAGAGGGCTAACTTTAAGAGGAATCCTCAGGGTGAATTTTAATGGCTTGCTATATGCAGGTTAGTCTAAGTTCCTTATGGACTTAAGCTTTATGGATAAATATTTCTTCAGCAAAACTCAAAGAGCTAATCCCATGAGCCAGTCAGAATAAAATGTATCGAGGCTGAACATGGAAAAAGCAAAGAGCTCCCTGGGACTGACTCCTCTCAGTTCTCACTGCTGATTGATGAAAAACAATTCTGATCAATGCTTCTTTATCTGCTCTGTAAAACTTTGTAACCCGTAAGATTACATACCAAAGCTCAAGTATAAAATCTATATCCAGGTTCCCATGAAGGTTAACCAGCATAAAGGAGGAAATAAGGTCATTTTTTTGCATTGATTATGAAGAAAACCCACTAGGGCAATGCTATAGAAGATAATCAATGAATATTTTTAAATTAGATAAAGTCATGTTTTGATTAAGAAAAGCGGGGAAATAACAGGTGTCCTGCAGTGACTGAGTCTCATGGGGGACACTCCAAGACAGATTCATTTATGACTGCCAGCAATAAAACTGCATATGTCCAGGCATAACTTATTCACACCCTCATCTAAGTGGTCTCCTGAAACACCATGTGCTGCCAATGAATGGCCCCACTTTTTGAAAGGAGAGAAATAATGACAAGGTAAGGGCTGTACATTTAACAGTGTTTATGCAAAGACGTAACAACAAGCTGGCAACTATGATGGTGCTCTAGTCTGGGACTCAGGAGAGACAGGTTCTGGTTTGCTATTGCACTCTAACTTGATGATCTTACTGCAACTCAGTTTTTCTGCCTCCTTAATGGGAGGTAATAGACCTTGCCTCATTTTAAAATGCATCATATCAACTGATAAGAATGTAACTGTAGGGCTCCTGTATGCAGTTGAGGCTTCAGTAACTAGTATTTATCTAGCGAGATTTGTAAAGAAATATATTGCCCACAAAGAACTCTGGCAAACAGTTAAACTGCCCTGTGAAATAGTTTAAAAGTCTTCTTTAAAGTTGCATTTCAGAGTCAACTCTTTGAGTATCCACAAAAAAATATTTTGTTAACATTTAGTGGCAGATCCACGGTTCTAGATGTAACTTGGAATTCAGAAGGCCTAATATGTATTTTCTGGTGCACATTCCATATAATAGTATGCTTTAAAATGCCTCAACTCGGAGGATAAAGTAAGCAGAGAACTGGTCTTCCTGGCATTATTCCAGCACAGCTGAAATGAATTACAGCACTTCCACTGAAAGGCATAACAAGGAAATAACAAAAACCTTTCAAAACTAAGAACTTCTACCATGTGGGAAGGATTTGAGCAGGCGTAGCTGAGGTGTATGAATTAGTAGCTCAGGTCCAATGGATAAGCATACAGGCAGTGCAGGCAAATAAAGTGAAGGACTGGAGAAACAGAAAGTTTTTATAATGTATCACAAAGCAACATCAGAGAAACAATTATTTAATAACATTGTCCTGACAGATTTTCCAGTGGTGGAAAGCTGGTAGTATAAAGCACTGAGCCACCAGAACAGCAATAGGAAGACTTTGCAGACACTGCATTTTTTCATGGTTGTGTATTTTCCAAGTATGTGTGTGTGTGTCTATATATGTATCAAATCATATTTTAAAATCTCATAAAGCATTTGAGATCATGGGATTCTATGTTATACACTCTGAATACGTGTCAGAAAGACTCAAGAAGCCTGCATTAAGCAAATCTGTCAATGGCCTCATGATCTACTGGACAGCAGGCTACAGGCTTTTTTTTTTTCCAGAAAGTATAATTATAAATATTCTGTATCATGATAGTTATTCATCAATACAACATTTTATCTCAGTAATATCTGGATAAATTCAGAATCCTGCTGAATTCTGTGTCATATTCTGTATCATGATACTTATTCATCAATAAAACATTTTATCTCAGTAATATCTGGATAAATTCAGAATCCTGCTGAATTCTGTGTCAAAGGGCTATACCATTTATAATGTCTTTATCATTAGTCCTTTACAAAGTATTCTATCATACAAGATACAGTGTAGGAGTTCAGAAAAGCTACACCATTTCCAAGGAATGATGTCAATTTACACAATTCAAGGTTTGGTCCATATGGGCATGTGTGGGATTACATAAAGGTATATAAACATATATATACAAAATCCTTTTTGGATAATGAGAACTATAAAAATGTGTGAATGTGCATGTATACACAGATTTCTGTTTTCCTGACCTCATCAAGAGACTGTTCATTTGCTCCCAGTTCTGAACTTCTTCCCAGTTAGCAATGATCTCAGACCAGCCTCTGAGCAGCACTGTCTTTATGTTTTATGGGGCTCTGTCTCTGGATTTTGGCTCGTCTTTTACCTTTTTCCTTTTTCAGGAGACACACAAACCTTTACAAAATGAAAATTGTAACTTTACCTACATTTTGGTCACCTCAGCTTTGGTCCACAGTTGGCTGGACATTCCAGCTGGTATGGCTATTTAACTGTACTGTTCCCATCCCCTTAGGCATCATAAGTACTATCCTAGCTTATATCTCATACCGGGGATTTCAGCTGTTATAGAATTTGTTAATACAGATTAATATGGAGTAGAAAACACAAAGGTCAGAGAATATAATTTACAGTATTTTAGAAAATGTTTCTTTCCTACATGGTTTTACACTTATAGCAATAGTTGCTCATACGGTGTCTTAGCTTTTCAATGCAAGGAACTCAGTGCAACTGACAGCCAAAACCAAGTCATTCCACATTTGTATTTTGACTCCTAAAGTTCAATGTGTTTGCCAAATTTAGATTTCCCAGCAGCAATGCAAGTGGAAAGAGTTTCTCCATATTGAAGTATCCATAGAAACTGCAGGGTTTATGTATCATATAGGACTCTCTGCCCAACCTCTTCCATTACTTCAGAACGAAAGAACAGCCAATTCTCCCAAATATATAGACTCAGTTAGAACAAATTTTCCCATAACAAACTGACTTAAAAGACCCAATCTTGAGCTTTATGAAACTGTTTGATAAACCAATTTACTGTCCCCACATGATGCTGCACAAAGATATAGTGTTCATGCTACTTACCAAATTAAAATCTCTGCTCTGAGAGTTACGAAAAATACAGCTTACTGGTTTCTACCAGTATTTAAATTAATATTCAGTAAATAAAGAGGCAAACTTTGCACTTCAGTTCCATAGTAGCACTAGTGTATTCATGATCTGGAAGGAAACAATTCATATAATATAAAATTTTTTTTCAAGTCCATATGGGTGCTTCAGCACCAAATTTTCATTCCACCTAGATGAGAGCCTAGGTCTTTTAGGTGTGGAGTCTTCCAGCAGTGGCATGGGAGGAGGACAAAAGACACTATACTAGAGGTCTGGAGAGCAGCAACACGTCTCTGCCTGATGGTAGCATACTTAAGTCATTCTCCCACATAACATACTAACACACCCCCTGCCCATGAAAGCACATTCTTTATGCTGCAGCTTGCAACCAGGGGCATATTGCAGCTGCCCCAAAAGACATTAGGTAATGACTACTTCTAGGTAACACTGGTTTTGATGTAACTCTCCATGGTGAATCTTAAAGAGTCCCAATACTTCAACTGATGCAGAAGAAACCATATTAATCTGAACAACCGCAATCACGTTCTGTCAGATTCACATGAAGGAAAGAAGGAAAGAGAGAGAGAAAGAGAGAGAGAGAGAAAGAAGAAAGAAAGAAAAAAAGAGAGAGAAAGAAGAAAGAAAGAAAGAGAGAGAGAGAGAAAGAAGAAAGAGAGAAAGAAAGAAAGAGAGAAAGAAAGAAAGAGAGAAAGAAAGAGAGAAAGAGAGAAAGAAAGAGAGAGAGAAAGAAAGAAAGAAAAAAAGAAAGAAAGAGAGAGACTAGAAACTACTAATTCTGAGCACCCTGGTTCCCCAAGGGAGCCAGTAGTTGTTTTCCTGATACCAAAGGTAAATGTATTCATTTCAGTAATTCAAAACAGATCTAATTCCTTTTACTCATTATATTTTGGTGCATGGGTGTTTTTTTTAACATGAGATGTTGATCTGAAATAAACATATTTTTTTCTACCAGGGGAATATCTTGATGATTCCCAAGAATGTCAGTTGTGTGAAGCATCCTGTCAGAAGTGCATTGGATCTGAGCCGGACAACTGCATCAGCTGCCCACGCACAAGGTAATTGTCTCCGAGCACCATGCAGCACAAAGGCCTCGCATAATCATTTGGAGGGCAAACAAAACCAGGGCAAGTGAGAAAACAAGTGTTATGTGAACAGGACAATTGGCTACACAGGCAGCTGATGTTTAGCCAGATGATTCCCACAGACAGAGAAAAAAAATCTTTAAATATGTGAAATAATCTTTCTGTCATTGTCATTCTTTCAGAATCATAATTGCTAGAATCACAACAGTGACAAATTTAATAACAAGAGTCTAGGGCATCTCTAGGTGCACACAACTATGGAGACTGACAGAAGGCATGAATACGGACATGGAGGCTAGCATTCAGCTAATTCAGGATATATTCATGGCAGTGAAACATTGTCCCCTAACTGAGGCGCTTTAAGTTAGGCTGTTTTTTTCTAATTTGTCATGAGGAGTGAGCAGAACCAGAAAGCAGTTTTTCCACAGGACATTGCAGATCAGAGAGTTATTTTTAGGTCATCTCACACCTAATCCAGGCATCTACAGGTTTTAAACTCCTGTGTTACCAATAGCTTTATTCTCATGCTGATAGCTCTGGTTCTGTTGCACTGGATTGCATTGTAGACAGCTGATATTTACACTGGTATGAAATCAGAGTCAGATTCTGTAAGTCATATAGGAAAAAAATGCCCAAGAAATCCTGCAATTTACCTTGCAAATATCTATGGTATGACTATGCCAATAAAAGACACACCAGGACCAATGGAGTCCAAAAAACTTCGTAACTGAGGAAACAGTATTGAATTAAGCTGTGTTATGCCAGAAATGGCATTAACACAGGAAGTCTAGGCAAAATTTTGGACTGAGGACTGGATATCTCTGATTTACAATGGCATTAAAATTAGATTGTCTGTGTTTCGTGCAATGTATTTGCTGAGCTTTACACAGAGATATTTGCAAAGCAAAGAAGGTACAGAACCATACTGTTAGGCAAAACCGCCTAGGTGTTTGCAGTAATGAGGTTTCTCTGACCTTTTGCAAAGGTGCTGCTGTCTTCACCATAGCAAATCCTGTAACAGTTTTCAATTTTGGTATCCAAGGTCTCCAAAAGCTTTCTGTGCTGCTTCTACACATTATGAAAGCTGTTAGAAAAAGTCATATTAGGACACTCGGTAGTAGAAGAAATAATAATAAAGCAAAATCTCACCCAGAGGCTAAAGAGTAAATCTTTCCAATGGATATTGTTCGTTAAGTACTTGAAATGGACCTGTTTAATTGAAACAGAATCCTAAATCCTGTTGCTCTTGGCAGCTTCAGAGGTTGTCTATTGAAGACAGAAATGAGTGGCCATTAGATAATACAGACTAAAATTCAGCAGTGGTGCTTTCCTACAGGGGAACACCTTTCCTCTTTGAAAAGGATGAAAAAACTTGAGAAGGATTACAGAAAATGAAAACACTGAAAAATCCCTGTCCTTTGTGAGAATTCAGCAGTAGATGTCACCTTACTTCATAATAAAATCTCTGTCAAATCGTCTTCTTGTTTAACAATTCAAAATGCTAATACCTGTTTTAAAAAAAATTACAGCATTGTAGTGTTTTTTGTCCAACCAACCTTTTCCATCTCTTTACTGTTTGAACTACAAAGGTTAGTGATGAGATCTGACCTGCTGGTGTCTTCCATTAGGGGCAACACAACAAAAAGCAAGAAAAACATACTTTACCGTTATGTGAGCTGTTTGTAAGGATGGTTATCATTACAGCCAGTGCCCATAGTAGAACACAGTAATACTTGCAGGTCATATAATCATACTCCAGCTACCTCCAGTACTTCTGTCACACTGTCACACTTGCATGGAGACCAATAAGAGGGGGCTGCAGTCCCCATGAAGAGCTGAATAAAGGTCTTAAATATGAAAGTATAACTATGGGCTACAATCTGCATAGGACTGTCATACTGTCAGACTGCAGAGCAAAGACACATCTTCGCTGAACACTTCATATAGCCATACAACCTTCTCCCTGATTCCCTCCAGCAGCCTGCCTTCAGCCTCAGAAGTCTTTTAAATAAATTCCTAAGTTTTCTTTGTTGTGTGCACTTCAGGAAGGCTGTTTGCATGATAGCCTATCCTTCCATCTTTACACTTCATAAGCCTAGACTTTTCCAATCACGGTAAATTTAAAATGGTTTCAAAGACTATTTCACAAAATTGGTTTTAAACTTTGCAGATATTTTTCTCCTATTCTTTCAGAATAAATCTGAAAATGACCATAGCAACTCATATTTATGAAGGCATATTGCAGACATTCTCTAATGCCATTGGTTGGCTCCAGGGAAGCATGCACTATCTTAACGTTATGGAAAGCCTAGTGTTTCTGAGGTGTACAGACAAGCTGATAGTCTCAAAGTCTGCACTAAGATCTTGAATGGTACTCAGTTTCTCTAGAAATTGAATCTCAAGTCCTCAAATACCAAACCGGTCAAAGCAGTTAAGTATGGAAGATTACAGTCTCTCCTCTCTCATTTTCTTAATATTGAAAACACCGTCAAATTCTAGCCATTTTGTTTTATATTCTTTTAATAGTATTGATGCTTTTCTACTTTTCTCCCCAACAGATTAAAAACAGTAGACATTAAGTAGTGGTGAAAAATGGACCAGAAATTTTAATCACATAAAGGGATTCTTCAGCAAATATTTCATTACCCAGCAAAAGAAGAACATTTAGCTGCAAAACTCCTAAGTGTCTGCAGATATGCAAGTCTAAAAATACAGCTCCTAAAGGCTAAGATTCAGATAGATGTTTGACTTTATGTACAAAGTTTCTTTACTGAAGCCATAGTACTGTTCACAGGAAGCCTTTAAAGTAAAACTATAAGGAAACTTCAACAGGAGGATCATTCTTTCACAGAGAAAGACCAAGTCTTGCTTTCCTTCTAACAGACATAAGTGATCACCTCAGGGTTTGTAGTAGAAAGACATCTAGGTACAGGACCAAAAGGTGACTTTTCTTAGAAAAATATCAGAAAAAAACTAGTCTCTGAAGCCTAAGATCCAGGTTCAAAACATAGTTCACTTTCCATTTAGTAAATACTACGAATAAAGTCTGGAAAACCAAGGAGTAAAGTGAAAAGGCTCTTGCAAATACAGTGAAAGAAGAATGTCTTGGGTCTCTTATTCGTTTCCTTTAAATATAAAGAACAAATAGTTGCTATATTTGTAATTATGCCTCTCTCTGCTTCAAAAGAATCTTTGATGATGGTCGCTGTGTTATGCAATGCCCCAGAGGAAAGTTTGAATTCAAAGGACAATGTCATTTGTGCCATCATACCTGCCTGGACTGCAGTGGAAGTGAACCCAACAAATGCACTACTTGTGGAACAGGTAAGGAAGGTTTCCTCCTGCAGCTTTTTGCCCATTCTTTGGCTTCCAAGTTTTGTTTTCCTTCTGCTCTCAGGCTCAGTTGTTAGAGCCAATAAAATTAGTAGTGGTTTTGCTACTGATCTGCACTTGTTTTAATCCTGAAGGCAGTTGGAACTCAATTTATTTTTTTAAAAATACAAGAAAACACAACTCTACATTGTCCTTGCATCTTTATGCATTTCCCTTGGTATACTTTGAATAGGAGCTATGTTAACAGAAACAGAAATTGTCACACAGGAAAAAAAGGCCGGAAAGCCTACATAGCCTGCCTCTGGAGAATAAAGCTCTGTACTTGCCTCCCCAAACCTCTACACAGTATGTGCTACGCTGAAATGGAGCAAGCTTGTACAAGCAGGCAGGGAACCAGCATGCTTTTCAGAATGTCTCTCTGGGGAAGGCTATGAAACAAGCATGGTGGGTTCCACCACAGAGTGCTGTGTCCCTACAGCTGGACAGATGGGGCCTGCCAAGAGAAGCTTACCCCTAACACACTGAGAAACTTGTCTTTTGGACACATTTTTATAGAGGTCAGGTTGAGAGAGAGGGTAATATTGTTAAAATTGCAGTTCCCAAAAGCAACTATCTTTCTGTTGAAGCTCCATTTAAAAAATTATTCCCTCTTGCTTCTGTAACACCTGATGGGCAAAGAACTTGAGGCTCTTACATACAAATATATATAACTAACCTGCACTGCCCTTGGAAATGAGTATTTAAGATTTAACTTTCAATTCACTTAATAAAGAGGAAAATTTATTGAGCTTTTTCTGAGGACCCGCAGCCTTTTTCCTTTCAGCTGCTACTTCCATTTAGGTCCTAGTCATTAATGGTCCAGGCTTTACTTAGTAATAAGTGTGCCCAGACTGCAAGAAAACACTGGTATGGCTGGCATTAATTTGTCATATTGATGATGAGATTGACTTTCTCATTTTGGGAAGTGTGACTGAGTAGATGAAGTTTTGAAATGGTACTTCAGGTCCAATGTGAGGGAGAAGTTTGTATAATTGTTCTCCAAGTCTTTCCCTGTGGTGGACAACAATATAAATTTCTGTATTTCTGTGTATCAAGAAATGAAGAGAATGGTGAGAGTCACGCCCTGAGGAGGCTGGAAAAGTTCATACTAAAGATTTGTACAAGAAAAGTGAAAAAAACAAAGTCTGAATACTTTTGCCATGGTGCAGTGATAGTCCCTATTGTAGCTGCTTTCTCTGCAGTTTCAAAAATAAAATATGGTATGCAAATTCTTGCTGTATAGTTAAAGCAATAAAATGCACTTAGCACAGTAATGCAAGTATAGAGTAACCCATTAGAAAACTGCCCATGTTGCAGCACATGGCACATGGAGTTGCAGGTGTTTTCACAGGTTCCATTGAGAAGGATTTGAAGCAGGGGCCCTCCCAGTTCCCCATGCGTGAAAGAATGCTCTCACTCTGATAGCAAATAGATGCACGCTTGCTATTCAGATTCAAATTGAAATGATTCCAGACTCTGGCTGTGACTAGGATGAAGATTACAGTTTAATCTCGTACAGACACAGGCTCATCCTTTCCAAAGATGAAGTGGGCAACTTTGCTTTCGTAATGGCAATTCTACATCCCCATGTAGCATACAGTACAAACACTTGTATGTTCTCTGCAAGGGAACTCAGTAAATGAAATCTCTTGATCCTTTCTTTATTAGATTGATGGATGTAAACAGTAATTATTCACTAGCATGACATCTTTGTATGTCATAAATCTCCAGGAAAGTGGAGGGTTTGAGGTCCTGAAACTTTTATACATTTTAGCTCATCTGGTGTAAAACTACAAATCTAGTACTCAGTGAAAAAGATCCTCAGCAGCTGTAGCACCAGTGCTTCATAAAGCTGCTTCATATGCCCAAATGCACCTCTGACATTTGTTACTGACATCTTTTTCCTATTTTGTTTCCACACAGATAGAAGAGGGATTGAACGTTTCCTGTACCATGGGGAGTGCAGAGCGAGCTGTCCTCCAGGTCACTACCATTCAGAGCATACCTGTGTGGCATGCTCTGGCCACTGTGAGGTGTGCCTGGACTCCAGCCACTGCAAAAAGTGTTTCAGAGGCTACTACCTTACTCAAAACATATGTCAGAAGCATAGTTGTAGAGAAGGTAAGCATCCTTCCATAGGAGTTAACAAATATTCTATCTAATTTGGGTCCTGGTTTCAGCTGGGATAGTGTTCATTTCCTTTCCAGTGTCTGCTGCGTTTCAGATTTGGTATTATGAATATTGGTTTAGTTGTTGCTAGGTGATATTTATACTAGTCAAGGGCTTTTTTCAGCCTCCCATAGAAGATGAGAAGGAGCATAGTCAGAACAATGGGACAGCCAATTGAATATTCTGTACCAGAGACGTCATGCTCAGTATATAAATGGTGGTTGGCCAAAGGGCAGAAATCTGCAATCACTCCTTCGGTTGGGCTGGGCAACCAGTTCACTGGGTGCTGAGAGTGACTTTTGTCTTGCATATTCTATTACTATTACTAATTACTATTATTATTGTTGTTGTTTTCCTTTTCCATTACTGTTGTATTAAACTGTCCTTATCTTAACATGAGGAAAGAAACTGCTGTGAATCTTTTTTCTTTTTGAGTTTGGATAAAATTTATTTCAAGGAACCATGCTGAGTGCTTCCAAATGTTGGCTTTCCATTGTCTAGAATTAACCCTAAACTGGTGATTTGCAAAACACAGGTGAAGTGGAAGATCCTGACTCTGAAGATTGCATACCTTGTTCAGAGGGATGCCAGAACTGCAAATTGGGTAAATATTTCCTTTATGAACCCCTACCCTTATTCATTAAGGTAGGGAAAAATTATTCCTCCTTGCTCTCTTGTCACGAGTTTATATGCATGCTGTTGAGCAATTAGTCACTGCTGCATTCTCTCACCAAGTAAACTGTATTTTCCAAGTGTATTTATTTTTAAACACCATTTCTAAACTCTATCTCCAGCATAAATAAGAATATTTTTTGTATTAATTTAGCTATTAATCTCTGCAACATTTTTTTTTCCTGCTTGAATGCCACACTCAGGCTGAGAGATTTACAAACTTTCTGAAGACATTATCAGACACAGAACTTTATCATAGATTTTCCAATTTTCTAGACTTGAAAATATATCATTAGCTTGGGCTTTTTCTGTAAGGAAATAGACATAAGGATAGTCTTTAAATTTCATTCAAGAGCAAATCACTGCAATAGTAATGCTACTACCCTAAAAGAATATTAAAACATTGATTCGTTTTTCATACCAGATTAAAAAAAAATAAAAAAAAAAAATCCTTCTCAAAATATTATAGTGTTGGCAGAGAGTTTGTTGTATTCAGATCAAGGCCATTTAACTTACTAAACTTGATGGAATCTGTGTCTCAATAGTTCACCTTTAGAGAGAATTAAAAATGTTGAAAGGACATCACAATTCATTGTTTCCACTGTGGTTACATTAAGAAAATTTTATTTCCTGTGGCTGTATGGACAGGAGCACAACTGATCAGCAACTCAAGACTGATAGGCAACAGGGTGAGCCATCAGAATGGTAGTTTTCACCGACAACCTCTTAGACAAATTTCTTCTCAAGAAAACACAGATTTCAGGTAAAGCAGTGCCCAAATGAGTACTGATATGCCAAGGCACTTTGATAAGATGATCTACATCATAGAAAATAAGACTTCGGTAAAAACTCCTTGAAGGATTATACAGAAGGAAAAAGTAGACCTAAGTTCCTTCTTCTTTTGACCTAAGACCTACTTCTTTTGATGCAAATCTAGAGCAAGTCACTGTTCTGCAAATAGTTATCTGGAATTACCAATGATTTAAAAAAACAGGGGGAACAAATTTCACTTGTTATACGTAGGAAAAGAGGAAATGGGTTCAAGTTGCTCCAGGGATGCTTTAGATTGGACATCAGGAAAAAATTTTATATGGAAATGGTTATTAAGCATTGGAATGGGCTGCCCAGGGAAGTGGTTGAGGCACCATCGCAGGAGGTATTTAAAAGATGGGTTGACATAGAGCTCAGTAATATGGTTTTGTGATGGGTTGTTGGGGGGTTTATTTTTTGTTTGTTTATCTTTGAGGGGGGAGGCATGTTGGGTATTGGTTTGGTTGTTGGTTTTGGTTTTTATCAGAGTTAGGTTGCTGATTGGACTAGATGATCTTAAAGGTCCCTTCCAACCTAGACGGTTCTATGATTCTGTGATTCTGTGATTTCCAAAGAACATTTTTGAAAGCTCTAACATTAAAGACTACCAGAACTATCCATCCTGTCCCTGAATTCAGACAGATTTTCACAGGCAGAGGAGTTCATACTGAGCCCTCTGGCTTCTTCCACTTGCTCCCTCATGTGTTTGTAGGCCTGGTGTAACAGACACTACCATCAGCACCAGAAGACTGAATGTTTCACAGAGGGAGTGAACAGCAGGAGAGAAAACTGTGAAAGCACCTCATAAGAAAAAACAAATAAACAAACAAACAAAAAAAAAAACCCAAAGCCAGAATTTAATCCCCACCTCTAATCGCAACTGTCTCAATGTGCCTTCAGTTTTTGTGTCAACAACCTTTTTCCCTGTGAAATAAGGCTATCAGGAATGCCCATGCATAACAAAGTTGTGTAAGGATTTTCATCACGTGCTACTTACTTTCTATCAGTCATCTGATCTAATATGTCATACCGTGAAACTCCCTATGAATCTGGTGACGAGCCATTCTGCATGACTGCAGTTAAGCTTAATGCTTTCCTCTGTGACTGTAACTTTCTATATTGCTGAACGAAGACCTGGAGGGACCATATTTTAATACAATTGCAACTACACAGTGGTCTTTTTTTGGTATGGCATGGTTTCCAGATTCATGGCAACTGTCTGCTTGGTTGTGGGGAGAGAACAAGAAAAGAAATCAAGGCAGAGAATCTGTTTCAATACCAGTCTTTATCACTGCTGTTGGATGTTAGTTCCCTATAGTAATATTTTCAGTGCTCTTCACACCACTTGTGACAAAAAATTCTTTATGTCTCTTCTGCAACTCTTTTATGCCAATCCTTGCTTTCAATTAGTGTGAAATGCACTATGAATAGCAACTTCTCTGAAATATAGCCATTGCAAGTAACTCGGGGGGTGATTTGCTTTGTATATGAGCTTAATAAGACTGTATAAGGAAGCTGCAAGACTGTTCATGGGAAGCTTACAGAAAAAGGGGCTGTACTCATTTACCTCTGTCCTCAGAAGTTGTCTCATATCCTAAATATTAATAATCCATAATATTCAGTACATATTTGCTCTCAGGTTCTTGCACTTGAAGTTCATATTTTAAAATAGGTTTTTCAAAAATTTCAAAGTTCAACAGAATGGATGCAGGTGGAACAAAGACTAAATTAACTTTCACTACTGAGTAAAGTTGGAAGTGTTAAGATGCTGGAGTTTGGTAAGGGCCATACTATTAAGGAAACTCCTTGGCTGTTACAACGCATATATTATTGAGAACCAAAGAGTTTGGTTTAATGTTAGCTCTGTTTGGAACAGAAGCACGGCAGTGGGCTAACAGTAAGATCTCAAGCACCTTTTGCATATTACCATGTGTCCCTGAAATAAAGCATGACCTGTAAACTTCAAACTCAAAATGAATTAGGTAGCGATGCTGTTTGCTTGTGTTTATGCTCCGAATATTCCATGAGTTTTCTGGCATATCAATAACTTAATTCATTGATAAGATGAGCACAGTAATAGGTTTCTCATGTTATCAGAAAATTGATATATTTAGAGACTTCGATAAACCCAAACAGCTGAACTGTGTGTCTCTTAGAAAACAGAAATTGATTATTTTGAAAGCTGTGAAGAAATCACAGTGCCATAAAAATAACTTAAAATAGTAAAATTTCAAGGTGAGAAAATATGAAATGTGACACATTTAGTTTCACATCTTTATGGTCTTTCTACAGACTTGTCTCTTTTTGTCTTATCTTCCTTTCAACACCACTGAGGAATTTAATCTAGAATGAACTGTAGAGCAAGAGTAGGAAAAGCATTCCAGTGCTATGAACATTTCTACCAGAACAGTGGAAAGCTCTGGAGAACGCAATATTTAAAAAAAAAAATAAATAAATAAGGAAAAAAGGAGGAAGCAAAATGTAGTGATCACAGCAATTGGAATCAACATTATATAATTCACATACTGAAAAGTAGTTATTCATACACAGATGCAAATACATTTCATGTATACTTATGGATCTGCAAAAGACTCGAGAACTTTCTCTCACAAAAAAAAATCCATCAGGCACCTGCTCTTTCTGAAGTGCTTTGAGAATCTTTGATATAAACTGTAAGAGATAAGAATAATTAACTTCTTTGGTTTATACTAGTGCAGGGACAGTAGCTTACAAAAGCTGTACGAATTTCAGAAGGAATATCAGACAGTGACATATTGTCACCTCAGTGACACTATTTAGTCAACTAGGAGTAATGAAATGCAAGTGATTCTCTTACTGTCTACAAATTAGAAAGCTTAATTGATTTTTTTTTCTTTTTTGTAGACACAGGTCTAGTTTTAAGAAGGAATTTATATGCTAATTAAGACAACTGAACTGCCTGTTTTCCTACTAGCCTGAAGGACAAGTAATTTTTTGGCCAAAATATTTTTCACAGGGCACCAAAGACTAGATTAAACTACCACTTGCAGTCTTGGGCAATCTTGTCCTGCCTTGCGCAGGCAAGAAAACGAGTAAGATTTACTCTCTTCTGGCATGATGCTGGGTGCCAGCAGAACAGAGCAAGTAACGGATAGGGATTGTGTGGGAAGTCTCTCTTCTTGATCAGTAGTGACCGTACAGTCAGATTAAGACACAGATATCATGCTTATATATTGGTTTGATACTTTTCTTCCCACATCAGACGTTTCAAAGAATGTCCAACCCACCCAGTGCGCAACACTGCAGGTTAGTGTTCACCAGGCATGAGGCTACTGAAGTGCAAGACTGACATTGTTTGTAATATTTTCTAGGATCCTCAGGGAATGAAGTAAAATCTGTCCTTTTTCCTCCAAGTTTGGAACAGGTTTTGTTTTAGGGCTCCAGTGTGGTAATATATCTTTACTGTATCTACAATGAAGGTCTAAAAGCAAAGATAGGGACTGTCAGAGAGGCTTAATCAAGGACAGATAAGCCTTTGTAGTTTAAATACAGATGATGCTTTCTTTCAAATTCAGGTGATACTTTTCTTTCTGATTCACTTCAAAAATTCAGAGGCTGCTCGTATTTTAAGGAGATAAAGAATCTTTAATGCTCACAGATACCATTCTGCCTTCAGGCACTCTTAAGTCCTGGGATACATAATAGGGAAATTGTCTTAGACAGCAGTAATGCCAAAAGGGTTCTATGGCTTTATGTACACAGTGCCAAAACAATGGTGATGCTCATCAGGGTTCGCCTCCCTACCTTCTTCTGCCCACATGCTCTAGAAGGCATCCGATTCTATGTGCTGTCGTACTAGCCCAATTGACATGCTCAAGTGCACAGTATCCCACAAGATCTAGAAGGCAGACTCTTCCACAGGTAATGAAAACTGAAGTGAGAGCAAAAGACAAGTCTTAAGGGTGACTTCAATACTTATGTTTAATCCTAAAGTTCCTACAAGCTTCAAATATATTCCTACTGCTATGCAAGCAAGCACAAACACAACATTGGACAGACAAAGTGTGTAAGAAAGTGTGATGAATAAATTTCAAGTCCGCACTTCCAAGTGTATCTTTATGACTTTGGTACCTCAGGTCTGATAGCCCAGTTCTGGACACTCTGGGCTTACTTTCTTGAGTAGCAATGAGCTATTGCTCCCTCTAATGCAGACAGATCCACAGGAACTGCAGATCTTCATCCCCTCTGGCCATCGGGCTATGATTAAATTTTAATGACTTCTCTTCTGGTAGACACCAGAAAACATGATGAAGTCTACAAAATTAAATCCAGTTTTCTCAGCAAAGACGGCTTTTGAAAGAGAAAGGCCTGCTGAAGCAATATAATTAAGGAGGAGGATTTTCTTTGTGCCATTGCATTATCTACCTCTCAATGTTAAGTTCTCTTATTCACAAATTTAGATCACTTCAGAACATCACCCATATTTTTTCCAGACTTTTAAAGCTGTTATGAGTTTCAGAAACTTTCTTCATGGTCAAACTTACCATTTTAGAATGGTTGGCTATAAGCCAACACTCAGGACAAGAAGAGAACACTAAGTTAAAACTGCAGAATTTAAGCCACTTAAAGTAGTTATGCTAAGAGAATTTCAGAGTCAATACAATACAAGAACATAACAATCCTAAATGTTCATATTTGATATGTCTAAAATACAAAACGTGGACACTTTCAGCTCTTGCTCCCTCTCTAATAATACAATTTGCATTTGTCGTTTTGCACCTACATAAGGAGCAAACATAATATATGAGTACCTAAGAAGGTGATAAGTGATAAACTTCTCTAATACACAATATCTGCAGACCTGCATGTGTATCCTTCACAAGCAGAAACTGCCACATCATTAACTGATAATGGCAACTATGAGCACTTGGTTCATTGAGGAGCTAAATATTTGCAACACATAGAGCTCAGGTGGGTCATTGATAAATTCATAGGAGTCAACAGAAGGACAGGTCTTCCTCTCAGAAGGGACTGAGAAAGTCAGGCATTGTCCCAGTTTGTTTGCCTTCCTGCCAGTGTCCTCCCATGGAGCCGTGCATTCCTGACCCAATTTTTACTCACCTACTTGCTGATTCACTTCCGCTCACCTCACCCAACTTGCAAAAGTATGACATGTTATGATATGAATGCTTCTCACAGCTTCCCAGCGATTACCTCATCTCCATATAGCAAAATACCACATATATCTCCTTTTGACCCATGCAGGTTTCTGCAGAGAGCAGCACAACATGCCTCTCCCAACCTTTGCACCAGGATTATTTTCAAAGGCTAACACTGAGAATAAAGTGACCCTCAGTGAGGGTACAAAGTGAAGAATGTTCAGAATAGCCACCACACTTTTCTCTTTCAAAGATACCTTACAAAAGACAAAAAACACTGAGAAACCCCGAGGACCCATGTCCATGAAATTAAAAGCCTACAAAATAGGCATTTAGGCCCAAGTGTGATGCTTTGCTTTAGCAAGGTAGAGCCGGAGCAACTCTCAAAGTTTATCCAGAACCTCACTATTTAGTTCGGTCTGGGTTACAAGGTTTATGTACAAACATACAGTTATAAAGGCAGAAAGTGGGACTCAATAATCCAAATGCTCCATGAGATCCATTATGTGGAGGGAAATTGGGGGAAAATACAGTCTATAAGAAAGTGGGAATGAGAGAAAAGGTATTTGGAGAAGATTTAAGGAACCTGTGAGACAGTTAAAAGGACAGCACTGTGAACAGGTACAGATTGCGATTCTGGCTGTTGTGCTCATGATTAATGAGTAAAAAGTGATCTGGTTCCTATAGCAACCTAAGAAACACAAAAGAAAACTTTGTTTCTTCAAACTTTCCCTGATGATGAATAGACCTTGACTTTCAAAATACCAGAGAAAATTATGATAAGGATCCTTTTTTATCTCAGAGTAAATCTTCCTCAAGAGGTTAATCTTGCAGGTACACAATATCTGCAGACCTGCATGTGTATCCTTCACAAGCAGAAACTGCCACATCATTAACTGATAATGGCAACTATGAGCACTTGGTTCATTGAGGAGCTAAATATTTGCAACACATAGAGCTCAGGTGGGTCATTGATAAATTCATAGGAGTCAACAGAAGGACAGGTCTTCCTCTCAGAAGGGACTGAGAAAGTCAGGCATTGTCCCAGTTTGTTTGCCTTCCTGCCAGTGTCCTCCCATGGAGCCGTGCATTCCTGACCCAATTTTTACTCACCTACTTGCTGATTCACTTCCGCTCACCTCACCCAACTTGCAAAAGTATGACATGTTATGATATGAATGCTTCTCACAGCTTCCCAGCGATTACCTCATCTCCATATAGCAAAATACCACATATATCTCCTTTTGACCCATGCAGGTTTCTGCAGAGAGCAGCACAACATGCCTCTCCCAACCTTTGCACCAGGATTATTTTCAAAGGCTAACACTGAGAATAAAGTGACCCTCAGTGAGGGTACAAAGTGAAGAATGTTCAGAATAGCCACCACACTTTTCTCTTTCAAAGATACCTTACAAAAGGCAAAAAACACTGAGAAACCCCGAGGACCCATGTCCATGAAATTAAAAGCCTACAAAATAGGCATTTAGGCCCAAGTGTGATGCTTTGCTTTAGCAAGGTAGAGCCGGAGCAACTCTCAAAGTTTATCCAGAACCTCACTATTTAGTTCGGTCTGGGTTACAAGGTTTATGTACAAACATACAGTTATAAAGGCAGAAAGTGGGACTCAATAATCCAAATGCTCCATGAGATCCATTATGTGGAGGGAAATTGGGGGAAAATACAGTCTATAAGAAAGTGGGAATGAGAGAAAAGGTATTTGGAGAAGATTTAAGGAACCTGTGAGACAGTTAAAAGGACAGCACTGTGAACAGGTACAGATTGCGATTCTGGCTGTTGTGCTCATGATTAATGAGTAAAAAGTGATCTGGTTCCTATAGCAACCTAAGAAACACAAAAGAAAACTTTGTTTCTTCAAACTTTCCCTGATGATGAATAGACCTTGACTTTCAAAATACCAGAGAAAATTATGATAAGGATCCTTTTTTATCTCAGAGTAAATCTTCCTCAAGAGGTTAATCTTGCAGAATGGGTTTTAGATTTGCAGATAATAGGACTCGTTTCCACAGGCTTCTGGAATGAGAATATGCAATCTGTGCAAAAAGAATGCCCAGCAAGATTTGGAACTGTTCTTTTCTGATTTTTAGTACTCGCATTTCAGTGTAGGCAGAACATCACATTAGAAGATGTTGTCTTTCCTAGAGTATAGGTAAAAGATAATTTTATTGCACACTGAGGATGCAAGATGTGTGTATTAAAGAAAAAAAATCTGTCTTTGAAATTTTTATTTCTCCGAGAAAGAAAATTACTTCCTGGGTAAAATCCAGACTTGGGGCAAGTCACTGGAAAAAAATAAGATATGAGATTGAACCACGAGTTCTGCAAACACAGAATACTCCAGGTTTTAGTTTAGAGTTCCGTGTAGAAATAAGAGCACAGAAGAAAAATACTACATCAGACCAAAAGTTCATCTAGCTTAGTAGCCACTGACCAAACAATGAATGTACTCCTAAAATTACAAAGACAAACAAAGCATGTATTGTTACTACTTCAACAATTCGCAGTGCAGGAGCTTCATGAATCAAAACAGTAAAGAAATGTTAGCTGCTGAATCATTCTGCTGGAATTACTGAAGAACAAATATATTAAAACAAATATAATCTAAACCATCTGCAGACTGGACCCTTTTTTCAGGGAATTTTGCTGCCTCCCTGGGGCCCAGATCTGGGATGTCACCAGAAAACTAATGAGGCTAGTACAGCCTTCGAATTATACGGAGAAGGCTGAAGTACTGAACTATTTTTTCATTTCAGTCTTCACTGGCAAGGGCTCTACTCACACTGCCCAAGTTGCAGAAGGCAGAAACAGGGGCTATGATAATGAAGAACTGCCCACTCCAGGAGAAGATCAGGCTTGAGACCATTTGAGGAACCTGAAGGAACATAAATCCATGGAACCTGATGAAATCCATGCACAGCTCCTGAGGGAGCTGGCAGATGACGTTGCTAAGCTGCTTCCCATTGTATTTGAAAAGTAGTGGCAGTCTGGTGAAGTTCCCACTGACTGGAAAAGAGGAAACATAAGCCCCATTTTCAGAAAGAGAATAAAGGAAGACCTGAGGAACTACAGGCCAGGAAGTCTCACCTCTGTGCCCAGCAAGATTGTGGAGCGCCCCATTTTCAGAAAGAGAATAAAGGAAGACCTGAGGAACTACAGGCCAGGAAGTCTCACCTCTGTGCCCAGCAAGATTGTGGAGCAGATGCTCCTGGAATCTCTGCTAAGGCACATGGGAAATAAGGAGGGGAGTGGTGACAGCCAACATGGCTTCACCAAGGGCAAGTCATGCCTGACAAATTTGGTGGCCTTCTATGATGATGCTACAGCATTGGTAGATAAGTGTAGAGCAACAGACGCTATTTACCCGGACTTATGCAAAACATTTGACACTATCCCACATGACATCCTGGTCTCTAAGTTGGAAAGCATGGATTTGATGGATGGACCACTCAGTGGATAAGGATCTGGCTGGATGGTCACACTGAAAGGGTTGTGGTCAACAGCTCAATGTCCAAGTGGAACCTAGTGATGAATGGCATTTCTCAGGGGTCAGTACTGGGACCAGTGCTGTTCAACATCTTTGTCAGTGACACGGACAGGGGAATTGAGTGCACCCTCAGCAAGTTTGCCAACAACACCAAGCCGTGTGCCACAGTCGACACACTGGAGGGAAGGGATGCCATCCAGAGGGTCCTAGAGAGGACAGGCTTGAGAGGTGGGCCCATGTGAACCTCACGAGGTTCAACCAGGCCAAGCGCAAGATCCTGAACCTGGGTCATGGCAACCCCAGGCACAAATACAGTCTGGGCAGAGAATGGATTGAGAGCAGCCCTGTGGAGAAGGACTTGCAGGTGTTGGTGGATAAGAAGCTCAACATGAGCCAGCAGTGCACACTGGCAGCCCAGAAAGCCAACTGCATCCTGGGCTGCATGAAAAGAAGCGTCGCCAGCAGGTTGAAGGAGGTGATTCTACCCCTCTACTCTGCACTTGTGAGACCCCACCTGGAGTACGGTGTCCAGCTTTGGAGTCTCCAACATAAGATAGACATGGATCTGCTGGAATGAGTCCAGTGGAGGACCATGAACATGATCAGAGGACTGGACCACCTCTCCTATAAGGACAGGCTGAGAGAGTTGGGGTTCTTCATCCTGGAGAAGAGAAGGCTCCAGGGAGACCTTATAGCAGCCTTCTAATACTTAAAAGGGGGCCTGTACAAGAGATGGGGAAGGACTCTTTAGCAGGGACTGTAGTGATAGGATGAAGTGTAATGATTTTAAACTGGAAGAGGGGAGATTCAGACTAGATATTAGGAAGAAATTCTTTACTGTGAGGGTGGTGAGGCACTGGAACAGGTTGCCCAAAGAAGCTGTGGATGCCCCATCCCTGGAGGTGTTCAAGACCAGGCTGGATGGGGCTTTGAGCAACCTGGTCTAGTGGGAGGTGTCTCTGCCCATGGCACAGTGGTTGGATCACACAGATCTTTAAGGTCTCTTCCAACCCAAACCATTCTATGATTCTATGAAGTATTACCTACGTGGGTACCAATGATGTTTCAACAAGAAGACCAAGATCAGTCTAAAGAGATTTCACACCTCTAGGAAGAATGCTGAGAGATTCAGGAGCACACATAGTGTTTTTCTCAATCCGCCCAGTAATGGGGAGATACACTGGAAGAAACAGGGCCTGGGATGGAGTAACGTTGGAAACAAGAATGTACTAGGAGAAGAGCAGCTGGAGAGAAGTCATGTAAAAAGAGATCTGAGAGTGCCAGTTGACATTAAGCTCAATGACAGTCAGCAGTGTGCCCTGGCAGCCAAGAGAGTAAACCACATCCTGGGGTGCACCAAGCACGGTACAATCAGCCGGTCAAAAGAGGGGATTATCCCGCTGTGTTCAGCATTGGTGCAACCTCATCTTGAAATTTTGTGCAGTTCTGAGCCCTACAGTTTAAGAAGAATGTAAAAGTGTTTGAATGTGTCCAGAGAAGGGTAATAAAGCTGGTGGAAGGGCCAGAAGGCATGTCTTATGAGGAGCAGCTGAGGACTCTGTCTAGTTTGGAGAAAAGGAGGCTAAGCGATGAACTCATAGCTCTGTACAGCTTTCTGATGAGGAGAAGTGGAGAGGGAGGTGCTGATTTCTTCTCCGTGGGATCCAGTGACAGAACGCATGGGAATGGTTCAAAGCTGCTCCTGGGGAGGTTTGGACTGGATATTAGGAAAGAATTCTGTACTGAGAGGGTGGTCAAACACTGTAACAGGCTTCCTAGAGAGGTGGTCAATGGCCCAGACCTGTCAGTATTTAAGAGGCATTTGGGCAATATCCGTAATAACATGCTTTAACTTTTGGTCACCCTTGAAGCACTTAGGCAGTTGGCCTGGATGACCATTGTAAGTCCCTTCCAACTGGACCTATTCTAGTATACTTTAATCTTCTTCCCTTCCCTTCCCTTCCCTTCCCTTCTCTTCTCTTTTATTCAAGCAATTCTACCTCAATATGCACTTGTTTCAATTACTTGAGTTTATACCAGTTTAAAGCTCCAGGTCTCGATTGTTCAGATAAGGAATTGAATTATGGAACCACTTGCAAGTCTTGGATTCTCTCCATATAAAGAAGATGTTTCCCATATGACTGTTGCCTGCATAAATATACTTTGTTAATGAAAGACCAATGGAATCCAGCTGTTCAAATTAATGATAAAGCCTGCATTGGTGTCTGCGGTGTAAACTTAGGACCTCTGGCCCATGTTCTTGCTTGTAGGAGAGCACTTTTTGGGAAATCTTATTCGCTCAGAGGAACTCCGTGTGCAGTAAGAAACTATTAAAACATAAGGGACCATCTCAGCATAATAATTGTGTTCAGAAAATGCATCTCAACACAAGCCTTCATGCTTGAAATTATCACATTGAGATTTTTATCTCAATGTAGAGTAAGAACAAAAGAAAACAACATCTGAGTGGTAGAATACAATCTAAGACAAATAAACCTTTCTAAATTATTAGATAGTACTGCTCATGTCCTGATTTCATTTCTGGTGAAGTACTCTTACCTTTTATTTCACTAGGAGTAAGAATGAGCCACTAGATTTTCTTTGTAGCCCTGTAAGCAAGAACTTCTCTGATTGATACCAGATTTTGGAGCTTTGTATATGGTGCAAATTTCACTACAGCACTGGTCAACTGTCTGGTGAGGAACTAGAGCATTCTGACCAGTATTTATTTTTTAAGCCAGGTTTTTAAATTTTCTATCCCTTAAAGTTCCCTATCTCATCACCTTCCCTCAGTGAAATCTCCCCCCAAATTTGATGCATTTATCAAGATTCACAGAAGTATTTATGTATTTATCGACATTTCACCTCAGTCATACAAACCATGAAACTGCTTCAGGTAATCCATATTATAATGCTAATCTTAGGTTTCATTTCATTTTACCTGCACTTCATTTCTACTTCTAACTACAACATAATAAAACCCTTATTTTATCAGGAAAATTTACCTCATTCCCTTAATTTTCTCAATTAAATCCAACAACAGTAATTGACACTAGGGCAATTGAGATCAGAGCTGTGTGATTTTTTCAGTTAGTCTGCTTGACAGCAAGAATAACACTCAGAATACTTTTTGGTTTTATTTGTCTCATTTTCATCTCAATTAAAAGTAGCTTTAATTTAAAAAAAAATCACAAAAAAAACTAAACAGAGGTAATTTTAGTGAAAGCATATTTTGGGAAGAAATGAAGTATATTCAGAGTTTTGGACATTTTTTTTTTCCTTAAAAATATGTAACTTTTTAGTATTTTGGCTGAACTGAAGTCGTAGTTTTTGGCTAAAGCAAATACTGATGCCATTTTTTCCCCATATAAATCTAACTGGCAACAGAATCCAGCTTTTTTCTTGGTTAAAATTCACAATTTCTTCTTTCTCCCACTTCCTAGTAACATGACTTGTCAAAATATATGATGATATCAGAAATGAAAAGAAAGTAAAGTTGATTTACTGACAAACAGAAAAAAAAAGAAAAAAGGAAGGAAGGAAGGAAGGAAGGAAGGAAGGAAGGAAGGAAGGAAGGAAGGGGTGAAAAAGGTGGAAAAGGTGAAAAACCAATAAAAAAGACACAAACAATTCCCTTTTCACAAAAACTGGAAGATCCAAACCAGAGTTCTTGATTGCACAACAGAAATCTTCATTTTTAAGGCTTACTGAAAGCTGGATTTTCAGTTAGGCCCATGTCTAGTCAAAAATCCTGTTATGTTTGGATTGTAAATTTCAGTTATTTTAATTGAGATGCCATAAAAACTAAAGAAAAAATGGTCTAAGGTAGTTAAAATATATAATTACTCTTGTTGGTGATATACTACAATTTATAGTACTTTTTTTTAGATTATTGTAAATTATTGTTCAGGGGAATGTAAAAGGCAAATAAAATCTAGCAGTAACTGTTGAAATTAAGCAATTACTGCAGGCTGGCCCTTCAAGGAAAACTGCAATGTAATATAAAATAATTTTCAGTCATTACATTTAATTAAACTGGAAAAGAAAGGTAAACCAGGCATTAAGTCCCAGGCAGTGAATATCCTGAACTTCTCCTGAATGCAAAAATGTTGAGTGTATTCAGCACATTCTAGGCTCATGGCTGATCCAATAAATAGTTCAGGAAATTTAATTTTTAAAAAAGTTCATAAACAAAACAGGAAGCTAAAATAAAAGTTACAGTCTAAATACAGATCCTGTAAAATGTACCCTTGCACTTAACTTCAACTCCCAGCTTTATTGTATACAGTAGATAAAGTCAAGCATGCATAGGAGTCATTGCAAGATCTGAGTCTAATTAGACGGGATACCCTGGGTAAGTGTTACTCAAATGTACAGCGGGCTAGCCATGTGAACTTTTCAGAATCAGGATCTGTCTAAATACCATGAACACTCAAACATAGTGAAACAGTGACAGGAATTTCCAAAATGCTCTGGATCTCGTTTTTAATATAGGTGAAATTATGCACTAAATATTCCATTAAGCCTCTACAGCAACACTACCAAAAAATCACTTACAGTGTTTCTCTATATATTTGAACAAAAATAGACTTGCAGCACAACAATGCTATGCTTGTAACCCTAATGCCCGTACTTCCCTCCTGGAGCAGAAAAAAACACTAATTCATTTCAAATCAGAGAGTTCCAACACAATGAATGAATGTTTGGCCTTTGACCAATATTTAATCTTTGCATGTACCTTTTCTGTATTATAACATAGCTGCACTGCAAATGTATTGTGCTCGAGAGGGTGAGGGGTGGAGGAGGGAACAGGAATAGCAGTTTATTAAAGACAAGGAAAGAAACCAAATGACTTTTTCTATGAACTCTAGATGATCTTTACTTATCTAAGAAAACGGCAATAAAACCAGAAAGTCACAGAGGATTTGTTCGTGTCTGAGGTCTTATATTTTAAAATTGGTTGAATCCTATTTCCAATGCTATCAATATCACTTTTGTTTCTTGTCTTCAAAAGAGCGGCATAGGCTTAACATAGTGCAAATCACTGCAAATGGAAACTGTAAAATATAGATTAGCATTAACAGCTCTCATGACATGAAGTCTTTTGGAGCGTGACATACTAACCAACCCACTTTGCACCACAGAGATCTTGTTATTTTATGGGCAACTGCAGGTCTCAGTGAATATAGGATGTTTGTTAGTGCTAGTCCAAGAACCAATTGTGACAGATTTTAAAGGAGCCGCTGTTGAAGAACTGCACATAAATTTTCATAAAATTCCCTAGACTTAGCTTATTCTTAAAATTAATTTGCAAGATTTTGGAAACACAGTGTGTTTTAAATACCAAATTGGCTGTTGCAGGTATAGTGGCTTAATTAGTTTTCTCTCTCCCTGCTAACAAACAGCTGCCCTCTTTGCACTCCTTTCCAAATTAAATTTATTTTTCCTCAACAGTTTAAATTCAAAACTATGACTGAGTAGAGAAGGTGGTAGAGCTTCTATTCAGTGGGTATGTCTTCAAGAGAAAGAACAATCATTCAGCAAGGGTTGATGACAAATAACATAATATAGCAGACAAACTGGCAAATGAACTTAGGGTGCACTAGCCCAATGACTGCATGTTTTCGTTTTACAAGATTGTCAAGAAATTCTCCCCCCAGTTCCAAAATCTTAGGTTTGAAGAAAGACTTAGTACATTCCCAAGTGAAATACAGCAAATCAGCTATTCCTATGAAATTCGTGGCTGTCTAATAAGGTGTTTACTGTTACCAGTTCTGACTTAACTTTGTATAAGGAGCAGGATGCAAGTGGTATTTGTGATACATCTTTTTTCTCTCTCCACAATATGTATCCCAATCCACAATCTAAACAAGCTTTTTTTACCCATTCGTTCCTAGATATTTTCTCTTAGATCCTAAACCAACTCAAAATACATGGTCTTTACTTTATGGTTGCTTACTTAATACTTAATTTTTCTAATCTCTTTCCAGAGAACAACCAGACGTTATGTCTTTTTTTGGATTTACTGCTGAGATCTGTCTCAAATTGAGCTATATAGATAGTCAACCATACAGACAAAACTCAGAGGGCAGTTTGGAAAGAAAAATGTTATCAGAACCTCCCACAGGCAAGAGAGGAAAGGGTCCTTTCTTCATAAAACCCAGAAAGTACACGGAGAGTTAGTTACTAAATCCGCAAGCAACCCCAGCAATTTTAGCAGTGTCTCTTTGATGCGTACTCAATTCTTTCCATCAATGAAACATAAGGACTGTATGTGCCAATACCATAACAATTTTCGAAAGGTATACATACACTTATTTATCATCATATCATCCCGGCTCCTAACAATGTTCTATAAACACTGGAAGGAAAAAACCACATACAAATGGATTGGGGAAAAAAATATCTCAGGAAGTGTCCTTATGCAGAAACAGTAATAGTATTTCAGAAATCATTCAAAAAGAAGGCCTGGACATACCAAGTGTCTTTTATCTAGAAGTAAAGGAAGATATTTTCATATTTTAAGAGATTTTTTTGTCTTAACATAAAAGCTAGTGCAAAGAACACTAGATCAGGTGATTGCTGCTTCTGTTTGTGCTCTTAACAGTAAAGAGAATATTTTCACAGATCTACAACATTTCTGGGTAAAACTTTACACCTCATAAATAAATTGCTAGAACTACTTGCAAAACCAAGTGCATGTTGCCTAATAAGTTTGCATGTGTAAAGTGTGATTTATTGTAGACACAGTTCAAACAGACTCAGTGAAAATTTTGCCTTATGAGTACTATTAATATCAAAAATAATTTATAGGCATTTAATTGTAGAACAGTTTATTAATACATTCATCCAGGTTGCTCCATTTCTTTTCACTTTTTTCTTTTCATTTCTTTTCTTCCTTCGGATACATGAGTAAGGTAGAAGAAATAGCAAGCTAATAATGGGAGGTTATAGAAAATACCCTTCACTTTGTGTGAGCATAAAGGCATACCAAACATTGTAATAGTTTTAAGAAGTTATATAACATTTCTTTTGTTCATTCAACAAAATTTTTGAATGCAAAAAAAAAATTTTCTCATGAGAAAGTTTACCCAAAAGTTGTGCCCCACCTCCTCCTCGCCCCTCCCCTCCTTCCCTCCCTGTATAGAATGATGTTTGTCTAGCTCAGGATTTTTAAGATTAAACTGATTACTTACATGTTTTGAAAAGTTTGCTTTTACAAGTGCCAAATGCTTCTAACTTATCTCTACAACAAATAAAGAATAGAATGAAACTACAGGTTTGGATAACTTAGAGTCTCCTTTTAAGAGTTCATTTTGACCAACTTGAGCTCTTGGGAAGGTTCTGCTTTTCAGAACAGCTCTTCCTTAAGCAGTCAGCACCTTCTGGACACCTTATGGTAAGGACTCAAAAGTCACATGCCACTGCAAAAATACAGACCAGGACCTGATTGTGGTAAAGTTTATCTCCAAAAAATGCAAACAGAGATTCAGAGGTAATCATGTTCTAGTTATGACTTCAGTAATTTTTATGTAAGAAATATTAACATAAAAGTGTGGTAGCAACAATTCTTTTTAGCATTCCGGTTTTAACTTTAAATATTATTTACATAATTTCATGTTTTTAATTTCAGATGACCAACAAATCTGTATAAAGTGCATTCAGAACTATTATATGTAAGTATAGCTGTATAGCTCTTCATGCCTCTACATTTTTCTAAAGCAAAAATGTGTGCTTCACTATATAGATCTGTATGTTATCCCATTCCTTTTAAGTATCGCTTATCTGAGAACAGTAACTTTGGAAAAAAGCTTGAGAAATGCTGAAAAACTAGTCAGTCATTTACCGTCAAAGCCTTATGGACTGATACGAACTTTGCGTATATGAAGAGAAGAGTATGGAACAAAAAGGGTCTAAAAGTTGAACAGTGTCTCTGGATTTGGATTTGGAACTAGTGTGCTCTTAGTATATTGTGTCCAGTTCTGGGATTTGCAGTTCAGCAGGCACACGTAAAAATGTGAGGAGGTTAAGCAAAGGAAAAAAATGCATAGATTATTTGAAAGTTTAACTTAAACTGATGGAAAAGAACCCTACTGCTTTTCAAAGTTAAGGGATCTCTGTAAAAATTACTGTGACAAAAGACAATGTTGATAAAAAGGCTATTCATTCTAGCTATAAGCAATGACATTGCTTATGTATTTTATCAAGTGATCAGCTCTTTACAACCACAACCACAATTTCTAATTAAGCATGCATTCGGTTTTGTGCCTATGTTTAAAAACAGAGTCAAATTATTTATACCTAAGAATCCTGAGATTAGGAAACATGACTTGTTAATATTTTCCAGTTGAATAAGTAACAGAACCACAAATACACTTGGAATCCATCATTAGAGGAATAATTTCTATTCACTGGGATGAGAATAGAGCTTTATCATTACCATACCTAGAAATATATATAAAACATATTCATCTCAAAAGAAGCTTGCTAATGATGTTCTACTTTATCTTACAGGTATAAGCAGCATTGCTATAAGTACTGCCCAGAAAATACCTACAGAGATGAAAGTTCTCTGCAGTGTATAGAGTGTCCTAGCAACTGTGATAGCTGTGACAAGGAGAAGTGTGACTCGTGTAAGGAAGGCTTTTATCTCTTAGGTAAGCAGAGTACCAAGTATGGCATATAAAGGCAAGTATTTTAGACTTTTTCATTAGAAAAAGAGTCTGAACTCAACTTCCCAAATTTACAAATCTTCTCTATGGAAGACAGTGGAGGCTGAGGGGGAGTTAGCACTTTGTAGAATCGGGTCCTTGGCATTAACATAAGATGGTTATGTTAGCCCATAGTGCCATTTGGTTCAAAAGCTCAATAAAGAAATTCCCACTATTACTTTTTTCTAATTATGTTTTTAATGCATTTTCACTCTTCTGGACAAGTGCAAAAAATACTGTATTTGATTCAGACTTTGGGAAAGGAGAGCGTTTTAATTCACAGGAAGACACAGAAACGTTTCCTTACTATTTGCAAGTGTAGTTTTATTATGACTTTCAGATCCGCACAAAGTAACAGGCCTTAAACACTTTGAAATGAGCTGAGTTAAAACCACTAAATTCCACATTAGATTCACACAAGACTAGAAATCTCTTAGCTATATTACAAAGCCATAAATCAGGTAGGACTGGTTCGGATATTGTGCCAAATATGAATCACAGGAAATCCTGTGCATTGACTGCTGAAGGTGACAGTAGTGGAGCACAAAAGCATCACACTCATGGAAAACTCTGTGGTCACAACCTGAGGTCATATGGTGGCCTACATTTTTTTAACTGAAATTGGAGAAAGCTCAAGAAGTTATCAGCATAACAACTTCTAGGGGGTTTGCTGCAGTATGACAACTCTTAAATTGCATCAGATTTACCTAACTTCAGCTTTACATTCACCAGAAACTAAAGATTCATTCAATCCTCAAAATTTGCATATATCTAACAATCTTAGGGAATTCTGGACTTAGATTTTATATTGGACCAGTATAAAAATTGGGAATCAACCATAAAATTTTTATTCAGATTTGGACTTCCGTAAGATTTGTATGTGCTTAAGGTATGGATGTACTTAGGGCATGGATGAAAACACACCTAGATATAAATTTAAGTGCATATTGGTTTGAAGTTTGTGAAGTTTGCACAAGCAACTGAGTTCAACTTAAGTTTCATGCTAAAAAAAAATATTAGTTTAGATAGCTACAATAAGTTTCATGGATCCTTATATGTCGGGCTTTTTTCAATCATTTCTTGCTGGCGGCAGTGAGAAGCTAAGGTGCCTCCTTGTCAGGATTAACAGGGGTCAGAAGACACAGTGATGCCAGGCTCTGTTTCTATTGCAGGTGGCACATGTGTGAGTGAGTGTGGGGATGGCTTCTTCACTGATGACATCTCTAGAGAATGCGAACCTTGCCACAGGAGCTGTGCAACATGTGTTGGGTACAGCTATGAGCACTGTACTGGGTGCAAATCCAGTTTCCAGCTATCTCATGGGCGGTGCCTGAATCCAAGAAATTCTCCACCCGATGGAAAGTTCTGGAATGGTAAGTTGCAACAGATCCCTGAATCTCTTCTGATTCTCTGAAGACTACTAGATGTTGTAGAAAGAGAATATCAAGGTCTTGCAGCTTGAGTGAAACTGCACTTTTGCCAAACTCATTGTGATTTTTAAAATATATTGACCAAAACCATTGGTTTCAGAGAGTGAAATTAATCTTCCCGCTAATAGCCTAACATTTTAATACAACTTATTGTTTCTTATCTGGGAGTTGTCTCACCTGGATTGATAAAAGATTAAAAAATAAAAGACAATAAGATAAAAAAGATAAAATGTAGATAACAGATTAAGGTACTGGGAGTTTCTTATCTAAAGTATTGGGAGCCATATAGTCTACATTTTAGACCAGCTTTGTGGTTATTGATTCCCTATACAGAGGTGGATGTAAGTTGTAGCAAATGGAAACTAACGAAATGTGTGTGTATGCACTGTGCACTGTGTGTTCAAAAGCAAGCTCTCTTCTCTTCATCCACCACTGTCCAAACACAGGATGTAGAACTACATTCTCTATTTCTTGCCATACCTTGGCCATTTCCACAACCTGCACAAAATAATCGGTTCTTTCTTGGTTGCCTCATTTATAGCATGGGAAAACCAACTATATTTTCCAAAAAAAAAAGAAAAGTAAAGGAATTGGAAGTAATTTTTTTTAAAATTTAACGTTGTTGAAGGGAATGGCCTGTACTATTTTTAAAAATTATTTTCCTTCATAAGTATCTTCAAATGCATCCCTGTATTGTCGCAAGTTTCTTGATAAGGAAGTCTTAAATGAAGAGTGCATAGTAGAATATTTGTCATTCCCATTATGTCATTTATATAAAGTACAACTGAATAGGTTATGTTACCAAATGAGGCAGTGCTAATGGTGAGTTTATCACTCTGCACACAAATTAAAACTCATTTGCTATGAATATCCATTCTTTTTAAGTGCAACCTTTGCAGGACATGGAATCTTGATAGGATTCCAACTGGAATTTTTTAGTCGTATGAACACCATACCCTCCAACAAAGGGTAAAGTTTCCTCTAGTGTTTCAGTAGTCGCTTTGCTGATCACAGTAAACAAAAAGAAAAGTCAGTGTCCTATAATCCTTTTGCTCTCTTTATAGTTGTAAAGCATCAGCTGGAATAACACATTCAGTTTTAGGCATGGTGTTTAAAGAAAGAGGTGGGCCTGCTAGAGAGGAAACAGTGAGGATTACCAAAAATCTAGGGAAAGATTATTTACAATGAAAGGCTGGGAAAAATGGGGCGCTTGGGACTATATGAGAAAGCTGAGGGGAACACAATTGCAAAGATGGATGGAATAGATTGGGTCTCTGTAGGTGTGGTAAACAGGACTTAAAATGCAGAAGAGGAGTTTTGGATTTGGCATCGGAAAAAAAGGGTGACTTTCAAATGGAATAATGGAGCAATAGTAGAATATTCGAGGAGGTTTTGGGATTTTCATCACTAAGGGTCTTTAAGAACACACAAAAAGCATCTGATAGGGATGTTTAATGAGGGAAGCAAGAGGCAAGATTACTTAGGGGCCCTTCCGGCTTTATTTTCTGTCAAATACAAATTTTCTTCTGATTCCTATGTCTTTATTTGACTCAAACACATCAAAGAATTACTATGCTTGGATCTGTATGACCTTGCATTAAAAATTAAAATATACCAACAAATATTTTCAGAAAAAATATTGACCATCTCTATTCATTGCCTATCTATGGAGAAATGTTGCATCAAAAGGAATAACATTTCTTCACTTCAGAAAAAGATCAGAGAGACCTAAAAAGTATTAATATAAAGTTGGTGTCCTCCATGAATTTCCTTGTGTTTCATCCATATTTTTCAATTTCACTCTACCTCAATGGCATGGAAAGAGCAGATCTGTAGTTTGGTCTGACTATTGGTTCTCCATTTCTCATGCTGTTGAACAGGATGATGCATTATCAGCTTTTTTCTTTTAAGCAGGCAGCTGATGCAGTTCCATATATATCAGCATTGCTGTGCTGTGACACCTCTGTCTTAGAGGTTTCTTTTTCCTTCCAGTAGTTAAAATACTTCTTACTTAAGGGCAGTTCAACTGTTAGATACTCTGAGAGCTGTACTGGCTTTGGACTGCTCCAAAGTCACAGGATTCCTGCTGCAGCTGGTGATGGGAGCCCAGGGAACCTGGATGGACGTTCTTCATCTTCTCTTGGATAGACTTCTTGGGGTTCCCGCAGTGTGGCTGCAGCTGTGCCATGTAACTCCTGAGAAAGTGACGTTGAACTTAAGCCTTTTCTCACCACGGAAGACTTCCAAATAGTAGTAACCTCCAAGTCAAAAAGCTAATGAAGTCGACACTGTCTTTACCAAAGTTACACTCTGAATACCTACATTTAACAACAGTTTGTGAGGTTTCTTGCTCAGATACTGTAGGATCATCTGGTTCTTACAACAGTAATTTTCATTTGCTAATTAACAACAAAATCTAAATGTTTGGGTTTTTGGATAGAATATCACTCTTTCAAACATTTCTTTTGATGGTACATTCAGGAGGCAGATATCAGCTGATTCTGGATTTCCAACTGTGCCATCTATATTTTAAATTCTTGTTCCACACTCAAAATCCTTAATAAAAAAATAAAGGATTCATGCAGGACCAAACCACATTTAACTCTAGCAGTACCTCACACCAATAGGGTAGTTCCTAGTTAGAATAGGGTAGTTCCTAGTCAGAACATTTCGCACCCTGATAACATTTTGAAATACATGGATAATTTTAAAAGAAAAACAAAATCCACAAGAAAATTTCACTACATAATCTAGTTATTTTCTTCATTGTCTAAAGCTTTCTGAAAATCCATAAAATTTAGTAGAGGCAGCCACTTACCCTTTTATTGTTTTGTTCAACAATACAAGTATTGGTACAGGAATGGACAAAATGAAAACTTATCTGTGCTCCTTGAAACTTACTGTCAATGAGGATTCTGGCTGGCATACCTGTACAGAAAGACTCCCTGGGCCTGGAACAATGATCCCTCTTGGATCCTCTTAAACATTTCCGTAGGGACTTTATTTATTATTTTTTTTTCATATTTATTTTATAGAAGACTATGGGGACAGAGAAAATACTTTTTCTATCATACCTGAGTGCAAAGTCCTGGCATCTTTCCAAGTTTTCCTCTGTTTCCTCTGTATAGATCTCAAAATATTTTATCCCAGTTTACTTTTTTTGTTCTTTAGCTTGTTTTACAGATACTTTGATTTTCTCCAGGGCTATTTCTACTTAGCAAAATATAAGGATCTTGCACCTCATCTGTCATCTATGGGTAGCCTGTCATGCAGCATGGGCATGGTTCAAGAAGCTTGTCCATTCTTCAGGGGGTATTAGAATACTTTCATGTCTGCACACCAGCTCAATGTGGGCAAGACTGTGGCTGAGATTTGGCTTTTGCCTCTCATCTTTTCTGCCTGTTTATCAACACACACTTCCTCCGCTGGGTGCTCAATGTCCTCAACGTATTTACAGTGGAGCAGCACCATGGCAGATCTGCCTCTGCCTGAGTTAAAGAATTTAATTAAAGAGTACAGGCCAGACAATTATTAATTCTCCCACTTTGGGGGATTGAGCTGGGTGTGGGGGCCAAGTATGAAATAAACAACCTCACCCATGTCATGGGAATGAAGATGAGATCGCACCAAGCTCATCCTCAGCACATGCCCTGCCCCAGACAATGCAAGTAGACAACACAACAAGGAATATAGCCAAAATTTCCAAATCCAGTAGTTTACGTCAATTTTTACTGCGCTAGTCCTTTATTTACACTTTTTCTTTAGAAATGTTACTAACAGAGAGTTGAGGTATTGGACCTTGAAGTGTATTTACAAATAATGAAGCCATTTCTCTTTGGCTCTTCTAGCGACATGGATTCAGTGGGTTCCATTGTGGTTTTAGTGACTGCGCTGATGTACCATATGGGACAAAGGGAGTTTTGGGAAACAAAGACTGTTGTTTTGTTTGGTTCCGAGGCTAACATAGATTAAAGGGCAGCACATCAGAGCCTGCCAAGGAGAAACCAACATAAAGTCTGACTTTCTTTGCAATTTGAGAGACTAGTCCATCTAGGTGAGGATTAAAACATTTGTGAATGTCGAATACACTTTTTTTCCATGTGTAAGCTTTCACTTCTATTTCTTATGCAAGGATAAATGACAGACCACTCATGAATTTTTATAAGCACGCACTCCAACAACCAAAACATTATATATAAAAAACAAATTTCTAAAATGATATTTACTTTGGGGGTATACTCTGCTGGGCAAACAGTTCAACTCATATCAGGAATCATTAATAAGTCATATCCAGGTCTGAAATATGAAACAGACCATGTCTGTTATCCAGGCTTTTAAAAAGACAGGGCAAGCCAAGAAAGCGGGG
>NW_015090931.1:1077421-1092991 GCF_001431845.1 Calidris pugnax
GATTGAGCTCTGTGTTTTCTGTGTTTCTAGCGTGAAACATCTGTATTTTATCTCATGTACCAGATGATGAAATGACTTTGGAAGCCAGGAGACACACTAGTGTAAGCTTGATTCACCAAGTGAATACACACACCCTTTCAACTGGATTAGATGTTTTGCAAGTTATGGTCAGGTCTTCATTTTGCCTATTGTTCACTGTAAATACCGCACCCTAAAATCTCATTCGTTCCTCGGTTACACGGTTTAGTCTACTGCATTCTTCTGAAAAGTTCAAAAGGAAAGCAATGGGTATGGAATGAGGTCTGTTTCTGATGCAAACTCAAAATGGAATATGTGCTTCTTTACATGCAGATAATATACACTGTAGTAAATTACACAGTTAATAGCAGCTGGTTCTGTTTCCTATTACATACCACCCCAAAAAATAAAAGCAACCTCCCACAAGCAGCCATTGACCAACTGCATCCATCTTGAATATTTTACTTTTCCTAAACATAGAGTAAAACAAAACCAGTAAAAAAGTACTGAGAGAAAACTCAGAAAACTTTTCAGAGAGAAAACAATAATTCAGGATTTAAAAAGATTATTTAAAAGGACCTTAATACAGCTATGTATATGTACACATAAAGGTGTCAGAATACTTGGAAAAAAAAAAAAGGAACCGGGTGTGCAGAAGACAGTAGAGAAATCAGCATGAGGAGAGAATGGGTCATAGTCTTCCAAATGTGAAAATGTTATGAAATTTTGAGAGCAGAATTAGAACATGACGGGAACAGTTAGGAGACTTTCTTAAGGTCCTTTTATCCATATGTGAAATTTCAGGTTGCTACAGGCAAGCAAAAATGATTAATTATCCCATATGTTCTTAGGCATGCCAATTTCATATTCTAGCTATTTGTTTGTAAAGTAATACTATGGTTGTTCAAGATAACTAGATTGGGAATTAATGGTTATAGAGGATTGTGATTTACTTCTCAGTACTCCTATAGTTTCCTTAAATTTACAGTTCACATAAGTCTTCAAAATGGGATAGGTCTAGTATTTTATTACATGTGTATATTGTTTTCATTATGTTTTACCATGTCTATGTAATTGTAATTACCTCATGGAGATACGTAATCTGGATTTGTGTTTTTATTCATGACTGTATCAGTTTTGCAAGGCCAGTGCCACGTGCAGAATAAAATCTAAAAAAACCAAGTAACATCTCAACTGGATCACATTCAAATCACATCTCACTATACAGTGTAAAAGCTAGATAGGTCACCTTCTAAAAGGAATGTGTTTACAGTTACAAACAGCCATGGCACTTAATTTCCTTCTGCATTCCTCACTCAGCAATTGTGCCACGGTCTGACAATAAAATATACTGTAAAAGTACTCTCCTTTTAGAAGTCAACATCTAGAAGCTAAGGGTGTTAGCAAATGTACACAGGGACCTACTTTGATAGCATCTTAAAAATACAAGTTTTTAAGCCCCCCTTTTACTCATAGAAAAGCATGAATAAATAACATGATTTAAAATGAAGAAAACAAACCATCTTTTTTCAGTCTGAACACTTATTGTTTGCGCTACCTGGCATAAAGATCCATTGTGCATAAGGAGCAGGTAAAGAGAGCAAGAAAGACAGCACAAAGTATAGTATAGTATATAGTAGTAGTATACTAGTAAGAACTCTTATAATGCAGTTGTGCGTTTAAATTAGATTGAGGAGGTAGGATAAGGTACGTGAAATGCTACTGCATTTAAAGGTGTGCCTCTTTAGATATGGCTGTATCTCTGCTCATATGTCCTCAGGTTTGTGGAGGCTTTTGTGTTGGGTTTCTTTAAAAATTAATATTTTCCAGACCAGTGTTGAGCATGTAAAGAAGACCACACTTCTTTCCACATGGACTTACATTTTTTACCCTGAATATTTTTGAGGACTCATTTAGTCTTTCTCTAAAATCAGATTGAAAAAAATCTGGGAGTTCAAAGTAAGATCACTTAACCAACCAGAAAGGAAGTATGGGGACTCCGGGCTTGAAAGGAGCTAAAATTTCACTAATTTTCTCCTCAATTAAGTCTGGTGTCACAGTTAAAGTCTTGCAGTATTAGGTTTCAAGAAACTCTGTCATTGTCTCATTCATGTTGCATAGGCCCAAGAGAGAAAAAATAAAAAAAATATGTATTTTTTCAGTATTTCCCTTCCTTCCCAGTTTGATAATCCCTTCAAAAGACTGAATGGGCAAGAGCACTTGGTAGCTTCAGAGCTTCAGTAAACCTTAGCTCAAGAAATGGCACTGTGTGATGCAGCTTCTCAGTTTCTAGAAAGAAATAGGAGAAACATAGCTGGGTGTATGTCAAAGTTGTTAGTCATTCTGACAAAAACACAAGAATCAATGTGACATTGAGTCAGATTTTGGCCTGAATAGAGTTTAAATAGAAGGCATTTTTCTTTGGGGAAAAAACATACAATAAATAATAATTAAAAAAAAAAAATCACCAAAAAAAGAACACAAAAAAAACGCCAAGAAGGGATACATGCTTAAGCACAAAACCAGCTCAGTAGGTCTGAGTAGGTCATATGTTTTGGCCTTTAAAAAAACAAAAGCAGAACAGTATGATAATAGAATACAGTATATTTTCAAGTCAATGTCCCACTTCTAGAATATGGGCCGTTTACAACTCTACATATTAGACTTCTGGCTTCTACATATACAAGTTTCACTCACAATCATAGGAGTTACAAAATGAAATTTTAAAGGAAAGCTGGATACTCAAGTACACAAAAAAAACGCCAAGAAGGGATACATGCTTAAGCACAAAACCAGCTCAGTAGGTCTGAGTAGGTCATATGTTTTGGCCTTTAAAAAAACAAAAGCAGAACAGTATGATAATAGAATACAGTATATTTTCAAGTCAATGTCCCACTTCTAGAATATGGGCCGTTTACAACTCTACATATTAGACTTCTGGCTTCTACATATACAAGTTTCACTCACAATCATAGGAGTTACAAAATGAAATTTTAAAGGAAAGCTGGATACTCAAGTACAGAATGGCATCCTTTAGGGGAAAGCAAAATATAACCCAACAGCTAAAAACAGTCATTTCCAAGCTTTCCATTTATCATCTGTGCAAAAAACAAGGAAATACATTTTCATGACCATTTTTCAGCTTTGTAAGGCTATTCTTTGAAAAGCTCTCGTTATATTATTGCAGGTACTTTGCACAGGTTTTTGTAAACACATCTCTTGCACATTTGTCCCATTTGGGGAACCTTTTGCTATTTAAGAAAATGACATTTAAAAGTTTCACATTATTCTAAATGTGTTGGGTTGGTGTTTTTTTACTAAACGAAAGTCTATTTCCAGTCAGTAAGAGCTCTATCAAAGGAAAAACTCGCTTTAACTGCCAAAAATTAAAAAAATATATAAAAATTGTACGATTTCTTCTGTCAATACTAAAGTTGGGGCATTTAAGTGTTATTTTTGACTGGAAAGTTAGAGGTTGCCTCCAGTGCCAACTATTAGAAGCCCAATTGCTTGTGTACATTCCCCTCTGGTGGCAACTAGCAAATATTGCAGAAAACAACAAATGCTGCCAAAGTGGCAAGGATTTTATGGAAATAAAAAGTAGTTCACTGAAAAAGATCTGCATTTGTAATAGTATGGCTTGAATTGTTTTAGAAACAATGAGCATGTTTGACATTCTTCAGCAGTAGTTAGCAGCTTCTCTGCTTAACCTTACCTCCCTGCTATTTACTTTTTATATTACATTAACTCTCTTGCCAGGATCAAGGTCCTTTTTCCCTGGCAACATATACTTGCCAGGGAAGTATATACTTCAGTAATATTTCTGGCTTGCTTCTTCATACGCATAACTGATATTAAATTACAGCACTTAAAACTACCCAGTAGGGATTTTAAAAAAATAAAACATAAGCCAGGATAAGGTAGCTGGTTGCAAAGCTGCTGAAAAGGGAAATGAAAATTCATATTATTTACTGCTTATTTAGAAAAAGGCCAATGAAATTTCCAGTGCAAAAATCAGAACTCTGCCTTGACAAATTCTGAAGGTTTATCAAAGCAACTGCTGGAGGATCGGAGAATGTCCAACTGCAGGCAGGCATCAGGAACAGATGTTCTTTTTTTTTCAGCCAAGGTTCTAGAAGTAAAGTGAAGTGAAAAACATTAATTAAAAACTACATGGCTGTGCAATATATCATCAATTATTCAATATTCTTTTTCGGAGAGTGACAAATGACTAGTCTATAAAAGGGAAAAATCTTAGGATTTGCAGGCCAGTGGGGATCTCAAGAGCAGAGAAAGAGAGAAGGCCTGCATATTTAAGAATAGGAGAACAGAAAATATATTACCACTAAACATCCAACTTTTCTGGAATATTCCTTATATCCTTACAGATTATATAAGGAAGGATACTCTTTAAGAATTTGTTCAATGATGAAAAGTCAGGAAAATACAGGAGTGGTCTCTCCAAAAAAATCTTGACGTTGAATTTCTGCATTAGACAAGAGTAAGGAATGGTCACCAGCAAGTTACTTTGAGGGTTATTTGGATTATCAAACTCAAAATGCTTCTGTGCTGTATGGTCTAGAGGCTTGAGAGAGGCCCCTACACTCAGGGTCACTTAAACGGACTAGAATCCGGTTGGAACAGCAAGTTGTAACCTGAAATATAGAAAATAGGTCTTCAGCAAGGAAAAAAAAGCCATATAAAATAATCAGAAAAAGACAGAAACTATCTAAACTCACAGGACCAGCTATCGCAGAAAGCCTTACAAGATATCCACATCTACACACTTAAAAGGGCAAAAAAAGCAGAACAAAATGTTTGTTCTCTTCAAGAAGGACGAAATGTATCGACAAGCAAAACCAGAATTTTTAAAGTTTGTAACTCTAGCTCTTCACTCCCTATACCACACAACTGTTAATCTATAATTTATACATTCACCGTGCAAAGTACAGAGCCTAACCAGGATTTTTCAAGAAGTCTCCTTTCACCCTAAATGTTCAATGAACCTGACAACTGCCTCCCCAGCAGCAGGAACGTCATCACAAAGAGTCCCAGCACAGACGTCTCAGTTATTCTGTTGATGCCAGAAGATGGCGAATTTTGTTGTTGCTTTAGGTAGCACTGCTTCACACACTGACATCTCCTTGTGTCTCTCCTACTCTGTGACTACCTCTGTGTAAATCCCTCCCCTTCCACCCAATGCTTATATATCACCTCCACTTTTTCTTCTTCCACAAGCCAGAGAATCTGTACCTTCGTCACTTGTTCTTGTCTTTCCAAAGACAAGGTTTTCATTTTTACACACTGATAATTACCTGATACTATACCCCCCAGGTTCCAGCTATGGTCAATATGAAGTCACACAGGTGACACAGCCTTTCTGTGTGGTCATACCCAGGGGTTTTTTGTCAGCTGTTTAGAAGTACTTGGGGCTGCACGTGTAAAAATTCAGTTTCAGGCATTTTCTATCTCCAGAAGGCCTCTGTATCTTCGGAGCAGAAAAGGGTCTTCCAGTGGCACTTAATGAAATACTACCCTAGTTCCCCCTGGTTTGGTCCTTGATAGGTCTCTGACTCACCATGGCCACCAACACTCCTGGCTACTAAAGCCAAGACTAAAGTTATTTGCTGTCTTGTGAGGTATACACAAGGGTCTAGCATTTCGTCTGTCAGCCTCAGACTGGGCAAGCCCAGTCTCCAGTCTGTACCATCACAACCCACATTCACCCTGATGGTGTGCAGCTTTCTTCTGTTACATACATTACCTTGCAGATCCTATGGCCTAAGCCTGGACCCGGCAAACACTCTCAGGCCCTTGTTCAGGGAGGGCAGAGATGCTGTAGCCAGAAGGGTCATGGCAAGGAAAACTCTCCTAATCTCCTGCTATGTCTGGAGCTGCTTTAAATTATGCTGGTTACCAACAAAAGTTGCAACACTACAGGTTTTCACTACCACGTGCAACCGGTAGTCACAAGTAGTCCTGGTAAAGAATGACTAACCATGTCTTTGCTGAGTGCCCTACTGTGTGAGCAGCCAGATTTTGACCTGCCGTGCTGTCTCTGGACCCTCCTGAGTTTTTCTTGTTCTGGCCAGGGACATCATATTGAGAGATTTTTTAGCAGAGAGTTTTTAAGATGTTCTGAGCTGCTGGTAGAGTCAGACATGGATGTGCTGAATTGGACCATCTCCTAGCCACATTGAATGTGGACCTAACTTCTTTCACTGAGATAGCTATGGCCCAGCTCATTTACTAGTACGCTTATAAATAATAATATTTATTAATATTTTTATTATTATCACTCCTTCTTCTGCCCCTGTGCCACGTTATGCACATACGCATTTAATTGGAAAGATGAGCTCAATCTGCAACCAACTTTTGATTTATTCTTTACTTTTTATTTTCAGCAAAATCAAAAGACTACTGCCTTCTGTCCACTGGCCCACAATTACTTTTTCATCAAACACCCACTTACCCATTGTTACAATTGCTTGAATCAAAATACAGAGCTGCGTGCTGTGTGACCTATCATGTCGCACTGCAGACTTTCTCTCTATTAAGTATGATCCTCCAATCTCCCTCTCATTTTGGAGTTGAGTAACACATTGAGTAAAGTCTATGCAAACCATAACCAAAGTCTTAGTTTTCCAAAGGCATAAAAAAATCATGTGAAACACTTTGGGAGGGAAATAGCAGGCAATAGATCTGGGGAGAACTATTTAACAGATTTTTCTTTCCAAAGACTCATTTCTCTCTCCTTCCTCTTCAGAGTTTTCTCCCCCTTAATTACAGCACAATGGTGTTCTGCAACCAGCCAGTATAAAATCTTCACGAAAATACCTCACTACACCAAGTTCTCCAAATGTACATACTTTCTAGCTCTTTCTGTTTGCAATCTATTATGATCATAGATCTGGATTTGGTTTTGAAGCACTACATTGAAACTAATATTTTTAAGCTAGGCTATTGTTCATATTTGTTGTGAGCTGTCCAGAACATTGCATTAGTCGATCTCAGCATGTTTATATTTTCATTTATAGCAACTCTTAACTTACCATTTAAGAGAGTAGAGTTGACCACAATCATCAAGTTCTTCAACTCTGTGAATTCCAAAAATTCACAGAGGTACATTTTTAAAACAGCTTAGAAAAAGCCATAGGAAACAGTCCTCTTAAAGGGATGAGAAATAAACAAAACCAGCCTGTAAGACAGTAGAAAATAGAATTTTTTTTTCCTTTCACCCCAGATGAATTAAAAACGTTGCAGTCCTGTGATCCTTCATGTAGGACCTGTGAGAAATCTGCTGGCATATGTACTTCATGTCCAGAAGGTAAGACATTTCAGCTTCTCTGGGTAAGTTTTGCAAGAGGTTTAATGTTCTGTATCCTACACACTTTCAGGGAATATTTTCATCAATGGTCACTAGAAAGTTCTTTGACAGCTTAAAGCATAGGCAGGTAATCAGATAATCCCCAGATGAAGTCAGGTATCAGATAGTAATGAAGCATATGTCCTTGGCAATACGAGTAAAAAAAATTGTTAGGTGAATGTTGTTCCTTTTCTTTCTTTGCAATCAAAATTTTTAGACATGATGCAGGATTTACTGAATATAGATTTATGAGGAAGACATACTAGATAATCCTGGTGATTCCTTCTAACTTAAATTTCAGTGAAGGCTGAGCAAACTACTTTGGGAAATGGATTAAAGAATGTTTTATTCATGTTTTTAAGCATCACAAAGTTAGATTTCAAGAAAGAACAGAAAGGACATGGACCTGTTGGAATGAGTCCAGCAGAGGGCCACGAAATGATCAGGGAGCTGGAGCAGTTCTCGTATGAGAAGACAGGCTGAGAGAGTTGGGGTTGTTCAGCCTGAAGAAGAGAAGGCTCCAGGGAGACCTTATAGCAGCCTTCCAGTACCTGAAGGAGGCCTACAGGAGAGATGGGGAGGAACTCTTTATCAGGGAGGAAAGCGATAGGATGAGGGGTAATTGTTGTAAACCAAAAGACGGGAGATTAAGATTAGATATTAGAAAGAAATTCTTTACGGTGAGGGTGGTGAAACACTGGAACAGGTTGCTCAGAGAAGTTGTAGATGGCCCTTCCCTGGAAGTGTTCAAGACCAGGCTGGATGGGGCTTTGAGCAACCTGGTTTGGTGAGAGGTGTCCCTGCCCATGGCAGGGGGACTGGAACTCCATGATCTTTAAGGTCCCTTCCAACCCAAACCATTCTGTGATTCTATGTTTCTAAATTAGAATCTTTTTTTATAGTCATCCAAGGCAGGAATCCTTAAATATATTCCTAATTGGTGCCTTTCCCCACCTGGGTTGCCTTTTTGCCAGGAAAATTTCTTATCCATGATACCTGTGTTCCTCTGTGCCCTCAAAAAACTTTTGGCAACGTTGCAAATGGAAAATGCGAGATGTGCATGGACGGCTGTGAGGTGTGCTCCAACCACTGGCACTGTCAGAAGTGTCAGGCTGAACAGGACCCTCCGCTCTTCCTCCACAAAGGCAGATGTTTCCAGGAATGCCCTGAGTAAGTATCTCCCGCTGATTGACTGCTTCTTGTTTTCTCACTGTGCTTCATCTCCTTAAAGTTCAGATCCATTATAAACCTTTCAAGGGGTCCCTTAATGTAACCTAGACCACCAGAAATTACCACAAGATTAAAGTCATTTTCAACTGGCCTGAAAAACAGCATTTTCTCTTGCTTAGAGAAAAAGTGCAAAATCAAAAGTGAAACTAGCCATTAAATCCTATGACAGAAGGTACAGATCCCATTGACTTCAATAGGACCATGGTATTTCAGGGTGGTTCTTTATGATGACTGAAAATAGGCCTCTAGTTATTCTCCTAACTTGTTCCTTCCTCAATGTAGTACGGAGCAGGATTGTGAACCCAGAAAGTGGCTAATCAGAGTTCTGTTATGGAAATACAGTGCTTAGTGATGTGTTTCTCTCTTTGGCTTATATTCTTTATTTTTTCCTGTAATAAACAAAATTCAAAGAGAAAGATGGATATCAGATCAGGCAACATGAGAAGATCAGGTTCTCCTGTTTCCATTCTTTTTCATCAGCGTCCATTGTACCTACATATACACATAAAATCTGTGCTATGCAATATGAATAACTTGCTTGGTTAGCCTTTTTCTTTAGAAAAATATGCAGCTCCTTCTTTTCTTACATTCAGTACAAATTCTCTGGCAGTACTTTCCTGCTAAGTTTGTCAAATAAGTCAATAATGGCCACTGGAACAGATTCCTATCGTTAAATGTCAGACTAAATGCGAAGTAATTACACTAAAGCCTACTCTAGTCCAGAAACAACTTTTAATATCAGAAGTTGTGGCATACAAGCAAGGATAATGTTTTTCCATTAATACATTTGTTCCCAGTACACATTCCAACAGTTATCCCACATGGGGTCAGTACAACAAATTTCAACCTTTTGATATATCACTAGTCTTTTCAGCTGTTATTACCATCCTTTTTTTCCAAATTCTAGACCATAAATAATGACTTCCTAGACATCATTCAACAAAGTTCACCCAAGTTAAATTCTGGTTTCAGTCTCTGAGGCAAAGTTCTTGAGGCATAACGACTCTCCACTGAAGCAGAGGATTATATGAGATTATTTTTTTTAGGATTTTTTTGAGTTTTGACCTTTCCCTTACTCATGCTGTAGGGGATGGAAGGGGTTGGCTTGCTGCACTGATAATTTCTGACAGAGGATTTTGAGAGACTGGGCTCCTGAGTACCTAAGACTGGAAGAAGAGAAGACAGGACTGTGAGAAATAGATGCAGGATCATGGCAAAGCTTAGAAGACAGATGAGAATAGACAGCAAGCACAGTTCTTCTTATCTCTTCTCTAAACTTCCTCCAAATGCATCTCCTCAGCCTTTTTTTGGAAAGATCATCTCCAAGAAGGAAAGGAAAAGCTCCCCTCTACAGGGAAGAATGAACTTGTTAATGTGAAGTACACTTTCTGGAACTACTTTCTATGTCAACTTCTTCCTTACAGCCAATCAATGGCTGTAAATATATGGAAGAGCCATCATCTCAAAATGTGGATTTGGTTTTCCTTTAAGCTTCTAAAATTTTCATTTTGAGAGTGTAGGCAGATTGGATTGCATCCAGTCCCTCTTTTTATCCCCCTGCTCCTGAAATACAGGCACATTTTTTTGTTTTACTTTCTTTATGACTAATAGTCCCAGCCATGGTTGTCTACCATGGCTCTCACACCGCAGATACCAGTAAAACACTCCTTGTTCACTGTGTCTATCTTGCTATCACCAAATGCAGATACTACTTCAGTTTGTTGGGGTTTTTTTTCAAACCCAACCCTCCTTGTTCTCCCCAGCCTTCACAATTCAAGAGTTTTCTCTTCTCTTTCTGCCCTCTAGAGCCACAGAAGTTGTACTTCTCTGTCTTTCCCTGATATTACTGTTGAGAGTCAGCTGTGCAAGACTAGAGATTTTTTTCTTTTCCCAAACATTATAGATCTTCCTATCTATCCCCCTTCCTAAGGGGGAAATCAAGACATGAGCAAGAAAATCCAACATCCCTTAGACACTAGGTAAAAGAACAAAGGGATGCCAGACTCTTTCATAGCACTAACCATGTGCATTTTATGCTCGCAGGCAGAGGGGATGTATGTGGAGGATGGGCAACAAATTGGGTGAGAAACCTGTTTGATCCAGTGAAACGTGTATACCAGGAAAATCTCATTTATAATTTTTATAGCCTGAGTTGTTTGATAACTATACATTGACTGACAGAATGTTTTGTGTTTGTTTCCATTCAACAGGGGATATTTTAATGATTCTGAGACTTGCAAGGAATGCAGTGAATCCTGTAAGACATGCATGGAAAGTGCATCCAAATGCCTGACCTGTAAAAGTCCTTTGCTTCTGGAGCATGGGATATGTAAACCTACTTGTTCAGAGAAGCATTTTGCCTCTGAAGGAATCTGTAAACACTGCCCTGAAATGTGTCAGGAGTGCATTCACAATGAAACATGCAAAGGTATTATAAAGAACTGGTCTTGACTTGGCTAAAATCCATCTGGAACTGCCTAGAGACAGACTGACAGAAAAACAGATCTGAAAAAGCTCTCTAATGAGCAGAAATAATAATAAAAAAATAATGTATATATCATTGCTAACCTCTAAGATAGCAGCTAAGCAATCAGTGCTTTATAATAAGACTCAGTCTAAAACATTAATCTGTAAAGATTTCACATTGCTTTACCTGTTCCTGTTGACCTTTGGAGATTTCTTCTGGTTTGATTGCAATTCTGACCTAGTGTATCCATGCCTAAACATTTGCATACACATTTACACCAATGTGAAAAGGAGAATGTTTCTTTCCTAGTTTGTTTGAACTTCACATCTCTTTACCATTTTTGCAAATGCATACTCATGGTAGAAAATGAAATGTCTGTAATGAAACATATTAGGAAAGCCTTGGATATCCTTGTGAGTCTGAATGCCCCCATGAAAAACTCCAGGATAGTTAATGTTGAGCAAGCCATTCCAAAAACGTAAACATGGATGAAAACAAACAAACAAACAAAAATTATCCACAAACTATTAAACCAAGTACTCAAAATTAGTAACTGAATACCAGCTCTATCCAAAGACAAACATTCAGGTCTGTATATTTCAGCCAGACTCATTTTAATAATAAACCAAAAGATTTTCAGATGTGGACATCTCTGATTTTGTACGAAGTTCATAATGCAGATATAATATCTCAGCAGAAGTCCACCTATATTCAGTGGCAGCACAGTTTGGTTAATATCAGCAAAGCTGAAGAGGTGACTGGGTTTCTCAGTCTCTTGATGCAACACAGAAGATGCTGTGTGAGGATTGGGCTATTATGGGCAGTTTGGTGGGGAAAGAGTTGACAAAGAAAACACTGCCTTCCCAAGCTGTCTTCTTACCTCCTGTTATGACACGCATTGCAGGATTTATGGTTTCCTAGGATTTCTTCACCTCCTCTCTTAGGGATGTCAGAATTTGCTGCTTGTTTGCTTACCTGTCATTTGCTGTCCTCTATAGAGTGCATGGATGAGTTCTTCCTGCACGAGGGGCAGTGTGTTCAGGACTGCCCTCCTCACTTCTACGCTGAAGACAAGCACTGCTTTCCCTGCCATGCAAACTGCAAGGACTGTGACGGGCCGGACTCGGACGACTGCACCGAGTGCACCATCAACTTTTTCCTCTACGGTGGCACGTGTTTTGACAAGTGTCCTGACGGGACCTACTATGAAGAAGCCACTAAAGACTGTCAAGGTTGGCAGCTCTTGTTTTTCCCAGGATGGTACTGAGATACAAGTGGGTCTCATTAAAGACTACCTTCAAAGAGGCTGCATGTGCTGGCTAATGTTGCTGTCAGTGTCCTGGAAACAGAGGAGATAGCTAATGCAGAAAAATAACAAGGCAGATCTTAGAACAGCAAAAAATGGAGAAAACTGAGAGGGAGGTAGGAAAGCTAGATATATTTAATTTTACGGGCAACTGCTAAGGTAACATGGTGAGTGTTGCTGGCGACAGTATGTTGAGAACAACTGCTCAGCAAAAGCAGTTCCAGTGCAAAAGGAAATCTAAGCATTATGCATTAACCTGCTTTCAGACTGAAAATGGTAAAATGTCTGACTACGCAGAAGCAGCTCTATCACTCTGTTTCCATCAGCCTCTCATCCTGAGATGATGGCTGCCCTTCCAAAACTAAAGCTGAAATAATTACCTCAAATGCAACAAGAAATGGTGACATTCCTACTGTTTCTCTATTTCAGCATGCAATAGGACATGCCAGACTTGTTCTTCCACTGCCTGCCTTACTTGCAGAAACGGCCTGATGCTGAACTACGATGGGCACTGTGTGGCATCTGGATACTGCTCTCACACTGAGTACTACGATGAGAAAACTCAGTCTTGCAAGTCTTGTCACAAGAAATGCTTCCACTGCTCAGGACCCACTGAACACGAGTGTCTCAGCTGTGCAAATAACCGCTATCTTCTCAGTAAGTGTCTTGCTCCCGCCCCTAGATTTTATTCTCCACCAAAAGCACAAAACAGGCAAGTTTCTGTCACATTTATGAAACATCTGGGGCTGCTTCAGCCAACCTAAATATTGCAAACTTGACCTGACAAGTAGATAACTTGTGCAGAGAGAATTACTTCTGCAGGGTTACCTGGAAACTCTTTGTGAGACTGCACCTGCCACTCACCGGGGCTAAAGCAGGACTTCTAAGTAGCAACAAACTCCACAGCCAAACAAAACTTGTATGTTTCATTTACTTGGTAGGTACTGTTCCTGTTGTTTCCTACAACAAAACTAAAAAAGACAAGAGGGATATCCTTAGCTTGCTTTGGGTTGGGTTTTTTTGTTTGTTTGGCCTTTTTTTTCTTTAATGGAGCACAAAATGCTCACATTTTCATGTTGGCATGTTTAATCACTGCAGAGATCTGATGAGCAAAGTAATACTTAAGCAGAGCTGTTATAAAGTTGTTCATGGATCACTATGTCAGTATCTAGGGGATGGCTGGGGTACAAAACAACTTTTCTGACTTTGGAGCAAAAGAATGTATTGTCTCAGAAACAAATTGGTAAAAAATGTAAAACCCCAGGACTTAAACTTTACTTCTTTGCATATTCATTAAAGATAAAATAAAAATTTTAGAAAATCATTGGAAGAAAAAATTATTAAAATTATCTTTCATGCAGGAAAAATCTAAGTTTGAGAGTTTGAATTAAAACTGAACCTGAGCTTTTTGAGTCAAATTCTGATGCAGATTTTGCATTCTTAAATTTCTTAGGTCTTGCATCAGACTCATCTTTTTTATCAACACATGCAGCTGCTTTACACCATTACAATGGGCAAAGTTGATGGAAGTATGTAAATAATGATCTTGGAGTGGAGAAAGAATTGTAAGAAAAATAGAAATAAGAGGAAGTATCTTCCTTTGCCCAGTTACAACTCAAGCAGCAAAACTGTAAAGACAAGCTGGATAATGAGTACAAGCTACTAATGATCACTGCTCTCTTAGCTGGATGCACTTGCAGTTAGTTGCATCAGTCCTAGCTTCTCATTCAATACTCCTATTCTAATGACCCTCTGAATTCTCAGTGAAGAAGTGGGACGTACCTTGTTCATTCGGCAGCATAACAGGCATTTATTCCCTTAACATAAAGAAGCAGCCACAGACAGGGGTAAAGACCAATGAACAAATGTCATTAAATCTCAAATTAACCATCAGATTTATCATATATACAGAATGCAATGAGGCTGATGTTTGGAGTGAAACCTTAGGAAAATGGCAATGCAGACAGAAAGTTTCCTAATTACTGTTTCATCTTTTGTATATTCTGAAAGAAATGACAGCTGCTGTTCATTGTTATGTATTATGCATTTATATTTTCCAAAGATAAAACATTAACTGTTCTGAAGAGCCTGCTAATGCATCTAAAATGCAGAAATGAGGACTAATGAACTGACAAGACTTAGAAAAACAAAAAATAATTACTATATTCCAACATTCTCTTTTCTTGTTCTGGTACATGCTCTAAGAGCATCTCCTGTTAGAGAGCTTGCTCTAACACAGTGTTCTGAGATGTTTTATAGCAGCAAATACTGAAAGTGATGTGTTATTTTCCATTGTTGTTTGTGCAGATACAACCTGTGTTGGAACATGCCCAGATGGGTACTATGTTGACAGCGATGAGGGACAATGTTCCCCGTGCCACAGCGCCTGTTTCACTTGCACTGGAAAACACAGCTCACAGTGCCTTTCCTGCAAACCAGGCTGGTACAGACAGGGAAAAGGATGTGTAAACCAGTGTCCAGCAGGGTAAGGTCCAAGATCTTTAGCTAAGAGCTACACCACTGAGAGAGCTTTGAGCAACTAGATCACTTTGCCCCATTTACAGATCATCCTGGGAGCCATCATGCAACGCATGAAGGACACCCATGCGATCTGGCCCAGCCAGCACGGGTTCACGAGGGGCAGGTCCTGCTTGACAAACCTGATCTCCTTCTATGACAAAGTGACCCGCTTGCTGGACGAAGGAAAGGCTGTGGATGTTGTTTATCTGGACTTCAGCAAAGCCTGTGATACAGTCTCCCACAGTATCCTCCTGGAGAAACTGGCTGCCCATGGCTTGGATGGGAATACCCTCTGCTGGGTTAAAAACTGGATGGAGGGACGGACCCAGAGAGTGGTGGTGAATGGAGTTAAATCCAGCTGGCGTCCAGTCACGAGTGGTGTCCCACAGGGCTCAGTACTGGGGCCAATTCTCTTTAACATCTTTATCAATGATCTGGACGAGGGGATCGAGTGCACCCTCAGTAAGTTCACAGACAACACCAAGCTGGGTGGCAGTGTTGATCTGCTGGAGGGTAGAGAGGCTCTGCAGAGGGATCTGGACAGGCTGGATCGATGGGCCGAGACCAACGGGATGAGGTTCAACAAGGCCAAGTGCCGGGTCCTGCACTTCGGTCCCACCAACCCCCTGCAGCGCTACAGGCTGGGGGCAGAGTGGCTGGAGA
>NW_015090931.1:1093451-1102343 GCF_001431845.1 Calidris pugnax
GACAAAGATGGTGAGGGGTCTGGAGAATAAGTCTTATGAGGAGAGGCTGAGGGAACTGGGGTTATTCAGCCTGGAGAAGAGGAGGCTGAGGGGAGACCTTATTGCTCTCTACAACTACCTGAAAGGAGGGTGTAGAGAGGTGGGGGTCGGTCTCTTCTCTCAAGTCACAGGCGACAGGACAAGAGGAAATGGCCTCAAGTTGCGCCAGGGGAGGTTCAGGCTGGATATTAGGAAAAATTTTTTCACTGAAAGGGTTCTCAGACATTGGAATGGGCTGCCCAGGGAGGTGGTTGAGGCACCATCCCTGGAGGTGTTCAAAAGACAGGTTGATGAAGTGCTGGGAGGTATGGTTTAGTGATGATGCTCCTTGTTTGTTGTGTGGGTGTCTATTTTTGTCAGTTAGGTTGACGGTTGGACAAGATGATCTTTAAGGTCCCTTCCAACCTAGAAGATTCTGTGATTCTGTGATTCTACTTTGGAGTGAAATAGAACTGAATTCTATTTACAGATGTCCCAGTTGCCCCAGTATGTTGTCCCAGTACAGAGGTAGTGGGAAACCTCCCCTCACTGTGAAGTTGGTGCCCAGATTGAGATCTGACATTCTTAAACTCCAAGAATGTTCTTCAGTTATTTTTATACAGCGGAATAAATGTACTGTTATCTGTTAGCCAGCTTGAGCACAGGAAGCAGTGTAACTTACTTCAAGCACACTTGCAGCCTCCATCTAACCTGAAATTTGGACAAGGTTGCTTTTGTTCTGCATTGAGTGAATGTTTCTAATGGATCATAATAAAACCGACCATTAAAACACCTTTCAACTGAGGACTCAGAATTCTAGACTGCAACTTCATTAATATGAGTTCATTTAATTTCAAAATGTGAATTCAGTGTGCTCTTGTAAATATGTCCCAGATACTCAAATTTGGGAAGTGGGCCTATGATTTCTGGTTCAGGTCCATTTCATTTTGTAGTACCATACGATCCCCCTGGCTGTTAAATTGAATTATCATCCAATTAAATTGCAAGTCTGTAATGACCACATCTCAACAAATCCACAGTGCAACAATTCTTTTTCCCTGACAACATAACTTAGTTGAACACTGTTCCTCTGCTGTTATCCCTTGGCTAAGCCTGTTTGTACACTGAAAGGAAACACAAAATTTCTGAATTGTCATTTGACAGCAGGTGATCAGGAGCAAAGAGGAATTCAGTATTGACCCAACATCTCCAGGTTATCTCTTGCAGAGTCAAAACAGAGTTGAGGTTTTCTGAGCCCTACTTATTTATATACTTACTTTGTGTCTGAATTCACCCTACATCTTAGAAAGCTTTGCTTTATACATCCTTAATTTACAAAGTCTTGCTTTATAGCTGAATTCAATGGCCAAGGGGAATTAATGGAAATTAATTCTATTTTCACTGATTTTGCAAATGCTTACTGTGATCACACCACCATCTCTTTTATACATTTATGTAACCACAGTAAAAGCTAAGGGTGAAGGACGTTTTGAGTTTCCTCTCACTGTTGGGCTTTATGCAAAGCCATGACTATCTGATCTGTTTTAGGTATTTTGCACAAAACTCCACTGGTTCATGTGAGAGATGCCACAAGGGCTGTAAGGAGTGCATGGGGCCTCAACCCACAGACTGCCTTTTCTGTGACACGCATTTCTACCTGCTGCGCTCCAAGAACCAATGCGTTAGCTCTTGTCCTGAGTATTACTTCGAAAACAAGGACAGCAACGTCTGTGAAAGATGCCACCCTTCCTGCCGAACTTGCGAAGGTAAGAACATACACTCTGCTTTGAACAAAAAAAGGAGTTATAAAAATACCTGCCAACTCTTTGGTTTTGTTTTGGTTTTTGGTTTTCTTTGGTTTTTTGCTCTCTGCTCCAAGATCTGGAAACACTTCTCAAGGAGACATACCACATAGAGTGCTACCAACCTGCCCATGACCGAAGTGGCTGCAGTGGGTGACGCGGACCTTCCCTGGGGACTGCAGGTCTACCCCTGTACCTGGGTGACTTGCTGTGCTGGTTGGTCCATGCCACCACCTTACTTTTAGAGCATTGACTGACCAAGATCAAAGCAAGGATATGAATTCCTGCCAAGCTCCCCACAGGGCTGCCTCCAGCCACAGGGCACAGGCAGTCCCTCACAGGGAGGGCTGGGAGGGAGTCCCTGTGCCAAATCAGTGAAGGGAAACAAACGGACAACGGTAATGGAGTTTCCATCAGCCAGGCCTCTCACAAAGATCCTTACCAACTTAAAAAAAAAACAACAAAAAAACAAAAAAAAGCTCTGTTGGTGTTCTGGTTTGAGGAACTCACAACAATTTATTGTCGTTCAGACAATTATTCTAAATATTCTATCAGCCGATGACCTCTCCCCACCCAGGAAGGGGAATCAGGACAAAAAAGGAAACCCGAGGGCTGAACCCGAGGGCTGAAATATGAACAGATTTAACAGAGTAAGACTAGATATTTAACATTAATAACAGTGAAGAACCAACATTCATACCAATACTGATATAAGATATAGAAGGATTATACTCAGCCAGTTCTATCAGGGGAAGCTGTGCACTCCCAGCAGGGACAGCAAATGGCGGACACCGCGAGTGCTATGGCTGTGGGAGAAAGGGGTCCTGCGCATCCTTCAGGGGTTTGACACCAGGGCAAGAAGTTCTCAGGACCGCAACCATCATGGGAGAGAGAGAACTTCTCAGCAAACTTTCTAATTTACATTGAATGTCATGCTCAGGGTATGAAATAATCCTGTTGGCCAGCTTTAGTCAAGCACCCAGGCTTTGCTCCTCCTCATACCTGCATCTGACTAACTCAAAACCCTGGGACCTTGAAATGCACATACCATAGCTGCTATAAAGTAAATATTTTCACACATTCAGACACCAGAGTCTTCTAAAAATGCAGTTTTACCAGGCATTTGAAGAATAATTGGTCCTGTGTTGCTCAGACCAAGACAGTTGGTTGGGGCTGGACCTCGTTTCTCACACAAACAGTGAAAAATGACTGAATAGTATCTCACTCTTTGAGCTGTCCCGCTCTGTGTTACTCTGTGGAAGCCAAGGACCTAAATCTGACCACACATCTTTACAGTCTGCAAAGGGAAGAATAGAAAATCAACAGCTAACAACACTCAGACAACAATAAGTCCATAAAGCATATATTTAGGGTGAAAAGTAAAACAAAACAATAAGCAGTGACATCTGCTGCTTTTAATACAGTTAAGTACTTTTCAAAGTTAACTTTGGGCGACCATCTGTTTTGCTCTGTAACACACTTATGTACTCAGTTTCTTCTTTTTCCAAATTCATCCAATTCTGAAGCAAGCAGCATTAATCCCCTTGGACCAATTTGGTGTCCCATTCTATCTGATGACCATCATATGATAGCTAACAGGTGTCATTCTGCAGCTTGGAAGACACCACATTCTAATATACGAATTTTTTTTGGATAGTGGATATACTGGATAGCACAGATGGCTAATTGCAACATAACAATATTTAAAATTGTGGAAACAACTCCTAGAGTGAAGCCACCTTCAAGAACTATTAAAATGTAATTGCATGAGAAAATTATAACAAGTAACAGAACTATTTTGGCTCGGATTTGTGGCAAAAAGATAGTAATTTTAATTTACAGATTACTTCCACTGACTTTTGCTTTATCTGGGATAAATGCTACAGGACATATTTTCTATCATAATTAAAGAGACACTAAGATGAAACACAAGCCAGTCTTTCTAAACAGCAAGCCTGCAGGTATTCTGAAATACATTTGCATTTCTGATGTATAAGCAAAGCAGTGTTGTGGTGTCTCATGCTTAAGAGCAGGAAGGCAAACCCTGCACTGGCTAGAGAAATCACAGAGTGAATTCCCTGGGTTATAGAAGGTGGCTAACTTCACCTGTTTAACTGCTGCTAATGTGAACTACTTGGATTTCCATTTTCTTTCTTTCAGATAGTAGCAGAAAATGCCTAGTTGCAGGGAAATGGACAGGTGTGTCTTAACATAAAGGACAAACCCTTCAGTGTTCACAGAAATGCTGAGCGCAGCATCCGTCCTCAAAGATTCTCCGATACACAAAGTGCATATGATGTTCTGTTTGCACCTTAGGAATATTTTTTTTTTTCCTATGCAACTGAAGAATTTGCTATTCAAACATAAACATACCTTACTTCATTGTGGTTTGAAGCATGTTAGCTAGCAGGCCTAATAAGTATTGATTTTGTGAAGGAGAGCATTTGTCCAAGGCTTCCCACAATTTTACTTCAATGCACTGACACAATTCATTTCCTGAATGTGTCACAGCTTCCCTGTACACCTGATTCCCATATCAGCTTTTGATTAATATCAAAACACATAAGAAATACACTTTGTGGGCTCATAAAACCTCAAGCCTAGGACCAAGCTCCTTCTAACACCAACCTCCTCACACTGGACTCGTCACTGCTGATTCTTTCTGTTTACAAATAACCTTTTCTTTGGTGGCAGTGATCAGTACAATTTTTAAAGGAAGTTAGATGACAATTTTTCTGTTGTAAAATTGTTGTTTTATTTGCCTTTCTAGGGAAAGGAGCGTTGAGCTGCACGTCTTGTGTATGGAGTTACAGTTTATCGGGTGGAATGTGCAATTCAGAGTGTTTTGTGGGTGAATACAAAGTCCAGGAGCCACCAGGACAAGAGGTACCTATTCATAGACAATTTATCCTGTGATTTGTACACTGAACTTTAACTCTGAACACAATACAAACAACACAGAATGCTCTTCTCTGAGTTTTCAAGGCTGCTTATATTTAAATACACTTCCTTTTTCCTTCTCTTGGCAGAAGAAGCATTGTATCTTTCTGGAGTTGTCAACAATGATACCAAAGCCATGTGAACAAAACCAGATATATTAGTAATATAGCATTTTTTTTTAATTCCAGTATAACTGAAATTTCCCCACAGTCTTCTGTTGCTTTTTCTGTAAGAAATCACATCGCATTTCCTGATTGACAGCTCTAATGGTAGAAATCTCTAGCGGAGAGGCAGACTGAAGTCAACAGAGCTGTAGGACCACAATTAGGTTTAGGTTTGTACCACAGATTGGGCGCCCAGTTTCTAGATTTCCACACCAACTGCCTTTCAAAGATGTTTATTCAAGAATATAGCAGCAAGGCAAGCCAGCTGGCCTGAGATGCTGTATACCCTGGAGTCTCTGGCCTGGAATATGCCCTTAGAAGTGCTGCTCCATAACTGTGAGCCTGAGAAAACAGCCTAAGAGCTGGGGACCACAGAGGTCTGCAGTTCTTTGCAAGAGCTTTGACTCCATAAAACTGGACCTCCTGCTATGACCCTTGTATCTTGCCCCAGTTCTCCAATTCAGGACAAGCAGCCTTGCAAGTCTGACAGCAAGTTATTGGAGCTTCCGGATCCTCACAGTGGATATGGGGTTCTGGTCCCATGGCAGAAAAACAGCATTTTTTCCCAATAGATCAGGAACTGGGAACACTGGAAGCCCTGAATTACTGAATGCTCAGAGCATTATCATTCTGCAAGATAGCTGTGACAACAGTGATCTCCAGTAGTCTTTATACACGGAGGCTCCCAGGAGCCGGTCTGGAATTTGAGAACTAAGTTGTTTCTTTAAAACAGAACTAACACGATCTAATAAAAATCTGATTTGCTAGAAAATTTCCAGGCAGATTTATTCCTTATTTCTGCTCCTTCCCTAACTAGAAAGGAAATTCATCTTCTCAGCTGCCTTTTCTTTTTTCCAGAATATTTCATGTTGCTTCTTCCACGTCACTTACTTTTACTACTCTCTTGAATACACTTCTTGAAGGCCACTTTAGCATCATTACTGCCAAAAAACCATAGATCTGCTAGCATGGGACTAGCAAAACAGTAACACACTTTCTGGCCAAGGAGCTTACAGTCTGAATGAATTTTAGCTTGCTGTCTAGCTAAGTGAGATCTCTATGCTCCTACAACACTTTCCCCCCTCTCCCTACAAGCAGACCACTGAGAACCCAGGAAATGCAAACCAAGTTTTAGTTGTCCTACTCCCTACGGCATTTTGCCATTCACACCTGTGGTGCCACAGAGATGACCACCCAGAGAGTGGGTCCATGCAGGACGGAACCGCCAGGTCAGGTCCAAAGAATCCCAAATGAAAAGTGCATTGCTTGTGTTCTGTGTCTGAAGGGGGACGAAAACATGTGTGAGCAATGCGACAGCTCGTGCACCGAGTGCAAGGGACCTGGTCCTCTCAACTGCACGGTCTGTCCAGCCAGCATGCAGCTCTACCTGGAGGAAAGCCGCTGCCTGCCCTGCTGCAGAGACTCCGACCTGGCAGGCACCCCAGAGTGCTGTGACTGCAGCGAAACACAAGGTAGGACCGTGCTCAGCCCATGAAGGGCTTTATGGCTGGGTGGGCTGACATTTAAAAAAAAAAATCAAACAGGGGATGGAGCAAAAACGCGCTGCTGAGCCACAGGCACACGGTGTGTTTCTGCCGCTCCATCACCAGAATAGGAAGGGCTTTAGACAAATGACAGCAATCACGGCTTAATGTGGGAGATGGCACCTTCTCTCACTCACAGCTATTGTGTTAAATGGCCAGGCATTTCATAAACCAGATGGCTGGGAACCGTTGGCTTCAACGGAGAGCCAGCTGAATCACTGCATTTTAAACTCACCATGTTAAAACGTCTTTGTGCACCTGTTGGCTTTTCTACTTCTTTCTGATTATTGCTAATCTAATAAAGAAGCATAGCTATCCCAGCAACCTTGCTTGCATCCTTATACCATCACAGCTACAAGAACACACTTGTGGTACAGAAAGAGTAATGTGTTTAGTCGAGTGCGTGTGAAAATGTAGGCAGGCCTAAACATTGTGGCTTTTTTTTTTAAAGACAAATACCTCTCCACCATATTCATGCACACAAGCTCATTTAATTCTTTTTTTTTTTAACTGCTGTTGTAGATGACTGTGTATTACGGACCACTCTACCACCCAAGAGCAAAAGCAAAACTACCTTCTTTATTATTACTTGCATTTTGCTTCTGCTTGTCATTGGAGCCATTGTATTCATCTGGAGAAAATCACGAGCCAAAACCCAGGCTGCCAGTAAAGGTGGGTATGAGAAGCTGACAAACCACTCCAAAACACTTCCTTCCTACCTGAGCAACTACCATGACAGTCCCAGTTACCAGGAAGATCAAGTGATTGAGTATAGAGACCGAGATATTGAAGATGATGATGAAGAAGATGACATTGTATATATGGGCCAGGATGGCACAGTCTATCGCAAATTTAGATACGGACTTTTGGAGGATGATGAGGAAGATGAGCTTGAATACGATGATGAAAGTTACTCATTTAGATAACTCTTTAATAATTTATTAATTTCCTGCTTTGTTGCTCTTCTTATAAAATTACAGTAATTTAGTTAAGTATGTTGAGTTACTTCTTAGCATGCTGAGCTCAAGCTTTTAGGTAACAGTTATTGTGAGAGCAGAACGCTTTCTAAAAACACTTTTTCCTAAAGCTTTACATAAATCCTTGCTAGGCTTTTAAGTAGCACTCCAGACGTAGGCTGGCTAAGAGATTATGTTTCTGCACATTTGTGTGGAGGGTAAATCCTTTCCCAATATGTATTTGTGTGCATTATAACTGATACAAACTGCCTCAAACCATGCACACACAGTTATTGAGAACCTTGCCAATCACTACTAGAAATGTGCAGATACAAGCAATACAGGCGTATTTATCTACCCGATAAACGCCATGGGGATATGGTGCCAGCACTTTACTACTTTGTGATTATAGTTACTCAGCAGTTCATAATAGAATAGGCAAGTTTGCTGACTTTACCTGGATTTTTTTCATTGCTATCATCTGTTGCATCCGTGTTCCTTGAACCCAACACATTCCTCCATATAATCTTATAGCATACTTCCCAGTGAAATTGTGCATCTATGACATGATGTTTTATGATTTCTGATTGTGACTCTGCTCCATGTAACTATATTGTATTCACCGTTTGTATGAAAAATAAGTAAAATATTTCATATAGCAACCTCTGATTAATCTTTACTGTGGTGTTTGTCAAGTAACCTTTCATTGTACGCACAAAATTCTGGGTTTACTGCATAGAGAAGTATGACCTATAAGCACGCCCACAAAAAAAGGGACACCTTTTGTCTTTTTAGCTACCTTCTCAGTGATTTAAACACAGAACATTTAGTCAAGCAGCTTTTCCATTTCTATTGTGAATGGCTTGGGATATTCAGACAATGGCAAAGGAAATAATTAGCACTTACTTGGTAAAGTAACTTAAAGGAACACAGCAATCTGATTTTATAATTATTATTATTATTAAAGAAATATAATTTATCATACTAAAGATGCTCTTCAGGGCCCCTTGTTGTGAAAGAATAAATTCTTCACACAAAACTGTCTTGAAAACACTGTTATTTGTCAAGTTTCATTCACTCTCAATGTTCCTTTAGATCTCCAGTAAGAATCTGTTCCAGAACTATAACTCGATTGGTTTGATTTAATGTCTACAAATGAATTGTGTGAAAATACCTAATTTTCATGGCTCAGTGCCTTAGTGGAATTTTTTCTATGTTTGGGCACAGCAATTCAACCACATTTTGAACTATCAGCTGCATATTCTTTCACTTCTGATTATTCCTGCTCTGCAGGAAGGAAACTTTCTTTCTGGATGTCAAAAGGGGACTTAGCCCTATAAGGAAGGGGGCTTCTTTGTAGGGCTAAAGCTAAGCTGTACAGGCAGAGCTGAGACATCATTTGGCAGGAGAGAAGCAGTGCTGGTAAATTCCCTCCAACCAAAAAAAAAAAAAAAAAAAAAAACGGGCT
>NW_015090931.1:1102360-1152634 GCF_001431845.1 Calidris pugnax
TGTTAACGTCATGGAACATTCATTATTAGCTCTTATTAAAATAAATCACAAAAAGTCTACTTATCCTTCTCAAATAAAAATATGTAAATTACACCCACTGCTCCTCTTAAACAATACAGGTAAAATAATACACTTTTTCTGAAATGCAGGTTGTGCAAAGAACACAAAGACGACTTTTCCCCACACACACACACGTACGTACCTCTTTGCACCCTCAAAAGAGGAAATTACCTCAGGGCACTTCTGATGATCAATTCAGTATTCTGAAGTATTACAAATATTTCATTTACATTTTTTAGTTTTACCTCTACAATATAAAGTAATTTCTTTTTGATGCAGAATGCCACAGCAAACAGTACAAGGAAGGGGGAAAAAAAAAAAAAAAAAAAAAAAAAAGCAGTGCTTTTTGGGAGGGGTTCAAATAACTGCTCAAGTGATAAGCCTGTTCTCAAGAGGTGGCAGCAGGCATGCAGCAGCATGAGTGATTTTTACGCTGCAGGGGTGAAGTGACGAGGTGCGCGTCTTAAAAAATGACAGATAATTGCCTTGAAGGTGAGCCAGTCTTCTCCGGAGAGCAGTGAATAACTGATGCCTGAAGTTAGAAGGATATGACACGAGGGAAGAGAATTGCATTCAAGCTTCTTATGGCTTTTTTTTTTTTCTTCCCAAAGTGGAAGTTTCAAAATACTGGTGAATAGAAAACAGAATAGACCTGAACTTAGTGACCTGCGAAGCCATACCAGTTTTACAGCTTTCACAATTAAAACTCCCTGCTAAGAGCCCAGAGGGAGACCATGAAAAATAAAGTTTAACAACTAATTGGCACAAGAGGAAATCATTCATGAGTCACTCACAATTCTAACAAAATTTGACAGAAAACAGAGTACAACCAAGGAAGCCAGCAATAAATGTGCAGAGAACACAGCACACAAAGGAAATACTGCTTTTCTGGATTATTTTATGGACTTCTAGTTTTTAAGCCTGTTACACTCTGTCCTGAAAAAAAGCTAGAGGAATTCAAATCCACAGTCATTCAATTCCACAAATCCTTAGCTGTCACAAAGCCAATTCTCCTCCTTTCTCCTGCCTTCTCCTCCACTCACCACAGGCAGAAAGGTGTCCCAAAAGAAATATCTTTCAAAAACAAAGCTGTTAGAACATCTCTTCCATTCAGCTATTCCCTTTTAATTAGTCTCAAATTCTTGTTATCTTTGACAAGTTTATCTCACCCTCTCACTTCTCAAGCTTTTTTCCCCACCTCAAGGCCCTTCCTTCCCCCTGCACCTTTCTTTGCTACTCTCATTCATTCAGGGAATTTGCAAAGTCCTTCAGTCTTCACCAATTACTTGTATTTTCTTTATCCTTCTCCCAGGGAACTCTCTCTCATTACCCTTTGAGTAGTAAAGATCTTTCAAAAAGATCTCATAGGAACCATGTATCCTACATAGTGTTACCACCCACTTAGCTCTCATGCCATCCAGTACTTTGATTTCAAAGGGAAGTGCAGGCCACCAGTGTTCTTTACCCCTTCTTTCTACAGAGTGTATGTAAAAAGAGAAAAGTTTTCTCTCCCATAACCCTGCCCTGACGTTTTGCTAGAAAGGAGGCAGAGGAAAGTAGAGTGCAGGAGTTACATTTCAAGTGTCTTGAGGCCCAAGACTCCTTCTGCAGGCTATTCTCTGGGCAGACTACATTTTCACAGTATACCTTATAATTGCCTCTCCATCTTGTATAACTGCAGGACTTCTTTCTTGCTCAGGACTCAGACTGAAATTTCAAACCAAAGATAGGAATGAAAAAATGACAAACTTAATTGTGTAAAATGGGTATTTTGAGGCACTTAGTTTTCTCACAAAAAAATAATGTGTTTCAACAGAAATGTATACTTCTGCATTAAAAAACATTTTCTTAGCAATCACATTTCCCACTTTGTTACCTACAGAAAAATTCTGATTATCCTTAGTAAGTCACTATTTTACAAAGGTCACCTATGTTCATTTGAGTCCCTGTTGAGGTGGGGACAGGAAAGGGGCAGAAGAATATCTTTCAGATTAGACCAGAACTGACTATCGATTTTTCATCGTCAACCACCTCTTATGTGTACTGTGATTTCAAGACTGAACTTTAAGGAGAAACCAGACATGCATCTGGATGAGGAACAGACAGATATTCTGAATAAGGGCTCAAAAGCACTTTTCAACAGAAAGACTTCAGGAAATTTTTCCACTCCTTTATTTTTTTTTCCTAATTAGTACATATATACAACAATAATAAGCTATCATATCAAACAACAGATGACTAAAGATTCTGACTGTACACAGACCTACTTGCAATGAACTAGATACATTTATAAATGTTAAAATGCAAAAAAATTGGAGAGATACGCACATGTAAATTCTAGTCTCCTTTCAAGGTAAGTAGCATATGTTCCTACTTCATTGGTTATTTCCTACTGCTCAGAAATACCTAGGAAGTTGCCTGACACACGTTGGCTAATTTTAACATCTCTGTTGTGATTTTATTAGTTGTTAACATGATAAAATACATTCTTTCCATTGGAAAAGATATGTTACAAACTAGTCAGTAATTACGACTTTTTTGCCCCATCATCCCTTCTCAGATTCAGGTTTACTCTGGAGTAAAGGTGTCAGAACTTAAGAAACAAAAGTGATGCACTAATTACCTCTTTGCATGACTTTGCAGGCTTGCATTACCAATTTAACTCAATAGTAAAAAGGAAAATAAGTACTCTTTTATTCTTCCTAATTTATATTGTCTATTTAGCATCTAGATAAGCACATTCTCTTTTTCAGGAAGAGCTCAGGTGCTACACTTACCTAATAAGCATCACGCTAAAAAGTTCTTGCTCCATTTTACTTCTTGTGTTCCTCCGTCCTTGCTCACTGCATGTCATGTCTAAAATCCTCATCCAACTATTTTTCTGTATTTTCTCCTCCTTCTTGTCACCTACCATCATCTTCATTTCCCAGCTATTTTTTTCCTGATGCAAAAGCCTAATATTGTCACTGAAGTATCTTATCATTAGTTAAAAAAAAAAAAAGCCAAATATAAATTTTACTGTACTCTCTGTCACTGGCAAATCTTAGCACTATGGAGAAGCAAGCTAATCTTAACCTCAGAACAATCTAAAAAAAGATACAAAGTACTTTGCTACTCTGAGCCACAAAAAAGAAAACAAAATAAAATCCTTACTCTTTATAGAATATCATTATATAAAGTCAGTACCTTAAGTTATGCAACCAATTATATATTAATTGACATTGTCAGCAATGTTTACAAAGTTCTAGTCCCCTTAGAAAAGTAAATAGACCACAAATCTATTCAAATAACTCCCCTGAAGCAACAGATAAAGCAAGCTCTCTAACCATCACACTAGCAAGTAGGGCCTTCAGCCTGTAATTTCCTTCACATCTTTCTTCTCCCTTCAGTAAATTACAAGAAAATTAGGGGAAAGTGTTATAGCCCTGTATAGACCATATTAATTACAAAATAAATTTGAAGGCAATTTGTTAATTTTTTTAGTATCGTGTTGTTTCCAGATTGAAAACTAGTAGAACACCTGAATTCTTGGAAATGCTTCTAGTCCTCAAGCGTTAAACAGAAACCTGAAGAACACAAGTGCCTGAGGATTTAGTTTTAAATCCACGCCTCCAATGTGGACACCGTGCTGTTATAACAGCATGATGCGTGACAAATACCAAAGTACACTGAAGAGTCCACTGCGTCTAACACAAAAAGCAATCCTTACAACATACCCACAACACCACATAGAGGTTATATATAAAGGTCTACATATAAACAGCGTGAAAGCATGAGAGAAACTTTTCCCCAAGGGACCAGAGCCAGATTAACGTGTTTCGAGATACAGGTTTGATTCATTTTCAGCTGCAGCAGATGGACCTTTGCCCTGAGCCAGATAAATGTTTAAACAATTGAATGTGAACAGAAGATCAGTATGCAACTCTATCCACCTGACTTGTAAAAGAACCAAGCAGTTTTAAATTCTAAAAGAAAGGGTAGTGACAGATCTATTTTCAGGTTATAGAATTCTGAGGATGCAGAATTGCTAGAAGTCTAAGGCAGAATAAAAATTAAAAAGGATACCAACTGTTAACTCTACACAGCAACTTAGAAACAGCTTTCTAAGGACACCAAAGTTATCAAAACATCAAGGTATCAAATATATCAAAATAGCACAACGTCTTTTGAAGTGAACTTTCAAAGTTCACCTACTGCAGATTTGTGATTATTATATTTAGCCACAGTTATCAAATACACATCTGCAACTAGTCAAAGGAGTAAGAACTTTCATCTCCTTTGTCTCAGTACCACCTTCCAACAAAGATGTGGCAGATGAAGTTGCAAAGATCTCAGTGAACTGGACTTCACACTTGTTATTTTTGGCAAATTTCCATCATCCTCTTGTTTCTCAAGCTTTTTTCCATCTCAAGGTCCTTATGTTTTTTCCTTCCTTCCCCTTGCACTTCCTTCTTAATCCATGGAGTTTCCAGTAAACTAGGTATCACACTAGTGCCACTCTTTAGTAGAAATGTTACTAAGGACACTTTCCAGCATTTTATTTCATTGTATTCATTTGGAAAAATGTGTGACAGTGTCTGTGTCCACAATATGTAACAGTAATTGAAAATAAATGAAAATACATTCACATCAGTAACAAATGGAACATGATAACTAATTTAATAGGTACTTATTTTAAAAAAATCAGGATTTTAAAATTGATTTTCAAGTTCTAGTGACCTAGATTTAATTTTCAGGTAGATTTTGAGAACACAATGTTATATATATAGGGAATCTGTCCTAAAGTAAAAAGGATACCAATTAAATACAAGTTCTGTATTGGTTTTTAGGAAAGCTCTTAATTCAAAATATAGTTAGCCCTTCAAGAAGTCTGTATGAATGACTATTGCAGACTATTTGTCTGTGCACATTGTGCCTTTAGATCTTCTAATTGTGAAGACATGTTGCATTTTAGCATCTGCTAAACACAGGTTCTTTAGGGTACTAGAACACCAGCTAGTTTAATGCCACAGCTGTCCAAGAGACCCGTATTACCTATATGCATTTGAAAAAAAAATAGTATGATCTTATATGGGTATTCTCACATTGTCAATAAACTCCATTTCAGAACAGTAATAACTTCAGAAGGAGACAGTCAATTAAAATGCACCATAGCCTCTATTTACGCAGGATTTGAAACTGCGGAAATACTTAGCTTGAACTCCAACAATTTCAGTAACCTTTATGCCTCACTTGGTGTTCACATACTGCCTTACAAATAAAAAACTGCAAACAGCTGGTACATAAATAATGTAGCACCAAGTTTGTGAGCAAGAACAACAATTCCCCTCCCCACCACCCCCAGAAAATTAAAGAAGTTTAAGACCCATAAAGGAAGAACTCTGCAGCACCTCTTTCAGTATATGGTAGGCAATATGCACAGATTATTTCCACCGCATAAAATACAATCAATCAGAAAACCTATGATAAGCAGCATCATTACTTTCTCAATTACTTTTATTAATGTTACAGTGTCACAACAGAAATTGAAATATTTATTTGCACATAATACAAAAATATAACCTTTCATAAAGTTTATACTGTGCTAGGAATCATGTATTGAACTTAAAATCAATATAAAATATCTGATATTAAATAATGCATAGAGATAGGTACACTCAGCCAAATAAATGCAATTACATTTTCTCCAACTTGAAGGCAAACATGCAAAGATCAGTTTATTACTTTATTGTATATGTACTTCCCAATTCAGGTGAGAGCTGTGAGCTAACTAACTTTTTCAAGTCTTCCTTTTGCTACTGCTCTCTATCCTCAAGCACAGTGGTTTTAAAAACAACTGACGAAATGAATTTTGGATAGTAGAATTCACTAGCAGTCACAGAATAGTGTTACTGAGGCAACCAGATTAAGGCACTATTATTTCCACAACAGACACACAAAATCACTGGCAAAAAGTAGTTTTAAAAGGCAGCTATGAGCTTAGCTATAATACCACAATAAAGATTTATTCTTTAAGTATGCTCTTGACAATATGTTACATTGACTAACATGGCTACTATTTGTTCTTCCAGAAAAGTAAAATATAAATCAAGACTTTGACATTGTTATATATTCAAGAATGCCTCCCTATATTGGGGTTAAGGAAGACTGAAAAAAACTTTCCCATCACTCCTCATTTTTAAAGTGGAGAAAAAAATAACTCACTTTCAAGAAAATTCTTGTACAGATTTGCATACATGCAAACAGTAAAAGTCCATTGAACTGGGGTTTTTTTGGTTGTTTTTTGTTGTTGTTTTTGTTTTTTAAGAAAGTATTTCTGACAGCAGATAAGTTTACTTTCTTTTAATATATTCCCACTAGGAAGACCAAAGTGTGCTGAAAATGACCAGGCAAGTTACAACAAAACTGTCTGAGTCTTTGGAGAGTTAAATTTATAAACAACATTAGCAACATAGATCAAAATGCTTATTCTAATATAGGATTTTACAGAAATCATTCTTTCCTCCCTTTGGCCTCTGCCATCAACAGGACTGACGAGCAACTCACCTGAATAACCACGTTTTGGCTGAAGCCATACACAGCTACAAGGACTCTCTGACTTGCTCAAGGCCTTTTCCCAAATACCCCATGAAACTGGCTGCAAGTTAAAACATTGTGAGCTGGAACTCCGGCAGGTTGACAGTGCCTGCCACAGAGAATTCCCATGTGGCTACCTTGACGCAGCTCTCAAACGCCAGGGTGAAATGCAGGATCAGAATGGCATAAGACAAGGAGGAAACTCATGACAGTGCATTGCACTGGGGTGGGGAGAGTAGATTTGGAAGCACACACATTATATACATACATACTATATAATTTTAACAAATATTTTCCAGATTACTATTAATTTTGACAATACACCCTCCATTTATCTGCACAAACATTTCAGAGCATAAAACTGAAATGATTTGTAATAAATACTCAGTATCTACTGAAGTGTTGATATATCATTCCAGCAATCCCCAAAAACTTTCACTAACCTGCAGCCAAAAGTTGGCTCGTACCTGCACTTAAGCGCAGGGGGTTGAAAGGATTTTCCTGTGCCTTACATTCTAACTTCAACCTTGAAGTCATTCATCCACTGTCAGCACAGTGAGCAACACAGAAGTTTTCCTCACCTGAGGCAGCTGCCAGCAGCAACCAAAATGCAGCTGCCTTTAGTTACCTCCTCTGCCTTTGGTCCCAAAGAGCAGAAATACTGTCAGACTTGTTCTGCACCCTTTAAGCCTGAACTTTCACAGCGCACCAACTTTCTCCATCAGTCACTCCTTGACCTTCAGTGAAACGCTTCCTCAGAAAGCAACTACACAGGTTATGTGTTGTCATATGCACAGTCAACTAGACAGAAGTATCCACCTCATATTCAAGTAACTCAAAGAGTAGCAGTCATCTCCTCTATTTCAATTAAAATTACAATAAATAATTCCAGTTAAAATGACAGGTACAACCACAACAGCTGTATAGCTTATCAAAATAGTAACTATACTGAATTATTCTTGTTACTGTTAACTAATCTTTGGCTTCCTGTACCGTAGATAAATTTTTGACTTGATTAATATAAAAATTTTCTAAGCTGCTCCCTACAATCCACAGGTAAGAATGACATAAAATTGGGAAAACAGTTTGGAATAACATTCTCTGCCTGAAAAACTGATAGTTTTCATTGAAGTATTTAACAGTCCTTAGGGGAGAAAGACATCACAACTAACTTTGGTCTTGTTCCACGTGTGCTTAGATACCTGAATCACTGGTAACCTTTGTATTCACGATTTTTCTGTAAAGACCTAAAATAGCCTTCTACTCCTTTTGCATGACTTGTTAAACAATCAAGTAATAGAAACAAACTTAAATAATCTTGTGTGGTTTTAGTGTTCAGTTCCAATCATAACTACCTAAAAACATAGTTGCAGGATAACTCTGGTAGGCAGCTAAGCACCATACAGCCACTAGCTCACTTCCCCCACACCCTCTCAGTGGGACAGGGAAAGAAGAGTGGAAGAACAAAAGCAAGAAAATTTGCGGGTCAAGATAAAAATAGATTACCAAGCCAAAAAAAATTGTGGAAGAATAAAAAAAGAAAACAAAACAAGTGATGCAAAGGCAACCACTCACCACCTCCCATGGGTAGACAGATGTCCAGTCAGTTGCCAAACAAAAGCCGGCCAACTTCCCTAAACCCCCTCCTCTCCATTTTATTGCTCAGCCCGACCACTATATGGCATGGAATGTCTGGTTAGTTGAGGTTATCTGCCTGGTTGTGTCCCCTCCTGACCCCTTGCACAGCCCCAGCCTATTCACTGGGGGAGCAGAGTGGGAAACAGGGAATCCCTGGATGCTGTGCAAGCACTGCTCAGGAATAGCTAAAAACATTAGTGTCTTATGTTCATTGTTTTGGTCATAAATCTAAAACACAGCACCATATGAGCTGCTGTGAAGAAAATTAACTCCATCCCAGCCAGACACACACATACATATATCAAGTGACGCATAATACATAGTAGTGCAAAGAAAAGAGCTCCATGACATGAAAAAGCCCCATGTGGTTTTGCTTAACGGTTTACCGTTTTGCCTTCTGGCAGATGAAAGAAGTTGTCTTCTTTGAGTTTAAGATGTTCTGGTAAATCAAGCTGTCTTTTTGCCTCTTCAATGTCTTCTTGAATTGCCAAAATGAGTGCCTCTGAAAAAAGAGAAGAAAAGCATTATTTAACAGCTGGTCTGAATTCTGAACACACAACAACAAGTGAAAAAGGGAGTACTACAGAACACCAAAAAAACAATCACAGAGGCGGAATACATTCATCATTATGAAGTTAGAAAGGCAACATTCTCTGTTTCTAAAATGACATGCTTTTGATGTGCTGCACTATTCACTGCTGTAAACACTACTTTTTCCTTGTTCCAAGACATTTTCTCAAAAATGTCAACAGAATTTCATTAACTGGTTCAGTTTTAACACATACGCATTTTAAAAGACCAGACCAATGCTTTTACAACACAGTCATGATTTTCAAGCTATTCCTCAGACTACTGACCTGACAACGTAATTTTTAGACTGAAATAAGTAAGTACTGATAATCTGGAAGTTGTGGGGGTTTGCTTCTTTTAATATGACCAATTTATGAATTAGTAGATTCAGCTTAAAAAAAAAAAAATCAAAACAACTTACTGAAAAGTCAAAGGTAAGACATAGAATCAAGCCGGAAAGGACCCATAAGGATCACTGAGTCCAGCTCTCTGCTCCTTGCCAGGACTACCTAAAACTAAACTATATGACTAAGAGCATTGTCCAGACACTTCTTGATCTCTGACAGGCTTGCTGCTATGACCACTTCCCTGGGGAGCCTGTTCCAGTGACTGACCACCCTCTCAATGAGGAATCTTTTCCTAACATCCAACCTGAACTTCCCCTGATGCAGCTTCATTTCAGTTGCTCATGTCCTGTTGCTGCTCACCAGAGACAGGAGATCAGCACCTCCTGCTCTGCCACCCCACCTTAAGGAAGTCATAGACTGCGATAAGGGCACCCCTCTGCCTTCTCTCCTCCAAGCTGAACAAACCAAGCGACCTCAGTTGCTCTTCCTAAGTCTTGCCCTTGAGGCCTTTCACCATCTTGGTTACCCTCCTCTGGAGACACTCTGATAGTCTGATGTCCTTCTCATCTTGAGGCGCCCAAAACTACAGAGTACTTGAGGTGGCACCACACCAGTGCAGTGTGGAGTGGGACAATTACCTCTCTCGACCAGCTGGTTATGCCATGCTTGATGCACCCCAGGACACAGGTGGCCCTTTTGGCTGCCAGGGCACACTGTTGACTCATATTCAACTTACCGCCAACCTCAACCCCCAGATCTCTTTCTGCAGGGCCACCCTCCAGCCCCTCGTCCCCCTATTTTTATGAATAACCAGAATTACCCCTTCCCAGGTGGAAAATCCTGCACTTGATCTTGCTAAATTTCATGCCGTTGGTGGTTGCCCAGCACTCTAGTCTATCCAGATCTCTCTGTAAGGCCTCTCCACCCTTGAGAAACAGCTAGGTGAAACAGCTGATTACACAAAACAGCTACCCTACAGGAAACAGCTGATGGTGAAGACAGAGAGAGAACAGTGACACAACACTTTCAATACCTAAGAACATGACAAACAAAACATTAGTAAGAGACCTGCAACACTGACCTAAAGAACTGAAGTTTTTTTCTGGTCGAATATATCCAATAATGACTATGCTAAGAATCTCTCCATAAAAGTCATCTTTGAAAGCATGGATAATGTGTGTTTCCTAAAAAGAAAAGAAATACGTTGACAATTATCATGACACATTTTGAGTTTATTTCCCTCGCTGCAAGGATGTTCAGCTAATACCTCTAATTCCAATTCTCTCCCACACGTATCAGGAAAACTGAGACACTTAGTCTAACATATAGACATATGTCTAACATATATAAGAGGCTAGAGCTTTTCATTATGTTAGCAGGGAAAATTGTACTTTGCATGGCACTCAGGAGCATTGTGATATTAATTTCAGTGGTAAGATTTTCAAGGCAACAAATCACAAATAACGCCTAGATTTCTTTGATCATTAAGTTGCTGAGTCCAAATAACTGTAATGAATCTGATTGGAACTGTTGTTTTAAAGAGAGCTTTTACAAGTAACCCACAGGAATTGGATGATAAAATTCTAAAAAGAATTAAAGCGGCTATCTTCAAAGCAGGGATTCATGTCAAAATAAAACTGCTTCCAAGTAATAGCAATTAAAACCAAGTTAAAGAATTAAAGCAGCTATCTTCAAAGCAGGGATTCATGTCAAAATAAAACTGCTTCCAAGTAATAGCAATTAAAACCAAGTTCTGCAAGTCTCAGGAATAAGCACCAGCACACGATAGCAAGAAAAACATAGATGCCACAGTTAAGGATTTTAACTCTGTCCTGTGACTGTTTATTTTTGGATCTTGATTCTACATATTAAGCCACAGCACCATGTGTATGGATTCCACCATTGAAGAGAAGAATTACTGAAAAATCATCACAAATTAAGACACCCCAGAAATTCATGCTTTAAATGTGGAGGGATTACAAAAGACAAGAGATTAATATGTTCCAGCTCATTTAAGGGGCCTCATAAGCTTAATGGATGTATTCAGTTTAGCAGTTATATTTATCTAGCTATAAGCACAATAAGCAACAACCACTTTGGGAATATGAATTTTGATTTCAGAATTATTTAAGTAATGATGGAAGAGTCAAATGAAAATAAATTTTATTTATCTACAGCTGCATGCACTATGGCTACTGAGGGGGTTTTAGGGATTTGTATTTTTTTTTCCTCCCCAGAACACATACATTTGAGATGGATACCAAAAACATTTCTGCCAGCAAACGGAATTTCTAATCTCACTTATGGATCAAATTCTGCTTATCTTATTCAAAGCCAATGTCTAGCTCGTTTATTACTATTAAAGTACCACACAAAGCAAAATTCTTACCACTGATTTCTTAATATTCTTATAGAAAGGATTCCATCCTACGCTCAAAACCATTTTATGTACATCTCCATTTCCAACACAGGCCCATCCATAGTATATACCAGTAGAGATATCAGATGGAAAGCTTCCGACTACTTGTTCAGAAAAGTTAGCTGCAAAAATTTTAGAAAGTGTACATTTGTGTAAGTAAAAGGCATCACAGATCTTTCAAACACCTGAAAGCCAAGCTCTGTCTACACGCAGAACACTGTTTACGATACTGATACAACCTGCCACTTGCAAGTATACACCAGAAAATAGCTTCATGAAATGTAGTCTATGTGGTAATACCAGAGTTATCACATCTCTTATAATACATTATTTCATAGCTACATAAGTTCTATTCTACAGTTAAATTAATAAACTAAAATATGCAGTTTGAATGCATTAGAACTATCACTGCTTTAGTATGGTCAAAGAACAGAAAAAATCAAGGGTTTTTTTTCACCGTAAACTAGCATCTTAGAATTACTTAAGTATCAGTATTTTTTTAAGTAAAATACATAAAAATAAATGAAGTCAGGATTTTAGTCACTTGCCAACTTTTTCATGTTGCCTTTAAGGTTATTCATATTTGGGGATTTCTAGGATTTTATTTAGAAAACTATAAATCTGAAACGAAATAGGTTCCTTCCTGACTGAGGGTATAAATCTAAGTGTTTAGCCAAACAATGGTCCTATTTTAACTTCACACACGGGTAAAGCTCTTCATACAAGGTTTCAAGCCAATTTTAAAGAATTTACAGTTAATGGATTTCTATCCTAGTTCAAGACCAGAAAAAGCTTCTATCCCACATTCCCTGCTATTAATAAGCCATATGTAAACAATCAAAAGAAAAAAAAACCAAACCAAAACCAACTAAGTTTACATCGACAGATGCTGTCACTTGTCCAGTATGTCAAGATTTGCTGTAGGAGGTTCTCTTGCATGTTGGGATTTGTGTAAAATGACCACTGACTTCAGCTGTCTTTGGCACAGAGGGGAATCCATTTGAATCTATCTGTATTCAGACAAGTCAAAAAGAGAATGGCAACGGGAGAACACGCTTCTCTTTACAGAATCACAGAATGCTATGGGGTTGGAAGGGACCTCTGGAGATCATCTAGTCCAACCCCCCTGCCAGAGCAGGTCCACCCAGAGCAGGTTGCACAGGAATGTGTCCATGTGGATTTTGAATGTCTCCAGAGAAGGAGACTCCACCACCCCTCTGGGCAGCCTGTTCCAGTGCTCTGCCACCCTCAAAGTGAAGAAGTTCCTCCTCATGTTTAGATGGAATTTCTTATGTACAAGCTTATGCCCATTTCCTCTTGTCCTCTCTTTAGGAGAGCTGCACTTTGATCCGCTTTTTTTTAATCTCTGCTTTATTCGCTTTACATTTCCTTCCCAGCGCCCAGTCCCTTCCTTGTCCTCATCCGAGGTGAAAGACATCGTTTAACAAAAGGTGGGGAAAATAACACGATTGAACAAGGCCGTAAGCAATGCAGAAAACAAAATAAAAAATAGAAATACACCAAAACCCACCAAAAATACTAACACAGAAGGCCCTGCCTGTTCCCAGAAGCAGCACGCCGCGCCACCAGCGCAGCGGTGAGGGGCACCTCGGCCGCTTCCCGGGATCCACCGGGCTCGGTCACCGGGAGAGCCGGGCGGCCTGGTCCCGCCGGGGCACAGCACGGCACGACACGGCCCCGCTCAGCCGGCCCGGCCACTGCAGGCCGCTGCAAGCCGCCGGGCCGGGCTCCCCCCCTCCCCGGGGACACCGGGAGAGGGACCGGCATCCCCCCGTGGAGCGGCCGAGGCCGGGAGCCCCAGCGGCCTTCAGGGGAGGCGCCACCCACCCTGGCCGCCCCGTTCCGCCGCGCAGCCCGCTCACCGGTGGGGATGCCCAGCTCCTTGGAGCCCCTGCCGAAGCCCTTCACCACCCCCCCGCGGCAGAAGTAGGGCAGGTGCCTCATGGCGGCGGGCGCTCCACAGACCCGCGGCCGGGGGAGCGCGGCTCTCACCGCCGCCGTGCTGGAGGAGGAGGAGGAGGAAGGGAGCACGCCGGCCTCCCGTTTACACAGCTCCCCGGCAGCCGCCGGCCTCCCGTTCACACAGCTCCCCGGCAGCCGCCGGCGTCCCCTCACAAACAGCCCGACCCCCAGCCCACCCATCCAGGGTCCGCCTCAAATATACGAAATTTGCACGTGTGCCATTCCAAACAGCAGGTTAACCAGCGTGTATTCAGTCTCTGCTGAATACACTCTGCCGCAGCAGGCAGGCCGAGCCGGTCTTTTTATGTCCAAGTGGTGCAGGTGCCAGGTAAGTCTCGGGGGCCTTACTTGGGACTGCTACAGGGTACTTAACACATTCTGATGTAAAAACACATAACAATATCTTGAGAGATCACCAAAGTCTTCGCAGGGAATCCCCAGTCGTTTCCGATGTGCCTATAAGGCACAGTTTGATGTAACTTGTTATAAAAGGGCTGCTGGAGCTGCCTCTAGTTGGGTGGGTTTTTTTTCCAAGGAAAAGCAGCCTGAGCACCTGTAACGTGCTCCTGTCTCTCGCGTTCAAAGCCGATGGTGGCCAGTTCATTCCAATGACGGGGAGCTGTCTTGAGAAACTGGTGATATGACACCACAAAATTCTAGGAGCTACCAATTCACAGATCTGTGGGCACTGTTTACTTCATAGAATAAGGCCAAAAATTACTTAAAAAAATATTCCACCTTAAATTTACCCTCTTTCTAATTCTTTTTTTTCTCATCCTAGTCCCCCACCATCTGTTTAATGCTAACGTTTTAATTCATCGCTTCCGTTTGAGTAACTTTGACTGACTTACAGCATCGTTGTTTACATATCTTCAGCTGAACAAAAAATAATGGTGGTAATATATATAAAAGAAGGAAAAGTGGAAGAAAAAGTAAGTCCTATGCTACTACAGCATACATTCAGTTTTGCTGTCTCACAGCATAGGGAGAGAGATGTTACAAAAAGGTTGGTTTAATGAAATTTAGTAGTGGAAGCATCTTCAATATTAAGACCAAATACCAAAGTTGTTACATAGTTGTCTAACTAATGACAAGCCATAAAGTAGATAAGGTGACCACTCCTCCCTGGAATTTTTAGTTTATTTCAGCTGTAGAACAAAAAAAAATACCGTGAGGTGGGTACATTTATATTTTTCATAATATGTTTCTTCCTGCCAATAACAAATTAGGCCTTCAGTTATCATTTCTATATAAGCAGATGTGTGCTTGCCTACTTCCATTCTTTTTAAAGTCTTTCTAGAATAAATTTTTATGTTCTTGTGGCATCCACAAGATGGCACTCAATCTGTTTTTCAATATCTGCAGGCTTGGGCACAGGTTTTGCGCACAGGATTTACAATCTTATCTCTGTAACAGAAGAGATCTTGAGAAAGAGTAAGTCAGATAAATATTTGCCTAAAAACTACATGGCTAGAAATTTCACAGAAGTCTTACTGACAACTGGTAGCTCATTCTGTCAAACAGTTGTTAATCCTTATTCTCAGTCATTAGACATGTTTTTCTCTTGTAATAAATTGTACTTAGTTCAGCTTGGAGGGAGGATTGTACATAAGTAGAATTTAACTACCTGTACTAAAATGTAGTCAACATGTTTCTTCACAAAGTATAGTTTCATTTTAGTCACAAACCTGTATGCCAACAAAAAAGCAGTTTGGTAGCTCATAGCTGAGGTAAGAAAACTCAGGCACAGCTGGAACTCTCACACTGCTGGAGAAGAATTTCTGCTCTGTGCTGATGCTGCATTTTTTACATCTATTGCTGTTAGTGAAAAGCCTTCAAGTGTTTTTTCTACGTACATAGTAGCCATACAAACCTGAAGAAAAGAGAGTAGGTGCTGTGTGTCATCTGTGTAGCATTTCTCTTGTCCAGGAATAGCCTGTATCAGCCTTCACCTCTTCACTCCTTATAGAAGACTGAAAAGGCCTCCTTAATTTTTGAGGTGCAAGTAGCATCACAAAGAGAAGATGAAAATGATGCCCTAGTGACTCACACTGCAGGAAGGAGGCAGCAAAGGAAATGGCTGCAATGTTTTTCCCACTTCCCCATTATTCCTTAAGCTCACTCTCCTCATACTTTCCCAGTGCTGTACCTCGGCGTGACAAGGAGGCCTTGAGCAACAGAGGTTGCCATTACAGCCCTGTTCCCAAGCTATGGGATGACTTAGCAATGAGGAGAAACTCTGGTGAAAGTGTTCTCACTGTTAAAAGGATCCAGATGTTTACAACACTCCTGCCGTCACCAATACGTGACACTGTCTCCTGGGCACCTGCCGGGCATGTCTGCATTCGTTACAGCACTACCATCTGCTTATCCAACGGCACTGGGAGCCTTGCAGAAGACACTGAGGGGTTTGTGACCATGAGCAAACCATGTCTATTGCACCTTGTACTTAAGGCCTGTGTGTTCGCATGAGGGGATGCCGTAAGGGAGCCTGTGGGAATGACCCATGCTGCGCGCTGGTGATGCCATGACAGAGATAATGTGACAACCAAGGGTCTCTTCCACCAACCTAGACGATTCTGTGATTCTATGAACCTCTCAGGAGAAGACATATGTTCCTGTTCATCCCACAAAAGAACAGCATGGGAGGGAGGACAGAATCTGCACAGCGTGCCGTGAGGGAAATCCATCCATCTGATGCTGCATAAAACCAGGGTACCCTGCGCGTGAGGGGATATAAGTTTTACTCACTATCTCTATTCCTCTTTTTATTGCATTAAAACCACTGTTTTATTAAGCCATTTCTTTCAGGCCTCTCTTGCAGAGATTCAGAAGCAGCCCTGCACCATTTCTCTTTCTTTCCCATCTCACCACCCACCCAAATGCACAAGAGCAGACCCTCTTTCACCTAGGGCAGCACTGGAAAATACCAGTCCATGGGTGTTACCCAAAGTTGACATAATACATCAAATCTCCCACAGGAGTGCCTGAAAAGCCATGTGTTCAGGCACCATATCTCTTTATGTTAACATAGTTTCTTTGGGATAACATATAAAGTACTTTTATGAGGGTGGTGTACAGAAAGACTGGCCAGAGAAGAATTTTGTAAAAAATAGATAACTTGCTGAAAAATGTTCTGCTGATTCTAGTAACCCTGCTATAAAAAAAAAAAAAAGAAAAAAAATTTAAAAAAATTTAAAAATAATCCTCAAAGGTAAATAATGTACAGCAAAAACATGGCTGACTGAAAATTCAGAATAATAGAAGTACTGCCAATTTCACAGAAAGTTGACAAAATTTCACCATATCACAAAGAAGTAAAATGGTGAAATCTAAGCAGATGTTGAAAGCTTGATGACAAAGAAGGAGCGAAGACAAGACTCTAATGTTGTGCATGTTAATAACATTGAAAGAAGCTTTGGCTCCGTGGTCTTACACTGGCGTTAATTTGATTTGGTAGTCTGGAAGAAAAGCGTTGATCCCGTCACAGAAAGAACTGAAATACATTTAGATAGGGTCAGAACAGATGCAGTTTATTACTGTCCCTAAAGGAGAGAACTCAGAGCAGCAGTCACCATCCCTGCTGATAGGAACTCTGCCCACATGGAGCAGTTACAGGGTTAATACACCTGCAGGTTGTATGACTCCTTCACCAAAACTAAGCCAGATAAGCAGGATACGGTAGATAACAACAGTGATTTCAGTCCTTCAGATAAGGAGGGTCTACACAGTGCATCCTTTTACAAATAATCCGCTCCTTTTATGAATAACCCACTCCTTTGTAATTAAATCTTGCTGCCTGGCAAGACTGTTAGTTGCCTATGTGTGTTAACCAGGGAGGACTGCAGAGGCCTATGAGACATTAACTATTCTTCTACTGGATTCTTTTTTTAGTTGTGGGGTTTTTTTTAAAGTAGCAATGTCAGAGAATATAGCATTAAATCATTTTAGTTAGGTACTTTTTGCCAACAACCCTGAAGTCTGTAACATCAGCAAAATGCAGATAGGAAGCTAAAAAGTTGTTTCTGCGACAACCGATGGTAAAACACTGACATAAAAATGTATGTATTATAATGAAATCAAAGATGCTGCTCACATTGTACAGGACCACATAGGTTGAATAATTTCTAATGGAAAGGAAATACATGTTTATCTAGAAAAAATATGAACACTAGAAGATACAGAAGTTTACTGTGAAATTGTTTCTCTCTGCTAAAACAACTAAACATCAAAACATCTTCAACAAAAGGAGGAAGGATAAATGAGTCCAGAATTTAAATGGAAAAAATCAGCTGTGAAATAGTAATAGATCATAGAAAATCGAAGGAAAGGCTTGAACAGAGGATTGCAGAGGCAAAGCTTGCTGTCTGTCAGATGGATCCTGCAATTAGATCAACTGAAAGCAGAGACTGAGTTCTGAAATTTATGAAATCCAAGAAAGTAAACCAGCTCAGACAGTAACTCAGAATCCATGAATATATACATATTTAAAGAAAAAAAAAACAAACTTTTTTTTTTTTTTTAAATGGTTATATACCTGGTGATGTAATTATTTTTATCTTTGCTTTGGGAAATGGGACTTTCTATGATAATTGGGACTGTTACTAAATAAAATTTGAAAAATATAGAGCAGTTGAAGTTAGTATAACTTGTTAGTTTCTCAGGTTGCTCTCTCAGGAGGAGCTTGACTGATTGTCCTCATGGTTTACATTTCCTGTGGTTAAAATACAAGCTTTTTCTGGTGTTCTGGTTTCAGCTGGGATAGAGTTAATTTTCTTTCTATTAGCTTCCGTGTTTTGGATTTAGTATGAGAATAATATTGATAACACATATAGTTCTAGTTGTTGCTAAGTGATGTTTACATTAATCAAGGACTTTTCCATCCTCCCACAGAAGCTGAGATGAAGCATAGACAGGACAAGCTGGCCAGTGGAATATTCTGTACCACAGACATCACGGTCAGTATATAAATGGGGGCAGACCAGGGGGTGGGAATCCATGATCACTGCTTGGGATGGGCTGGGCGACCAATCCACCCAGTGGTGAGAGTGACTCGTGTTGTATTACTTTCTTGTATATTCTTTTACCAGTTGTCGCTATTGTTGTTAGCGTTATTATCCTCCTCTTTTGTTACTGTTCTATTAAACTGCATTTATCTCAGCCCATGCAGGGTTTTTTCCACCTGTTTTTCTCCCTACCTGACTAGTGGGGGAAGTGAGCGAATGGCTGCGTGGTCCTGGTTGCTGGCTGGGGTTAAACCATGACATTCAGCTTTACCAGAATCATCTTTCATCACTCCTGCCAGAGGAGCCAGCAAAAGAATGAGTAATTCATTTCACAGGCAGTCGTATTATGCCAGACCTGCTTCTTACTTTTACAGTGCAATCAGCAAGTCATGCTTTCTAGCTGGATCAGAGTAGCAAAAAGTCATCTAGAGGCATGCTGACAGGCTCCTAGTTTATGCAGTACATGTTTTGTAGTTAATTTCAGCAACTCGAGGCTGCAACCCATTTCTATTTTCTAAATCAATTTCTATTTTTGCTTCTGTAATTGGGGCTAACTGCTGACCAGTCTCTTGGAATAAGCTTGCCCTGGGATGGTCTTGATCTGACATGATTTGTTCATATTAAAGTAATTTTAAACTCACCTGAAAAAATTGCCTATCAAAAATATGACAATTTCTCTAAACTCACAATGGGTAAAACAAAAAACTATTTCTGATGCATATTCAGCTACTCATTCATACAGAAAAAGCAAATGTGACCTTTTCTTATTAACTCTTGCCATGAGTCATGCTCATCTCTGCAACTGAGCACTCAAACGTCGTTAGGCTGCTTGTCTCCTTCAGTCTCTTTCCCGATCCTCAGTTTAATTGATCAGACTCTTCCAGCCAGAAAGAGATGGGAGCAGAAAACTGCTCCTGGCAGACTGTGGGGTCAGTTCCTCCTTTCTGAGCAATGAGTTGACCAGCAGCTTCTGCCTGCCCCAGTGCCTGGAGGTCACTGCTGCAGCCCAGGTTCCTCAGCAGCTTCTGGGGCTTCTGGCTGCTCGCTGCCCGCATACAGCTAAAGGCATCCTTTCTCAACCACTCTTTGCATCCAGGCTGAAAAACAAAGGGACACCATGAAAAATCACGGCAAAAAAAGTATTAATTCAAGATGATGTTATTTGTAGTTGATTTCTTAAACCCTCCTGATGGAGCACAGGATGAAATTCACTGCTAGCAGTAAAGGGACAAGCACCCAAAGCAGAAAACCAGTTTCTGTGGCTAGACTAGCCCCAGTCAAAGGAATTTTTTAAACGGAAAGTGGTGAGTCAAAATGGCCCTGCTGGATTACAGTGTTTGGCTCTTCTCCCTGGTCCCCTGCTACTCTCCCTCAGCCAGGAGCAGGTCCCTCAGCCAGGAACAAGAGCTAGTCAGGGGACCAGAGGTGCACAGCATGATTCTCTTGGCAACAGGAAAGAGGCACCATCAACCCTCCAAAAGATTTTCTGTTTCTGAACAGCAGTTGAAGAGTGCCTGTCTGGAGCATCTTTTGTGAGGCTGCTTTAAGACCAACAGTGAGGGTGGAGAGGCTCACTAGAGACAACAGAATGCTACATCAAAAAAAAAAAAAAAGAAGCTCCACTGGCTTTTCCTAGGTTGACTTTTGCACACAGTAGAAGGAGGGAGGAAGAGCTTAGCCTCCTTCAACTGCAGTGCTTTCATTCTAAGGCACAGAAAAAATCCATCTGTTAGTTAGAGTCTATATTCACATGCATTAAAAATATCCTCCAAGAGTATTTTGCCTATGAGGGTGAGGAGGTGTGAGTCAGGGAGGGAGGGTGGAGGAAGAGCAGCAAACTGGGGGGAGGTCAGGGGAATTTGTCAAACACTGCAGCTACTCTGTGCATCTTGGGAATTATCCTTCTCTTATCCTTTCATTTAGGATGACTGTCCTAATCTGCAGCTGAGAAATCTTGAAGAAGGGAGTTTAAAGCCTTTCATTAGACACAAGTGACTGCTGCCACAGTGTGTACAGCAGGTACTATCAGAAAGGGCAGAGCAGGGTTGGCTGCACAATACATGAGGCCCACAGATGATTACCATTGGGTAAATCATTAGCAACCCTTAATAATTTTACTGCTGCTGAGTGCATCCAAGCCCTGAGAGTAGCCCATGTCAGAAACAATATGAAGCCAATGAAGAGGGTAGGGTATCGTGCCTTACCCTTGTATTATTTCAGCTCGGTAGCAACTCCCTACATAGATGGAATGGCAATTTTCCAACATTAAAGTTATTTAAATAAGTAAAATGTTTTTAAATGTCCAGAAGGCTTTGGGCCCTCAGTGTTCTGGTTATAATGGCACCTGCTGCATTAATCCACCATGGTCCTCTAGCTGTGGCGGCTTCTCTGACTGGAGGAAAACAACTGCAAACCTTGGGCTATGCTTCCTCAAATGCAGGACTTCGTATTTTCCTTTGGTGAACTTCATGAAGTTAATTTCTGACCATCTCTCCAGCCTGTCCAGGACCCTCTGAATAGCAGTGCAGCCATCTAATCTGGCTATGTCCAATGGATCCTCTGCCCCTGGGCTGTGCAACCAAGCAGGTGGTTACTGGCTGTGGTACTGGGAGGGGAGATACAGCCCCAAAGTTTGCTGCTCTGCCCACCTTAGAGTTTCCTCCTCTGCACCTTCCTCTCTGTCCCCATTTTTCACTCATCAAAAATCCACTGTGAGAAGGCTTGGTGCCAGGCTAGTGTGGCTGTTGTCCTTTAATACAGGGGTCCCAGCAGGTCTATAGCAACAGGACTGGTTGAAAAACTCACTATTCCAGTTCTTCCGATCTCTCTTGCTGCTCCACTTCTCCAAAGCGTGCATCCAGTCCTCATAGACATCAGCTGACAGGAGTTTGGAGGGGATGTTTCAGAGCAAGTCCTGCGATGCTAAGATCTTCAGGTGATGCTTTGGACACTTCTGCTGGGACTGTTGGGAACACCCCTGTGACTCTGCCTCAGGAGGAGGCAGCTTGGTCTCAGCCACCTGGTCTTGCAGTTGCCCTGCACTGAGACTGCTGGAGCAGGCAGTTCCCAGGCTGTGTGCCCAGCAATCTTGCATTAGGCTGTTAACAGGAGAGAGCTCTTCTCTGCCTTTCCTTCACCCCTAAATCTCATCCTGCCTCCCTGAGCAGACTGCTGAAGAACACCATGAAGTGAGTTTCCCAGAGGCTTGCCAGAAGAAGAGGAACATAGTAGGAAATAGAAAATTTAAATGCTTATTTTTCCTAAGCCTGAATCGCAGAGTTTCAGCTTCACTGCAGTGTGAGCTGGGAGTCCCAGCCAGGCCAAACCCAGTCACTAAAGTGGGCTCCTGCAGGATCACAAGTAGCTGATTGAATACTCATGTAATATCACAATGCAACACAAGGAGAACCAGTAAAGGGAAGCAAGTAAATAAGAGTAACATTGAATTACATACAGGAAAGCAACATGAGTTACAGTATTTTAAATGATGGGCTAAAACAAGAATCCCATGTTGATAAACATTTCTGAAACTGAAGATACTGCTGAATATATGTCATTGCCCTGCTGGTTTTCAGTAGAGGTAAAAGATTTGTGAGAAATTCTGACCCAGATATCAATACTGCTTTACTGCTTTATAGGTAAATGATCTGAGCTGGACTGATTCCTATTGGAAAACAATGAATTCTGGCTAAATTCAATGAGCTTATACAGATCCCTTCAAAACATGGATAAAACTGGTGGGCAACAAAGCAGTGAGGTGAGGCCACAACTGGAATACTGCGTCCAGTTCTGGGCTTCCCAGTTCAAGAAGGACAGGACACTACTGGGGAGAATCCAGCGTAGGGCAACAAAGACGACTGAGGGATTGGAGCATCTCCCTTACGAGGAAAGGCTGAGAGAGCTGGGACTCTTCAGCCTGGAGAAGAGAAGGCTGAGGGGAGACCTTATTAATGCTTGCAAGTATCTAAAGGGTGGGTTGAAGGAGAGTGGAGCTGGACTCTTTTCAGTGGTTCCCAGTGACAGGACGAGGGGCAATGGGCACAAGCTGGAACATGGGAAGTTCCATTCAAATATGAGGAAGAACTTCTTATGCTGAGGGTGACAGAGCCCTGGAACAGGCTGCCCAGGGAGGTTGTGGAGTCCCCTTCTCTGGAGATTTCCAAGACCCACCTGGATGCAGTCCTGAGTAATGTGCTCTGGGCAATCCTGCTTTGGCAGGGGAGTGGGACCAGGTGATCTCTAGAGGTCCCTTCCAACTCCAACAATTCCATGATTCCATGAAGTCTGGGCTGTGATTTACCCTGCAGATAAATATTATTTATTTGATTTCAAAGAGTTCAAAATTATAATGCTATTAGAATTTTAAACACCTTTTACATCCAGTAAACACTTTCTACTCTTGCATCAAGAGTGGATGTAACCCTGACAACCAGCACAGACCTCTTGTATGCAGCAGACTTACAACTAGCTTCTCCCACTTGGCAGCTTACAAGAGACACTTCAGCAAAGTTTCCCTCCCTTCAACTGCTTTCAGGCTTTTCAAGTCAGACAGAAACCTACAAGCCCTTTAGAAGGCACCTTCCAGCAATGCTAAGATTTCTGCTCCAGGACTGCAAACCCCTTGGCCTGCAAGGTGATCACAGGGTGTCCTCTCCTGTTTCCCCCTCAGGTTACACCAGAACAATGGGTCTCATCACACAGCCCATGGAAGCAGATGAGTCAGGGTCCCAAGAAAAGCCCAGGGTTTTTTTAATACTTAAACTTGTAACTATTTAAAGACATTTAAATTCCTCATTTCTTTAAAATTTACTTTGCCGTGAAAAACTCTCATTACACACGGCTGGTTACAATAATTTTTTTCCTAAGCACAAAATAAAGTAGTAGGTGATCTTCTCAGTCATACTAGCTCCTATATTTGTGCAGGTCTCATGCATAAGTATAGTATGCTTTAGAGGACCCTGCGTGAAACAAACTGGTTTCTCAATTGGAAGCTGTAGAGATACATAAGTACTATGTTGTGCATTGTCATCAGCAGGAGCATCTTTGGTTTGAAAGATGGTCACTTAAAAAGTTAGAATTCATTTTGAGTACTTCATTCCCTGAAGCCTCATTTCAGTTTTCTTCCATTTTTCCAATTCTATTTTAGAAAACCTTAAAACTGTGTTTGAAGGGTTTTCAAGTTAATCCATATTTTAAAAATGCCAAAGACCAGTCTATTTTTGCATGGCAGAAAAAAATACATTGCAGCATGGCCAAAAGCTTGCACAGAGTAGTTAGTATGTTTCATAATAGCTTCTCCCTTAGCAAAACCTGCATGCAGTGCCTATGCTCCAGCACTTGGTGGTGTCTTCTGCCAAAATATGTCTCTGGCTTGCTACAGCACGGTTAATATGTATGGTGCCAGCTTTCCTTACAGTTGAGGTCATCGATGTTCTAAGGATAATCCCCTCTGTTTCTATCAAGTAAGCAGTCCCTGAGGTCATCTACATCTGGCCTCCTGTGTCCACACTGGATTGTCAGTGATAAATCTTTTCCCTTCAGTGCATGTGCCGAGGACATATTTTTCTGTGATCACCAGGGGAAGGCAGAGGCCTCCTCAGCATGCTGCTCCTTCCTTCAGAAACCAGAGACAGCAATATTTCTGCTTGGCATGTGGTAGTATCATCCAAGAGTAATGATGTGAGGGAAGTTTCTTCACGTGTGTCTCCTGCAAAAGTGCCCAGCATGTATTTGCCATGTTTTTCTTCATGGATCATCTATCTTACTCTTATGCAGTCTCCCTGTTCTGCACCTTCCTTTGCTGTAGAATGGGCCATCTCATGCAGACTGCAGTGATACACATCCAAATGGAAATCCATCTGCTACAGCAGCATGCTCACATCTATATATTAATGTTGTGCCAAAAGCCATGCCTCTCTCTAGGTAAGAATGACAAGCTCTACAGATTAAATTCTGGGACATTGTTTTTAGAAGACCGGAAGCTCAACCTAGGGCTTTTCTGTTTGTACAGTGTCTGCACAAATAAGTCATGGATACTGTGTAGGACAAATACACACTCAGTGAGTAGCGTTTACATCAATCTGGTAGCCTAAAACCACCCTAAGATTAGCGTAAACTATCTCCTGCCTGCTGCTAATGAGCACTGCAAACAAGAATTAGATCTCTTGTTTCTGCCTTTTCTTGTGTCCTTACCCTTTGCAAACTCTTGCAAAGTTTGTTGAACCTGTGAAATCCGGAAAGGGCATGTTGTTGTAAAGAAAACGGATTTGCTCTGAAAAAGGAAAATCTGCCCTGTCTGCTGTAGAGTGTCACAGAGGACAGAGAAAGTAAGATTTAGCTTTAGCATAGTCCCATGCATTACTCAGGCTGGAGCGTGTGTCACATGTGCTCACTGCTATGTAAAATCTAAGTTTCTCTCTCTCTCATTGTGCTCAGAGAGAAACAGAGACCGTAAAAAACACTCTGCACCCTGCTATACAAAGGAAGTGATGTGATCTAGATGTACATGAGGAAAAGAAAGTCTGTAGAACCATCACACTTGACATGAGTGTTTAGTGCTTCTGTTTCCCAGGAGTTCTCCACAGTGCAGCCCCCAGCTCCGGGACAGGTGGGATGACTGTACTTGCTGAGCCTCTGTGCCCATTAAGTGCTGTATCTCACAATGATTACACAGGCAAACAAGCTGCAAAACAATTCCTTCATTACTGAGCTCCAAGTTAAAGGTTTTCCTCCACCCTCTGTCCCTTCCTGTCACTCCTTCCCAGAGCTTCACAGTATCTTGTAGCCCAGTTGTCTGAGGTGTTCAGTCCAGCCATAAAAGCCTGTGAAGACTCCAGCTGCATACCTGTGAATTTATTGTCATTAACCAGCTCTGTGACACAAGCTGCTACACCTTCACTTTGCTCAGTGCTTCTTTTAAGATTGGTATAATGAGGCACTTGCTCAAGAGAAGCACAACACAAGGAAAGAGTTAGATAACTAGGCAGAGGTGGAACTTCCTTCTAACCACAATTCAACTGAAAACAAATAACTTCAAAATCTGCCTTCATCTACACTAGTAATTTAAACAAGCTAGGAAACATGCCTTCTCTTTCTCTGAAAAGGCAAATTCCATTTCATTTCTGCTTTACTTCAAATTAATGGTCCCTCTACTTGTGACGGTGACACCAGTCTTCAAGCCAGGAGTTAATCTGCTGGCAAAGACAGCAGACTTCACACATACCAGGTGTGTGAAGTAATTTCTTTAAAAAATGATCAGTTCATAGGTATCTGTTTAAACCCTGGGTAATGTTCTCAGTTTGAATTTTGCTCTGGTCTAATAAAAGGTGTCACCTCTGTCCCTTATCTTTGTCACTCTCCTTAGACATCATGCCCACACCAATGCTTTTATACTGTTTAAAAACAGACACCTATTTATATTCCAAGTAAAGTTTTAATTCCTTTAAATGCTACCCTGAACATTATTTTGAATCCATGCTCTTCCTAATGCACTCAAATTTTTGAAAGTCAGAGAGATATCTTGGTTTACGACTCTATTCAAAAAGCCTGTGTTTTCAAACTTTTAAAAGATCTAAGTCATCACTGTCAGCAAGGAAGGGTCTGGGGAAGAAAGAGGAAGAGTTTGTTACTACTAGACAGCAGAAACTCTTTGTTTTTTCAGGCTTAAGATCAGAAAACCATTTCTACTATCAAGGCGATAGCCCTGGTCTGAAGTTCACTAAGAATAGCAAAAATCTTCCCATTACTTTGGTTGGTTTGTAGTAAACCAGAAAAGAAAAGGAATTCACCTTTTCAGAGAAAGAGCAGGAATGTGATTCTTCAGCACTTCCTAGAAATCTGATTACTTTCCCAATTAGGGCCTAGAGAGTTACGCAATTTAATCTGAAAAGATAAACAACTCAAGGTTTTGTTTCAAGTAATGAAGTCCAGTGCATTTAAAAAAATTGCAATTAAATTTTTTCTTGACCAACAAATCCATCAGTAAGTGACTGGGAAGCTTTCTCAGGTGAGCAGTGTCCTTCTTAGGACTTCACTTACACTGAAAAACTCATCAGGGTGATGAAACAGTCAGGTTTGTGCTACTCAGCGTGGGATAGCTTATGCTCAAGAGCTCACAAACAATGCACATACATTTTCCACAGTCATCAACCAGATTAAAAACTGGTGTCCATAGCGGGCTTTAATTTTTGAATGATAAGTAAAGAAAAAACTGTTGTTTTTTTTTTTATATATCCACCTTATGCCCCCGTGGCCTCCCAGCATGGCTCATCCTGCACTCTCCCAGTGCGTTTCCAGGGATCTCACTGGTGAACTCAATGGAGCCGTACTTGGTTAAGGGATTTATTCCATCACCCATGTGATGGAATAGAGGCCCATGAAACTTGGCTTGAAGGATTATAAAACACTTGTGCCATGAAAATAACTTTCAGCTTTTAGCAAAGCTGACTGAATTCAACATAATGATTGCTAGATGAAAGACACTGCAATACATTTAACGGTAAAATGAAAGACAGTAACATTACACACCTGTTAGTTTGGAAAAGACAGAACTAAGTGGATCATCTCACTGTTCTTCTGCATAGTTTTCTTTTTCTTTATATGAGTATAACACAGGTTACCTTGTGGCTAAGAAAGGGTCAGGAGCAAGTTCTGATGCCCAGACATTTCCATACACAAGATGATTTTTTAGAATTTGAGGTATATGGGTAATTATTGGTAGAAGTATTTGAAACAGTCTTCCGAAGTTAAGTACATCCTCTCCATGGCTAGTGTAACTGTTCATGAGACAATACAACACTCTCCTTCTTGAGCAAAGGAACATGTCTTTGGAGAAAAAAAATTTCTCAGGCCCTTTTAGAAGGTCAGAAAAGTAATGAAAGCCAGCTGTGAAAGACAGCCCAGAGTGGGCTGGCCAAGATGTTGCCAGTGCAGGCCCAAAGGACATTGAAAAAAACCTGAAGAATCTTGTATGAAAAAAAGGGAGTGATCAGCACATATAGGCAATTTGACAGACTTGAAAACTACACAGGAAAAGGGCAAAGTATTAGTGCTCTTTTCACATTTAGGTAGGATGAAGCCCTGTCCCGATGGAGAATTAGACATCCTCTAGCTAATGTGGTGCTTAAACAACAGCTGACATCAGCTGAACTACAGAGACACCCTGTGCTCGAAAACTGTGACCTGGGGCTTCATCCTGGGCCAAGGAGTTGCTGTTTCTCTAACATGTGGTGGCAGGAACGTGTTTCTAGTGGCATCAGCTAGAGGTTTGCTCTGACACGGAAAAAATTACTTTAGTAACACTTATCTTTTGCAGATTGTAGCCGGAGGAAAACATGCTCACTTGACAAATAAACAGTTCATTCTCTTTCTTGTCCTAAGTATTTAGCAGAGGGAGAAAGCATTGTGTATGTGCAATGCCATCAGTCAGTCTTGAGAAATGCTATTGTTCTCACAAGCCCAAGAGTGTTTAGAGACCTGTGTTTGTATTCTTACACCCTTTGTACACACGTGACACTTCCTGCTTTTGCAATGTAACAGCAGTATGAGGAAGTATTGAGAACACTGCAAGAAAAGTTGTCTCCTCACATTAGCTCAAAACTCATGAGAATTTCTATACTAAAAAGGTGAGAGGGCAAAAAGTGGATAAACTTGGAAATTGTGATGACAGAACAAGCTATTTTTCTACAGAAACTGTTACCCATAATTTAAAAACATAATAAATTTAAACGAAAGATACATGGCTACCCTCCTCACTCCCTGCAACCTCCTCATCCAGCAAACAGCTAGGGCAGCGTCCCAGGACTCAAGCAGGAACTCAGAGAAGGGTCACGAACTGCACCACACTGCACAGAGACATTTATTTAGTTTCCTTGTCTCCAGGCTGTCTTATTCCCCTACTTTTCAGCAATGCAGGAGGTGGGAGAGGAGAAGTCAGTTATTGCAGCAATCAAAATACACCAAGCATCACCTAACCGCTGATCATGGTAGGAAGCTGGTAATAAGAGAGGTACTTGAAGCAAAAGACCGGCAAGGGCCGTGCTAGTTATCTGAGAAAGAAGCTAAAAATGATGAAGATTTGTTCGATACCATGTGTGGAAGGCAACTCTTCCCTGCACACCCTGCCTGGGGAGCCGCTGGGCTGGAGCACCGCGGAATTGTGAGGGCACCACCTGAAGGGCAGTTCCTGTGCCTTTTTCCTTCACTTTTACTTTGATGTGCAGCCACACACTCGACTGCTCAGTTCAAAACTAAAATAGATGATCTCACTTATGTCAGCCCTGCAAGCTTTAAGAGTGTTTGCCCTTGTGCTTGCTTGTAAAACTCTCATTCCCAAGGTTTGTCTCTTCTACTGATGCCTTTTCTTCAAGTTAAAGGGAATCACTGGGGCCTTTGAAATCTTTTCGCCCTTAGGAGGAAGAAAACCTTTACCCAAAATGCATGTTTCCATATTTTTCCAATCTTAAAAAAGGTTAATCTGGAAGCTAATTTTGAAATCAGCTAATTTTTTTTCTGCCTCCAGGTATCCCAGCAAGCCTTATGTGCTGGAAACAGAAACATGAGCTCCAAGAGCATGAGGGCCCTGCCTGTGCCTCAGCAAGGCCATCTACATACCAGTTCAACAGAAGAAACAGATGAAACCCAAATTCTCTCTTCATGCAATAACTCCTATGTGTTTGAAAACAATGAAACAACTAAGTTACCTGATAATATTATAATATTCTTTCTCAAAATATGGATTTTAATAGGCCATTGACCTATGGTGTGCTGGGCATTACTCAGCACTTACGTGTAAAAGTCGTTTATTGCTTAATGGGCACAGCCAGCAGTGTACAGAACACAGCAGAAACACCACCAGTGCTGCTACTTCTCCTTACTACCAGTAATGTGCTCTTACATGGAACTACTGTTATCATTCTGCAGATACCTGCATCATACTGCAGATACCCCTATCTGTAACAGGATGTAGTAGGAAGAGGAGACATCCTAAGATGTTCCTTACAAGTCATCACCAGGTTTGGAAAACTTATAGTTTCAGGTCAGGTAGGAAACACAGGGAGTAACAAAGACAACACAGAGAGAAACAAGTAAACAAGAAGAGCTTTTATAAGTACGTAGGTGACAAAAAGACTAGGGAAAATGTGAGCTCTTTGCTCAATGAGACAGGGGACCTGGATATGCAGGACATGGAAAAGGCTGACGTACTGAATGCCTTCTTTGCCTTAGCCTTTACTAGCAAGGCTGGCCTTCAGGAATCACAGGCCCCAGAGACCATAGTGAAAATCTTTAATAAAAAGAAAGTCAATAATCTTTTTGACTGATCATGGCCACTGGGAGAAGTGTCTGAAGAATGAAAGAGCTGGAACTGTTCAGCCTGGAGAAGAGAAAGCTGAGGGGAATTCTCATCTATGTATACCTGAAGGCAGGAGGCTGCAAAGAAGATGGAGCCAGGCTCTTTCAGTGACACCCAGTTATAGGCCAAGAGGCAATGACAAACTGAAACACAGAAGGGTCCCTCTGAACATCAGGAAAAAGCTTTTCACTGTAAGTGGGAAAAACTTACAGTGGGAGTCTATGGAGTCTCCATCCTTGGAGATATGCAAAAGCCATCCTGACATGTTCTCTAGGTGGCCCTCCTTGGGCAGGGGGGTTGGACAAGATGACCTCCAGAGATCCCTTCCAGAGTCAACTAGTCTGTGATTGTCTGATTCTGTGAAATACAATCCATAGATTTGAATCTACTCCTGACCAATTTAAATGTTTTTGGTTACAAGGCCAAAATAGGACGCAGCTGTCTCATGAGACTCTGTTTCCCACCCAGCCTGGAAAGGCACACTTTCCTCAGGCTCCGTTGGTACTTTTGCTTTTCAGCTAAAACGAGAAAGTAGAGTGCCATGACTGATAATAAAAGTAAAAAAGAGTCAACTAGTCTGTGATTGTCTGATTCTGTGAAATACAATCCATAGATTTGAATCTACTCCTGACCAATTTAAATGTTTTTGGTTACAAGGCCAAAATAGGACGCAGCTGTCTCATGAGACTCTGTTTCCCACCCAGCCTGGAAAGGCACACTTTCCTCAGGCTCCGTTGGTACTTTTGCTTTTCAGCTGAAACGAGAGAGTGCCATGACTGATAATAAAAGTAAAAATTAAAAATAGGGAAAAATACGAGCACATCAATGCAGATCTAAATAACGCTAGGCTCCAAATTTGGATGGATTTGTGTCTTAAACAGAACAGCTCTTTCTTCCTTCTTCCCAGTTCTGAAATGCCTGAGCCATGAAGACACAGTGCTTTCCCTGAGAAAAGCGATGAAGCAGATGGCATTATGATGTAGTTTTCTTGGGGTCTTATGAGGTCCTCTGGTTTGCACTCTATAGAGTGTATTAACAAGGGATTTGTAATTGCAAGCTGCACACAGGAGTAAACAACCAAACAAGAAATACTGTTGAGCTAATGAGGGTTAATGACAGAATAAAATCTCTTACATGTTAATTTCATGGCAATTGTAGATTTTAAGAGTGGTTTGAACATTTTACAGTGGAAAGGCTGATTACTTTACCACATGAATATGTTAAAAACAGTAACAACAAGGGGGAATTTAATTGATACGGGGTAAATACAATGACAAGGCTTTCATGTACAGATTTGTTTAGGAAAACAATTGTTTTTCTTTACTGTATACATACAGTTTTCATGAAGCAAAATATTAATTGAAAATTATGTTATAACCTATTTCCTTATTTTTCCTTATTTTGTTTGTTCAGATTATGATGAAACGAGAGAGTGCCATGACTGATAATAAAAGTAAAAATTAAAAATAGGGAAAAATACGAGCACATCAATGCAGATCTAAATAACGCTAGGCTCCAAATTTGGATGGATTTGTGTCTTAAACAGAACAGCTCTTTCTTCCTTCTTCCCAGTTCTGAAATGCCTGAGCCATGAAGACACAGTGCTTTCCCTGAGAAAAGCGATGAAGCAGATGGCATTATGATGTAGTTTTCTTGGGGTCTTATGAGGTCCTCTGGTTTGCACTCTATAGAGTGTATTAACAAGGGATTTGTAATTGCAAGCTGCACACAGGAGTAAACAACCAAACAAGAAATACTGTTGAGCTAATGAGGGTTAATGACAGAATAAAATCTCTTACATGTTAATTTCATGGCAATTGTAGATTTTAAGAGTGGTTTGAACATTTTACAGTGGAAAGGCTGATTACTTTACCACATGAATATGTTAAAAATAGTAACAACAAGGGGGAATTTAATTGATACGGGGTAAATACAATGACAAGGCTTTCATGTACAGATTTGTTTAGGAAAACAATTGTTTTTCTTTACTGTATACATACAGTTTTCATGAAGCAAAATATTAATTGAAAATTATGTTATAACCTAACATATTTCCTTATTTTCCTTATTTTGTTTGTTCAGATTATGATGTGAGCAAGTATAAAATTCTTCCTCAGATAAGATATCACAGAATTCATTATGATCACCAAGTTCCTTAGGCAGATATTTTCTGGCTCCATTAACATTCTAGCATGAAGTGACGTCAATTAAATTCCATTTTTATTTGGTCTGTGTGATAAGCTATGCGATAAGGTCTCCGTAGGAAATGTGGAAAACCTTTATAATCACCTCCATGTACAGAGCTTTACTCTTTGGTTAACCAGTCAGCTCTGGCTGCTGTTTCTGTAAAACTCAGTTGCAGCGTGAATGTTACTTAAACATGTTGGGTTTTGAGAAAATGTCTGAGATCTTCACCATGGCTTTTTTAAACAGTTCACATGTGTGATAAGCAACTGTCCATTTGAAAAAGGTAATGGATAATCCTCCACAAGCTAAACAGAAAACATTATTCCCTTTCTCCCATGCCTTCCCTGTGTCCTCCCCTCCCCAGATATAAACTATGGGTTAAATACAGTAGCAACGTTACATTGAGCAGGGAATTGTTTCCTTGGGAGCTCCTTCTCATGGGCAGCAAGCATACATACAAAAGTAACATATTAGGATAGTGCTGCATTTTAAATTATAAAGTAAAGACTTGTTCTTTGTAGCATTTTAATAGATAGTAGTGATGTGTTGTGTTTGCTTCACACTAGTGATCTAGGTGCGACATCTAAGAAAAAACTTGTTCTTTGTAGCATTTTAATAGGTAGTAGTGATATGTTGTGTTTGCTTCACGCTAGTGATCTAGGTGCGACATCTAAGAAAAAGAGTAATAGAAATAGTTATTGTCCATTCTAAACCACGTACCGCGCTCTTCGCTCCAAGGTCTCAAGCTGTGACGAAGCAGAAAAGCGTGCAGGCAGCAGATGGACTATTTCCTGAAATTGCCACAATGCCAGAAGAAAGAAGGGCATGGGCCCTTCCTCCTAAACCACCCATGCCACAGGCACAGCCGCACTGCAGCCCCCACGGGGAGCAGGCAGGCATCTGCCCCAGATCATCTTCAGGGTTCCTTGGATCCCTCTGGTCATCCAGCCCAGATGCAATACGTTCTGCATTGGTTGTGAGCCCCTCACACTGCCCCTTTTCTCTGAGAAATTACTTTCTCATTATGACTAAGCTGGTTGTGTTGTTCTCACAACTCTGCCACAGATTCAGTATTTGTCTGACTAGGAGGATGAAAGGGGGAAGTAACCTTTTCTGACCCGTTGGTGGTTAGAAGCACTCCTGAACCCCAACCAGTGATTGTTAGGGAAGCGGATCTACAGGCAGCACAAACAGTTTTGGTTTTGTTCCTTCTAACACCAGTGAAATAGTTTGGGTTTTCCCACGAATTTCAGAATTTGAGAGCAATCTAGGAGACTGCTAAGTAAACCGGCAAGTGTGGGAACCAGAGCTGCTGCTGAAGTTTAATCACATTCACATGAGAATTCACCGGAACCTGGCAGCTTGCCACCATACATCTGCTTGTTTATTTTATTCATCTTTTTCCATATTCACAGGTTCATCAGAGATTAATAAAGTTACCCAGTTTCTTTGTACTCCAGCTCTGTTCATAAAAATACTGTATATGCCAGTTAAAACAAAACTGTGAATAAAAGCTTATGCCAATTTCCTTTCCTTCCTTGAGATGGTCCTAAAAACCCATCTGTTCTGGGAAGTAGTCCACCTGTAAGCAGATGCCTCCCTGGCTCATGCTTTATTTGCTTCTGTGCCTTAAATAAGAAATTCTTTGGGCAGCAGGTCTGCTAACCACTTAGTATGCTTCCTTTATTGGAGATGGCTGTGTTAACACTAATAGCACTACTAGTGCTGTCTTGTTCTGTGTCAGAGAGGAGACAGCAACACGCTGTAAAACTGCCAAACAGCCTGCTCCTCCACCCTGCTTCTTGTAACCTGACTTTCCAGCAATCAAATTACAGCAATCATGCTCCTGTAATGACAGTCATGAACAGCAGCCATGACACCAGTGATGGTAATGACAGTATCTGAGATTATTATTTTTTTTAATTTTTTGCCTGTAACAGAAAGCAGTAGCAATTAATTCAGCAATTTCTTACTGAGCAGTTTCTGTTTAAGTTATCCCCGCAGCTTACTTAAGGAGGGTAATGGTGTAACTGCACTGCTTTGCTCAACACATGAGATAGCTTAGTAATTAGAAAACAGGGGGAAAAAGTCACAAGGGGCTAAGTCCTGTGCTTTTTAAAGAGCTAGTAGTTTTAATGGAGGAGGATAAAGCCTGTGGAATGCAACCACAACTTTGAAACAAATTCATTAATAATAGGCATTCAGCTTTTTCACTTCAGATCTGCATGCTTTTTATACATCAGAACTGAAAATTTCAGTGCTGTGACAGGGGAAAAATTCAGCCTTTCACTTTGATTGTAACGTTGGAATTTTTTGGACAACTGTAGCACTTGTTACCAAAATCTGTATGACTTCCCAGTGGTTTGGCTATGGCTTTGATCAACATTATACCTTCTTTTACTGTGTTTTCTGTGGCACATAGGAAAAGGAACAGCCAACCTGAGATGGCAAGAGAGTCTTAACAGAGAAAATATCTAAAATTTAAATAAAATAATTTATTAAATGTAGTATTTTAAACAGTGGAGCAATACTGTATCAAAGTGTGAAGCAGATTCCCCTGGGACATACCCAAAGCATATATTCCATGTACAGAAGTGGGCAAAGAACATAGCTGTTTACAGGACAGGTCAGGGGTATTTCTCCAGTAATCTAATCAGATTTCCCATTAGATAAGAAAAACAATTTCACTTGATAATAATGACAATAAATCCTTAATTAAAGAGTGACACTGTAGACAATATAATGCAATTGCAAAACACTGTACAGCAGCAAGACACTTGCTCTGCTGACAGCAACTAAGGAACCTTTAACAGTCAATCACTGCTGTATAAAACCGCTAAGAATAGCACTTGATGATTCCCAACAAGCTATTTAACCTTTGGAAAATGACTGTCTGCTTCAGACAACAGGACATTTCCTCTGCAAGGAAAAGGGGTAGTTGTGCATCATGTTCTTGGAGTGTGTTGTAAACTGGGTTATAACTGCTTTACAGATTGCGGGCCAACTGGATTATCTTTTGATAAATCCTGACGTGTTCCATCCATTTCCATCACGCCACTGAGACTCTTGGTGATATCTATATACTATCACCAGTCGTTGACAGTATAGGGGTACTACTTGAGAAACACACTTTGCTACGACTATACACATCCCCCTCTGTGCTGGTCAAGGCTTGCCTGTGGAAGGTGCAAGCTTGTGCTGCTTGCAGAAATAAACTTTCTCTACTTACCTTTTTAACCATGAAAACCTCATATCTTCAGAAGCAGTAACACCTCGGGCCCAGCATCAAGACTGATGTGCCCCCTTTAAGCCTCGCCGGAGTCCTGCACACTAGGACAGGGGATTGGGCTGTTAGGCAGCCCCTCTTCCAGTCTCTCGCCCACGCTACTGCCTGTGTCCCCCAGCAGGCAGGTGCTGTTTTAGAAACACTGGGTACGTGTAGTCACACCATCACCACCTCCCTATCAGCTGTCTTGGTCCCAGCAAGAAGAACTTTTTGAGCACGCACAACGTGTGGCATCCTAATTTCTCCCACACCTCATTTCCCCTGCACACTCCTCCCCCACCTCTTTGTACAGCGCTGTGGGGATTTTGCACAGGCTGCGCATCCCAGGGGAACGCCTGCTGTTCTGCTTGTGGAGCTCCGGCGCACACCACGCAGAGTTTCCTGTGCAGTTTATTCCTACAATTTATTGTACAAATCTCATTCTTACACACTCAGGAAGCCGTGGGGGAAGAAAAAAGAAATCTCAGACCAAGCACTGCAAAATGAATCACCGTTCTGAAAATTTCCATCCTTCTCTCTTGTCAACAGCTGCACTGCCAACATGATGAAAAGACTCACTCCCAGTAAGACACCAGGTGGCTCCAGGTGAGATAAAGGGAAAGCCGCCCACAAGAGCAGCACCGAGGCACCTGGAGGTCTGACACCTCCTATCACAACGGGAGGTGGGATAGAGAAGGTGGCAGCCATGCCAGGGAGGTGGGATAGAGAAGGTGGCAGCCGTGCCAGGACTCGGCAGAGGACCAGCAGCACCTGGGAAAATCTCTGCAGGGCCATGGCATTTGCAGCCACCCATCTGATGGTCTCACTGTCCAGGTGACTCTGCATTAGATATAACTACAGAGTCAACACCTTCACAACACAGAGTTAAGAGTTGTTTCAGAGACCATGGTAGATAATTATGCTGTGTTTTAGCTTTGAACTGGATTTTTAAGGAACACATTTAGAAATGTGAAAATTCACACCTTTCCACATAGAATTTAGTTTGATGGCCCATTAAGAAGTCCCTCTGCGATCAGGTAAATGGACTACATTAGTACTATTCCAGAAGTATTGTCTCAAATCAGATTAATACTTTGAAATTATCTAAAACTATGTCACTCTACCAGTAACACAGCCTCTGCTGATAAATTGCACCCGATGACTGGTATAATGGTCTACTGGTTTTCTAGAGAACATTAAATTACGTCTATATTGAGAGTAAAACTGGACTTTTTCTGGGCTCATTTCTGAGCTATGTTTACTTTCTGTGTTAGAAAATGATGCTCTCCTCTCTGCCAAGGCTTTGGTCTGCTAGTAAAACTGTTACTCTCCCTTGTGACATTCAGCACCCTGCTTATTAATACTTAACAATTGTGACATTTATTGGAAAATGTGTTAGACAAAATATTTCAGGAACACTACACTGTATCAACTAGGAAACTTACTCTATGCCAATTACATCTGCTGAGCATTTGGGGAATGTAAGATGGCATTGGATACTTTTGAAATGTTTATCCAAGACTTGGGGAGACAAATGCCATCTCTCCAAATGTGCCCCCCCTTCCCTTTTCTTCCCCCAGCTTTAAATACCAAGCATGATGTCACAGGGTATTGAACAGCCCTTTTGTGTATTGGATCTGCTGTCGGGGCTGTGTCTCCTCCCAACTTATTGTGTACTCCCAGTCTACTCACTAGTAGGATGATGGCAGAAAAGATGGAGCAGAAAAGACCCTGAGGACTTAGCCACAATCAAAAACACCAGTGTGCTATCAACACTACTTCACATTCCAAATCCAAAACATAGCACTACACCAGCTGCCAACATGAAAGTTAACTGCATCCCAGATGAAACCATGACAGCTAGATTGCCTTCTAGGACCTCCCATGCACCAGTGCAAAGTAGGGTGTAAAGGCCACCATGTTCAAACATGTACTTTTAATAGTCATCTTGCATGCAGCTTATGACGCCACAAGAAGGAACAGAGAAGAAAATTAGGCTAAAGTTATAGCCCACAGTTGTTTTCCTGGATACCAAAAGACTGTGATTTATAAGATATACTATTAAAATTATAATTTTAACCTCTTTTCACCCTTTTTACATGCTTCTCCAAACTATGAACATGAGATTATGTGGTTATCTCAATGTGTGGCACTGAAATAACACTCTGATTAAAAGTTTGAGATTATTTCATTTTAGTTGTACCGGTAAGCAGAAGGTAAACGACATTTTTTGAGGTTCTGTCCTCTGATGTAACATCTAACTTGCCTTTGCTTCACTGAAGTGCCGTGAGTATATCACACAGGAAAATGTGATATTTGCTGTTCTGAAGAATCAATCTTAAAATCCTTTGTTTTTTCTTGTATACATGTCATACCCTGGAGACTCTGTATGATACTATAAAATGATAGTGTTTCACACATCTGAAAATGGGACTTGGCTGGAACATGCACACCATTATGAGCACCTACCACCTAGTAACAACCAATTTTGTATCTGAAAATAAAAATGACATGAAATTAGGGAGAAACGTTTCCTACATCCTTCAAAGAGTTTAATATTAAACCTGATTTGAACTTTGTCCAGGTTTTGAGGAGAGCAGCTCTTTGCCTGCAAGGTCTGAGTTGGGGATTCTGGGAGAGCTCCCTTGCTATCAAAATGCAGCTGGAATGAAACTCTCTCTGTAGTAGGGAGGACATAGTATCAGTACTATTAAGATTGTGGCAAATTACATAATCACGTAACTCTTAAATGCAGACAAGTCTCATAATGAGTGAAGGTACAAGTTAACATATACAAGATGAGCAGGTTCAGGCCTTTAATCAGGTTACTGGCAGCAATCATTCCAGTCTTTCTAGTTCCTTTTCAATTTTCTTAATTTATTTGCATCTGTCTAGCTACTGTATTTTTCCTATGTGAGGCCTAGGCATTCAGAAATAAAGGGTTTTTTTCCTTTGTCATGTTAATTTGAATTTAATAATACATGCCAAGTGGTGAGGTATGAAACAGTAGGCTGAAATCATCCCAGCTTCTGTGGGGTTGAGAAGATGTGGAATGCATGCATTATACCACAGATAGCAAGGACAAAGACACACTGCTTCTGCTTTTATTTTTCCCTATCAAGGTACCTATACTTGTCCTTCTGTCTCCTAGTCTCTTCTACTTCCATTTTCCCTTTCCCTAATGATATTTTTTCTCTTATTTATTTGTCTAACCTCATGTGTCAATTTCCCTTCTGTTTATAACACAGTTCCACCTAATATTTACAGGCAGTACCATAAAATGTGGGTTAACAATGCAGTAGGATAAAACCCACACCCAGAGAAACGGCGACTTTCATTCTATTTTAAATAACAACTCTTAAATTTTCACATTCTTTCTATAAGAAGACAAAGCAGCAATAACAGGTAAAATATGTACACATTTTAAAAAACGCCTAAAGGAGCTGCTTGTCAAAAGACTTGTTGTATGTTGAGTAAGCTTTTAAGATGGTCTTAGGGCCAGATTTCCTTGACTCTTTCACATATGACTAGCAGATAGGTGATGGGAGCATATGACCGAGAACTGGGATTCTTATGGAATAGAAAGGTGGTGTGAGGTCACTTCTGGAGACACTTTGAAAGGTTAGAAGACTTGAATGGCTGCCTTAAGTTAGACACTTAATGAACAGAAGATGTAACCCATCTTTCTTCCCAAAAGAGTATTTAGACAATTTGTACAGATGAGGACTTGCAAAAGTAAGCTTGTTAGGAAGAAGACTGCTGAGGAGGTCCAACTAAGAGGTTTTTTTCATGTTTCTGACGCTGCATGTCGCTACACTCCAAAAGTGCTGATTTGTTCTTTACTGTTTCCTTTAAAAACTGGCAGTGCATTTTGGCCTGAAAAGAAACTGAAGTTCTACAAGAACAACTGCTGCTGCTAGTAAGTTATTGACATGTTTCCTGCTTGCCATGTGTGCACTGTCACTCCTACACTCTGATGAAGATAATACGGGGATGATGCTGTTTATGACCTTTCTAACTACAGTAATAAGTTACTTGTATACTCAGAGTGCACACATGAAGGCTGCTTCTTGAAAACTTGGCTGCTGATGTAAAATTGTTTAGAAATAACTGTTGCAAGTATTATTCTGCTTCTTCAGTGATGGAGCTACAACTTAATAGCTATCATTTAACCAAGAAGAGCTTTGCCCAGAAACTAAAGACTATAGCACCGTCTACATACATTCTCAGGGCTTTCTCAGTTCTAAATCCATATGGATATATTGCTTCATGTTTGTGTATACTGTCTTAAGCAAATTGTAAAAAAGATTCTCTCCTCAACATACACACCCTTTCTCATGTGGAATTCCCTTGACCTCTTTCCTTTTAATTCCAATGATCAAAAATCTTGGGAAGTAATAAGGTTATGGGTTTAGTAATGGGATATAATTTCTTCCTAGCTCAGTACCTAAAATCCATTCCTAAATAATTAATGGCTTTCAATTACTAAATGAATAGATGCTAGTTGTACTTATTCCGATTCCTCCTGTAAAGACACTGTACAAAAAACTCCCAATCTGTTTTTTCAGTTTAAATGATCAATTCATTACTCACAATATTTAAATCCTCCAAGGTGATACCACTAAGGCAGAGTCATACTGGTACACAGTGCTCTGACTGTCTATTTAACACATCATTTTTGTCTGAATAAATAAAAAATCTGTTTCTGACTGTGTAGAGCCAGCAGGTACCTTCAGTTCTAAACATCAAACAAAAATAACTTGGGTCCACCATTTTTCTGAAATAGTATCAAATGGAAACTTATTAAATTAAATTGCAATCTTGTAAATTTAGCCTTCAAAGACTTATTTGATGACTAATACCTCTCACAGAAGAGGATTGGGGAATGGAAGAAAGTGCATTTACAGATTATAGTAATCAGCACCCTTATTTCTGTATTCATGACTTTAAGCTGTGACAAATTCTGTAATAAGACTATATGTTGGATTTTGCATTCAAGAACTATCATAAAAATACTTAAAGAAGGACTATATGTAATCAAATAAACTTCCTAAGCATGTTTTTTGGGGGAAACTAACAGATGAAATATTTACTACCTAGATTCATGGTGGGAAGAATTGCAGATACTTCATGATAACAAATATGGTTTATTTAACTCTTTTTGGTCTTTTCATTTGTTACGGGAATGCATCTCACCTTATTGACTGCTAGACAGGAAAATATCATAGAAACAGGGGCAGAGCTATCTTAAGAAACATAAATTGAAATTACAATTTGGAATAGTCTGAAACTATATTAAAAGAACTTGATGCTCTGAAATACACTGTAGTAAATTTGTTAACTAACAAGAGTAAATTTCTCTTGTCTTCATCACTACAAAACTGAAAGTATAATACCTCATCCCTTCCCTGAAAAGATCAAACTTAGTATTAAATGGCTAGTAACTTAAGGGTAAGGAAATGTGGAATTTCAGCCTATGGGAACACTGATCTAAAAGAACGAAACTAACTTACAACTTCAGGAAAAAAAACACCAACTCTACACCTTGTTTTTCTTTGCCTGGCAATCATCTTTCACCTATCACATTGATTTTCATTTGAATACTTAAAGATTGGATTTAAAATAATCAGTTTCCCTAGGGATTTCACATAGGGCACTTGAGTATATAATTTATTAATTAGATCGCCATAATATGAAAACATCTATTGTTAAACATGTTAAATGCTCTGTCCAATGATTTCATTATTTCAAGGTTAAGTAAGTCAAAAATTCTTTAGAGCTCTGGGAATACAATCAAAAATGCTGAAGATCCTAACACAATGTTAAGTAAATCCCAAAAGATTAAATGATCAGTTTGGATTCATTGTCCTATTTGAATGAACACCAAATGAGAACAAGATCATGACCTGCAATCCAAACAAGAAAAAAATGTGAGATCTTTTTATATATACGTAATGCTACAGATTTAGCAAACTTATGTATGGAAAGCTGCACTCAGTTAAATTTCAGGTCATGACATTTCAATTGATAAAGCACTGCAGATTCTTTTTGCCTTTGGGAAGAACAGGCGTGCTGCATTATTGCTACTTGACTTCGCAGCTGTCCAGGCAAGGAAATTGTCTGTTTGCATGAATTCCAGCTTTTATACAGTACCTGGCATTTAGCAGCAAGAATTTTAAGATAAATTTACAATAAATTCCACTTTTCTTAAGTGGAAGCTGGAAAACCCTTTTCAATAGTATCAGTAATAAGCATTTTGGCTTGATTATTAATATAGCTTTGATTGAGAAAGTGAAATACTGACAGGAAGTGTTTCAAAGTGCAACATTTGAAGAAAGGAAGTCACTATTAAAAGGTCCCTAGCTAGTTCCCATTTTGCTGTTGATCACCGCTCCACCCAGAAGGCCAACATGGTTTATGAAGTTTAAATAACATAAAAAACTTGCACACCTTTAATCTATTAGAGAATAGAAAGTGTGTTTCATTCCAGAATAGGCAAAAATTGCAAGAATCCACAACACCTAGCTTTGAGAAACTGTATTTCTACAGATCAAAACTAAACCTAAAATATTGGTAGCTATTTACAGTTAAAAATAGCGTGCAAGTCAAAACTGAGGAGAATACAGGAATCACAAAACAATGAACATTAAAGAAAGAAAAAAGAATGAAAATGGAAATAATTGCAAATACTGAAATAATGGTGATAAATAGAAAAAAATTCAGTAATGTAAGTTTGTCAAGGTTTCATGTATATCTTTAGAAGTATTTCTACTCTACTGAGAATTAGTTTTTCGGTGCTCTGTATGTGGGAGTGGGAATGCTGTTTTGTTTCAAAGACTTGTCTTCCATTTGCAACAACTGTAAAGATTAATCTATTTTCTGTTTCATAAAAGCAATTATGCTTCAAGAGACAAACTTCAAGAGTCAATAGGCCCATATGATAAGAAGCTTAATGTTATTTCAGACTCACTGAACACAAGTAATATATTCACTGTGGTTTATCCAAGCAAGTCATATAGCTACAAGACATGTATTGAGATATCAACCTGAATTCAAGAGTGCTTCTCCCCGTGGTTGTCCAATGTGGGAATCTGAGTTTACCCCACAGGAAAAAGAACATCTTTGGGACTACTCACATACTAGAGCTTTTGAAAAGTCAGGCTTTAGCAATGTAGTGGCAGCTCAGTCGCAAATTTTGGATTGATCTTGATTGTGCAAGGTTACTCTAATTGCTATTTGATCATAATGATAATTATATTCCTCCTGGACAATTATAAATATTGTCTGAAATATTCCTGCAGCCCCATGCATGGGGTTAGAGCCTATCTCTCTGTAAGAAGTCTACAGCAAGTTAGTGGGGCTGTAAAAAGAGATGGGAAATCAACCACACAGATGAACATTGCAGGTCATCATATGTTAGTATGAAGCAGAAAACAGCCCTTTGATTGCTAATAGAATTCAGTGACAGCTAGTCACTTTATTAGGAAAGAATTTCTGAGTAAAATAATCTTGCCCTGAGGTTTGTATGGACATCTCAATTCTCATTTGACTGAGCCTATACATGTACTTACAGGAATTACTGAGTAGAAAGGTGAAAACCTTAACAAAAAGCCATTAACTACTACAACCAAGGCAACAACAAATGAGAGAGCTTGTTCTGTGTAGCTGAAAGCCAGACACCTCAAACATAAACATAGGTGAAAGGAACAGGTTTTCTGTTCCTTACAGATTTTCTTAACAATTATTTCTCTCCTACTGCCCTGGTAGGAGGAGCTGCCTTCTTTTCTCCTCATGGTATAATTCACATCAAATGAAGACAGCTTTTCTTTTAATGTATAAAGAAGAACTCTAATGAAATTTGGAAAGCAAGAGCACTAACCAGAATGTAATCCTGTCATATTTTTCTCTCCCATCTCTGCAATTAATGGAGCAGATACTGGTTCCTTTATAGGTGTTTTTAGGTGAAGAGAATCCAGCTTTTACAGACATGCAGACATTTCCTATCAAATTTTCCTAGCCTTTTTTTCAAATTCATGTTCAATTTTAGGCTATAAACAGATGAATTGGAGTAATGAGTGTAAAAAATACCCAAGAAGGGAAACAAGATTGGAACCTTTCTTCACATATAAATGCAATCAAAAATCAGCTACTTGTTTTTTCTCTTAAAGTTGTCTGTAAATAACATTTGAATACCAATATACAGTCATAACATAGAGAAGCTCAGCAGAAATGTTGAGTCAGAAATGACACCATTATCTTAAGCAAAACTAGTGGATTAAAGGCAAAATTTTCTTCTAACATAATCCTATATAGCAGTGTTTTCAGAAGATATCCCAATCAGAAGTATGATAAATGCTAGCAATTATGTCATACATGCAACTCAGGAATGCATAGTCTTAAGTCCATCTTCTGCATAGGGACACCTCTTCTTCAGTCCAAAGACTACCTTTGATTGTCTTCTGTTCGGACATAAAGATCTAAATGTGGAGAGCTGAAAAACTTTTGAAGCATCACAAAACATGTGTTGCTTCTCTGTTATTAAAGGTTTTCCAGATACACGTTTTCACTAAACGGAGTCACAAGAAGATTCAGACCCTCCAAAAGAAATTCTCCTGGATATGTTGGATTTTGAAGGCAGAGGACGAGAAGAAATTCTGAACATCTTACAAGCTTCTATTTTGTGTGTTCCTGCTTTTGTTTGTTCTGTGTTATTATTTTGTTCGTTCTGTGTTATTATTTTGTTCTTTCTTTTGTGACTGGAAACAATTACTAAAACTTTTTTTAGCATTTTCCACTAACAGAAAATTCACAGTAGTGCATGCTTACTCATGTTAGACTTAGAAGGAGCAAGTTGTTAGCTACAGAACATTTGCTGATTGCTCACACAGCCCAATGCAGCATCTCATGTAGCATTTAGAAAGCCACAGTCTCCCTAATTATCACCATCTAGAGATAGTGCTGAAAAACATTGCTTTTGGAGCCCTAGCTGCATAACTATGTATTATCCTTTGTCTGGGCTACTTAATTTGCTGATGCAACTCTTGTTTCTGGCGCCAGAGTTCCCTTCAGTATACATGCTATAGCACTGCACCATGTGATATACACAGGTCATAGGAACTGGCCTTAGCACAAGTTAGAAAGGAATGTGCCTGGGGAAAACCTGTGGGTTTCATCTCTACCCCCATCCAGCAGAGGAGGCTTCTCGGGGTTTAGAGATGCTGTTTAGCTACAGAATAAAATCATGTTTTCTTGACCTGTTAGTAACTACTCATGACTTATACTTCGAAAGGCTTTCTGAAATGAGTGCAGTAAAACTTGCATGTAACTGTCTGCACAGGCAAAAGCCAGATGCAATTTCCTGTTTTGAAATACTAAGACATTACACTGATACATGAGTAATATACTTCTGAATATTCTTAGAAAACAAATTTTCTCCTCCCCAGTGATGTACGTGAGCACAGCTGTCCACCCATGTGCACAGCACCTCGAGAGCAGGATTTTGTCAGCACAATGGCACCAAAACGCATTGAAAATGCACCGTACCTCATAGTTAAATTCCCTGACATGAATCCCAAATACATTTTTCTCTAAAGATGAGATACTTTTTAAAAGGAAAAACATAACACAGCACTGAAAGACTTAGGAACAAATGGTTCATTGTGAAAGAAGGCAGAATCCCAAGCACGGAAGAAGGCATCTCTCTACATGGAAGATGTTGCACTGGCATCAGATTTCCCTGAAAGACAATCTTGCTCTGCCAGATAATGAACTGGGACTTGTATACTCTCAGGCATGCACTTGGACCAGAGTGTACTTTGATTCAGTATCTCAAAGAGAAGGCAGAGCTTTGAGAAGGAGAAAACCACAAAAGCCAGCAGAAGTCTTCAGAGTGCATGCTACAGTCTAATATCTGCATTTTCGCTTGTTTTGTGCAATTACTGCCTTTGTAGAACTTAAAGATGCAACCCTTTATATTAGTTTGTGTTCAAACGGAATTTTTATTTTCCCAGTTGCATCAGATATGAAGCAGAATTCTTATACTCCAATAACACAGCTTATTGTAAATTAATGAGTGTATCATTAGTGAACATGTAAAATCTTTATAGGTGGAATCTCACTAAATCTGATCCTTCTTTATAAGGGTGAGCTCAAATCATCCTTTTATCTAACTTGACATTTCTACAGTCACTGCAATGTTATTTTAAAAAGCATGAAACTAGGAGACTTATCAATAAAAATGTCCAGATAACATTTACTCTAACATTTTACAAAATTCTCCCCCTCCACTGAAGATTTTGCATCTATATTCTCTAAGCAGTAAAATCAACAGGAAAATAAAACACTAGTTTAGAACGTCTCCATAACTGTTCTTCCCAGGGCTTAGATCACTTCAGATACTTGTCCTAAACTGGGGATAAATGTCATCTAGTTTTTGACAGCTACGAGAGCTCAACAATGCTCAGTTTTCAAGTGAACATGTGGCAAAACTTAATTAATTAATTGCCAGAACTTTGCATGCTTTCTGGTTGGCAGTGCTGGAACTATAGCTTGCCCAGATGTGCCTCCCTCTTTCACTTTTAGAAAAGCTTTTACAACCTGTTTTCTCTTACATGCAAGTTCCCCAGTGGACCTGGCTTAGACTATGTAACTGTCTTCAAAAAAACAGGAAATAATGGCAACACTGAGACTGCAAGTCCTGTCCACATGTTGTCAGCACTACTTATGTATGCTCTGCAGCCTCATAGTTACAAGAACAACTGAAGAAACCCGGTTTACCACAGAACTGCATAGGAAAAATGCAAGGATATTTGGGTGGCTAAGAGCTGTCAGGAATGAGGAATCCAAGAAGACTGAATTTATTTGTAAACTTGTCTGGACTGCAGAAAAGTGATTCAGGGAGAAGACAGTTTCCTGTATTTCACTGTTTCCAGAGAAGTGCACCTGTTCCATTCAGAATAATAATAACAATTGTAAAAATACCACAGTTTTGTTCTAAGGAAAGGATCAAGATGACTGATTTGCCAACCTGTAGACAAATGTTGCCTGAATTACTATGGCTTGTGTGAGTATCTGTATTAAGTGGTCTCTGATTTCTAGAGCACAGCTGATTGACTAGTTCTGCTTAATTATCTCTGTTGCTCGTGAAGCAGCAGAAAGAAAAAAAAAAAAAGGGGGGGTGTGGTGTGGAAATGAGCAGTCAATTCTTAGACACCAAAGACTTATGGTCTCCTGAAAGTAATAATCAGAAAATTAGGTAATCCCTACTGGAAAAGATCTGCTTTCTTAAAAGAATTCAGAGGCCTTTTATTATGCTTTCTCTCCTGCCCTTGTTTTCAGCAAACAAAATTCAGGCTCCATCACAGTATGTAAGAATACAAGAAGCTTATGATATCTGCAGTTACTAGACAGAAAGGAGAAATTGGCCTTGACCATTCACACACATTAAAGAGACAAATAAGTTTTAATTTCTTGTAAAATGCATCCTTAATGAGCATGCTTACTATTATTTTAATAGATATCCTATTTTATTATTTGCATAAGCTGATTAAATCAGTAGAACTGGAAAACAGTTTGGATTATTTTTTAATATCACCTTGCACACTCTTCAAAGACATGGTGGGATTGGAACGTAGGAGAGGGAAGAAAATCGCTTATTTTAATTAAGAGAAGAAATAGAACTCTTTGTAGTTCTATACATTTCTAGAAAAAAAATACCTCTCCCCATTAACATATCACAGAATTGTCAGTCTTGAAACAGCATGTTAAATTTTAACTCCTGCATAAGCCATGATCTAGAGGAAGGCTTTTGATGTATAAGGCTTTGTTATCCATTGCTACTCAGAGGGCTGTAAGTTGCCCCTTACTGCATTTTCAGATTTTTAGATATCCTTTCATAGTTCCTTCTTTTTTTTTTTTTTTCCTTTGAATGCTGAGGAAAGTAAATCTTCCTATGTGCAACTTTCCTTCAAAAATTGGTCCATGGTTACTGGGTATGTAATACTAAAGGAATGTATACATGAAATTACTACTGTGAGCTTGAAGTACTATCTGTGCATGATGCTGGACTCTGTATGCTTATCTTACTCAGTTAGATGCTCAGATGAGCACTGGCTCATAGATATCAAGACCAAAAAAAAAATTACTTTGATCATCTGATCTCACTCCCCTGTGAGAGACAACTGGAACTCACCGAAGTATCCTGCAGTGACTGAGCACTCTGTACTGCCATCCTTATGCAAATGCTTTGACAATGTGAAGATGCCATACAAAAGCTAAGTGTTCTGCATTGGCAAAATGATCCAGCTGCAACTGCTGGTGGTTCCAGCAAAATTTATCCTGGACCTGTGCACCACTGACTCTTCCAGTAGCATAAACTTGTTCTGGCTCAGACATGGCATACAATAACACTTCTCCCCAGACAGTCAAGAAAGTAAGCTGTTGAAGGAGGAAAAGTAAAAAAATCTCATCAGCATAAAGTTAATTCACAAAAACTGTCTGAAGGAGTCAGAAACAGCAAAGTGAGTTTATACCAGATCATCACTTTGCCACAAAGCTTTTGATCTGGAACTTAAAACTGACAAGTGTATTGTCAATACATGTCTTCAGTCACCCATTTATAAACTAAATAATAGTATTTCTTTCATCTCAGGTATTTTGTTGAATAAATACATAGATTGTGAGCTATTTCAATATTTTGAAGCCATGAACGTAAATGTCCTCTACATAAACATCACCTCTACATCACCATCAACGCCATCAGAGTGATTATAGTGAATAAGAAAAATGTGTCGGACTACAACTTCTGGCTCCAGATTTTCTGCAGTTACCTCAGTAGCTCACAGAATGCAAGCAGCATAAAGTGTTAACATGGAATTCAATGCAGAATTGAATTCCAAAATGATAAATGTAGAAAAATAGATTGCAAGGAGAAATCTACTACCACAGCTAGTGGCAACTCTTATCAGCCTGGTTTTTGTACATCTCTCCAGGATGCTGCTGTCAAGACCCCAGGGCACTTAACTACCACTCTAGCAGTGTGAGGAGAAGAAAGTGGTCATTGAGATTCATAACTTGTCATATACAACTTACATCATATAGCAGCGTTCAGGTACCTTTGCAGTTCAGCACAAAGAAGAAAGAAGGAAGAAACTCCTTCCTATTTTAGGATGCCTTTTTGCAAGAATCAAGAGTTCTGTCTGTTCTTCTTCTTGGGCCTGGGACATGGTGTAGCCTGTTCATCACATATAACCAGTGTTAGAATCTGCAGTTCTTTTTAAAACTTCCTTTGCAAGAGTTTGTAAGATAGTTCAGTCTTGCCAACTGAGGCGAAATGTAACACGAAGCAGTCCACCTTAAAGATCTGAAAGGAAATTTTAAGAAGCCCTGACGGTATTAGATTATTCTCTGTCATCTTCTAAATACTCCTATCACCACGAGCTAGTTAATGCTGCAGATTTTGAATACATTAAAGAAGTGTCATCCACTCTAAAGATTCAGAGCTGAGCCAGATGGCACATCTGACTGCGGTATATATGAGCACTGTACTACTACTGGTGTGAAAAGAAGAAATTGAAGCATCAGGGGATTAGACCAGAAGCTAGTTTACCAGAGATGTCTCTTGCAGCTCTGACGTAGGGAAACCATCGCCATTTATGTGGTTTGACTATTGCACATCGATTTGAGTAAACATACGACGTAGTTGCCCTGATATCATTTGTTATAAATACCATGGCGGCTATAAAACAGTGAAGCAAGGACCTTGAACAAAATCGAAGTAGCACCCTGAAATGTTACATGATTTCTTCTCTTTAACACCAGCACAAATACAATACTTCCTTCTGCACTTCGAATTCAACGTGCATGAGTCAGCGTATCCAATATCAGTAATTACAGCTATAAATGCACAGCCATTACACACTCATCTTGTGTAGCTTGGGAGTAGCCTGCTCCACCAGGACTAAAAAGGTCCTGTAACCATGCTTGAGCAGCGCGCAGGCACAGCCCCCTGCGCAGCCCTGGGGTCGTGTGGCAGCACTACTTCCCCAGCACCCTGCTCCCCGAGGAGAGCTCAGGCCCCTGTAGAAAAGACATTCCCTTTGACGCGGATGAGGTCCTCCCAACACACACACATCCCACACACCCACCCCATTTTCTTCAGCAGGCAGTCTTTGCACGTTTGTTCTCCCATCTTCCCTTCACTCATTCACCTGCACTGGGGTATGGTCTTCCCCACTGTCCTCTTCTTCAGTACCTCCCTGAGGCCTGCAAAACTTAAGCAAAGAAAACACTTGATCTTGTGGGGAATTAACAACTTGGATTTTTGGCCTTCTCAGCGCAGACAGGGGTGCTGAGGCGGCCGCAGCAGTGACAGTTTTTCCTCAGTGCCGTGCGGGGCAGACCCGTCTCCATCCTGGCCAAGCCCCAAAGCAGTTTCATGTACAAGGCGGTGCCCGGAGCCCACAGGCAGTGAATGAGCTCTGTCCTGGAGAAGCCCAACAGGGCGGCAAGGAGGCGAGCGCCGGCCAGGCAGCGACCCTTTGCTCCGGGCTCAGTGCCCCAGGAGGCCGAGTCCCTCCCGCCACGCACGGCCAACAGGTGCTGTCACACTCCGTGCTCCACCACGGCCTTGGACGTCAACGCAGCCCTTCACGACCCCCTCGCCGCCCAGTCTCCTGGGGGACCCAGGAGTCCCCGACACCACCGCCCGCTCGCCCGCCCTGGGCCCCCACGGTGTCCCAAGCGACACCCGCAAACACAGGGCGAGGGGCGGCAGCCGCTGCCGGGGGTATGCCGGCCGGCGGGCGGCGGGGCGGGGAGGAGAGGACAGGCATGGCCGCGCACCGGGCCCCCAGGGCGGGCGGGAGGAGCCGGCC